>NC_090023.1:232282505-232882505 GCF_037176765.1 Anolis sagrei
TCATATGCCCCCCACCCTTTTCCCCTTTCAAGGAGTGAATTATAAAGGCAATGCATAGAAAGCATTCTGCTGCATAGATTAATCAGATCCCCCTTTTTAAAAAGTCTGTTAAAATACAGACAGCCTGTCAGTATTTGAAAAGAAGATTCTAAACTGAGATCAGTTACATTTGCCCCAAGTTGAGCAATGCTAAGACAGACACATATTATAAACTTACACTCTAATTACTGAGTGTTGTTTTTGAGATATTTGGTAGATACAGCGAGTACACAAAAGTGTTTTCAACTGTAGTGAAAGAGAATGATACACATATCTTTTTTTTCCTCTTAAAATGATCTATGCTTTGCAAAATTATAAATTGTGATAACCTTCTTGGAGAATGGTATGTTGATAAGCTTTGGAAGACATGAAGAAATGTTGCAAATGAGTAAGGCACCTGGAGAAAAACATAGAAAACTGTAACATCTAGACTTGTGCAAGTCAGTCAAAAGGCATGCCGTTTCAGGTACTTTTTTTCAGATAACCCCCCCCCCCCCCCCATTCTGTTTACCAGGAAGCTACTTGAATTGGGATGGGCGTTGCCTTTTTCATTCAGCAAAGAGTCAGCTCATTGGCTACAATGGGAGAATTTAGAGGCTCAATCCCCAGTCATTTTAAGGCCTATCTACATGAAACCTACCTTTGTTTTAGACCCCATTTACATCTGCAGGCCTGCCAAGTTTCAAAACAATTCACCAATCTACTGAATTTTTTAGAATTATTTTAAGTTTACCATACATTTTTTTTTTAAAAAAAAGACAAACTGCAAGAGAGGGTTCTGGGTATTGTAGTCTCCAGTTGTTTATATTCTCAGATCAGAGCATGGACACAACCAGGCCTTTTATAATGTCTATGTCCCTGGGCTGATAGTGTTAGACTTGGAAGGGGTTATGTTTTAGCAAAGCTTTAACTGTCCTAGTGTCAGCTTAGCTGTTATTCTATAATCTTATGACCTCATCATACTTACCTCTGGAAGTGTCATATGATGCTTCCACTCCAGCTGGAGAATGGATGAGCCAATCACACAATGTAGAGGAACTTCCTGCAGAGGTACCTTCTCCAACTGGAGTGGAAAAGTCACGAGAGGCTTCCCTCCGTGTGACGGGGAAATTGTTGTTGCAAGGGAATGGCCCGTGGGGTGATGCCTGGCTAATATGATGAGGCCCTCAGTGAGTTAAGGTAGCACACTTTATCCCTCATCAGATCTGAGAACCTGGAAGTGGCAAAAGAGCAAAATTAACTCCTCAGAATTATTGATCTATTGAAATTCTAGACATATAAAAACATTGAATTAAGCACATAATCAATTCACCTGTGCCTAAGGAAAGTGTCAAATATCGTCCCCAGCAAAATCTTTACCTCCACAAAGGGTCGAAGAGGAGTGTTTGATTGGTGCTTTCGTTCTTTCCTTCCTCTGATTTTCTTGAATCTATGGAGCAAAACATCTCTATCTCTCTGTATTCTCATAAGATCCATAAATTATTAAGAATGTTATGCAGTTTTATTACCAACATGCTAAATAAAAGTTATACCATAAAAACATATAATCTCAGCTCTCCCATTATCTGAAATTCAACTTCATTGGTGACCAGGCCAGATGTTTAAGGAACATGAGGATCATGTACTTCAGGGAACGTAGTCATCTTTTTAAAATAACTGATTACTGTTTGTTTTAAGTGAATGGCTAAAAGTTAAGTGATTTGGAGGATGTGACTCAGAGGCCATGCTAAATTAATTCTAGCTGGGATATGTGCTCATGTCTGTACTTTTGCTCACTGACCCTCAGTTTCCTTCAAGGTATTTTCATTAAATGATGACCCCATTAAAAATACTGACATATAATTATTTTAACAACACATGATTGTTCCTTTTGACTGTCTTGTATCCAAAATATTTCAGATTGAAAGTTGAATCAAATAGATTTTTATATCTGTTCTGTTGTATCCCCAAAGATAATTGCTTCTATGTGATTCCTTAGAATAAATTTTCAGGTGCTTGAAAGTGAAAGAAAGGTTTTGAATGTTGACATTCTATTTATTTATCATTGCATTTTTTAAAAAAATATGTAAATTGCTTTGAGTCCTAATCTTGGGTGAAAATTTATATAGATAGATAGATAGATAGATAGATAGATAGATAGATAGACAGACAGACAGATAGACAGATAGAGACAAAGACAAAGATACACCCAGAGGAAAAGTGTTCTTGCCATACATCAAGGGAACCACTGACCACATAGGGAAGCTTATGAGGAAACACAACATACAAACTATCTACAGACCCACCAAGAAAATCCAACAAATGCTACATTAAGCAAAGGACAAGAGGACATCTCACTTCTGCAGGAATCTACCGTATACCATGCAGCTGTGGACAAGTCTACATAGGGACCACTAAACGTAGTGCCCAAACACGATTCAAGGAACATGAAAAGCACTGCAGACTACTTCAACCAGAGAAATCAGCCATAGCAGAGCACCTGATGAACCAACCCAGACACACCATATTATTTGAGAACACAGAAATGCTGGGCCACTCTAACAACCACGTCAGACTACACAGAGAAGCCATTGAAATCCATAAGCATGTGGACAATTTCAACAGAAATGAGGAAACCATGAAAATGAACAAAATTTGGCTACCAGTATTTAAAACTCTAAAATTACAACAGCAAAACAACAGAGGGGAAACAATCAGGGACATCTAATCACCTCTCAACAAAAGACTGCCCCAGGCACTAACAAGCCACACCAAACAACTGCCAGGCTACCAAATGCTAATCAAGATGGTCATTTGAAACATTCACACCTAGCTCCAACAGACAAGAGTTCCACCCTGCTCATTCCACAGATATATAAACCAATTTTCCTAGTTCCAACAGACCTCACTACCTCTGAAAATGCTTGCCATAGATGCAGGTGAAACTTCAGGAGAGAATGCCTCTAGAACATGGCCATATAGCCAAAAAAACAAAACAAAACCCTACAACAACCCAGTGATTCCGCCCATGAAAGCCTTCGACAATGCATTGTTATTATTATAGATCACAATCAGTTCTTAAATTGTTCCCAGAAATGAAGGAGCAGTCAGTCGATCTTCTGCAATAAGGGAGTTATGTGCTTTCTATAGTCAGTTCCAGTCAACAAAAAGATTATACTTCTTTATACTGGCTGAAATTTCTAAGCATTTTTCAAAGGCAGATGCGTGCAGAGTACGTTACAGAAATAACCAAGCTGTGTGTCACTGTGGCCAAGGCAGACATCTCCAAGAACAAGAGCAACTGGTACACTTTATAAGTATTTATTTACGTACTTACACATCTCATTTTTACATTTGCATTGTAAAGAGAGACTTTACAATGCAAATGTAAAAATGAGATGTGTAAGACTTAACTTGAAGCATAAACATAATTTTAATGACTTTGGGGTCCCTTTGAATGTTAGGGAAGTGTTTTCTGGCCCATTATCTTTCTTGCTCAGAATGTGATTTTTAACTACAAGTAATTTACACTACAACAGCTAGTCCTAGATAATGCTGTTTGTTTGTTTTTTTAGATCACTTAAACTTTACCCTTTTCAGTGAGAAAATTTTCATAAAAAGAGGGTAACATGCTCAAATCCAAATGAGCTGAAGGGACAGACAGCGGTCCTCATGTCAGTATAGCGAATCTGCTCTGGGTTGTAGTCTATATTTAATATTAATACCTTGAAGTGTCCTTTAAATAAAATTAAATAAAATTCAGAAATTATTCTCTGCATCTCTAATGGGAAAGCCTCTTATCACCCCTGCTTAGTTGAAGCATGGTAAACTTAGGGCGTCATCACACTAGAGAATGAATCCACTTTAAGTCCGGTTGCTGTCTCCTGCAGAATTCTGGGGTTTGTAGTTTAGGGAGGAGCCTTTAACAGCCATTTTTATCATGTTTTAGTCCCAGGAAAAGCTTTAAAAACAATAAGTGATTGAAATATCCAGCCAGTTAATTTCAATTAAAAAAAAAGTTCTCTTACCAGTCTGGGAAATAAAAACAATCCAAAAATGATACCAAGCCTCCCAGAAGATATTTTGGAGCAAAAAAACAAGCAAACCTTGGAACCACAAAAATGGCTCTGCGGGGGGTATGTAGTCAATGGGATACATTTTGCTGAGTCTTTTTCTAAAGAACAGTAGGTTTGATAATGGTTACAAGAGACTCTTTCCTGCATGGCTCCCATTCTCCTGAAAAGTGCAATCAATGCATTCTTAATAGCCTTCTGAATGTTTATTGAGTTTTAATATAATAATTTCATTATTTTAATGGTTCTGTGGTGATAATTTTATTGTTTGTTTTTTGTTTTGCTTTTAGTAAAACTGTTAGCCACCTTGAATGTCATTTCTCATTTGTTTCTCTGGTGTTAGAAAGGTGACAGAGAAATGCAATATGAAAATAAATTAAAACTGTCTTCCTTTTCCACATTTTATTTGCTACCAATAATATGTATACAAATTAAAAAAGGATGTGATATGTCTCAATTTTCCCTTATTGTTACAATTTGCTAATGGTCCTAAAAGTTTTAAATAAGTATCCAAATAAGGGCCAAAGGATAGGATATGTTGCATTATTAAGTTCAAGATGGCTGCCACTTGGAAACTTTCCACGCTGGAACAGAGGCAATCCATGTTGTTTTCTAAATTATTGAAGCTAGACTACAATGAATGTGCTACTTTCTAGGGTGGAGTATTCTGCTTGAAAGTGCATGCTTCAAATGGGTAAAGTAGCAGTTTTGAATCAAGAAAATATTTGAAGCCATGATGCTAACTACAAAGAAGCAAACAAAGAAGCAAACTGTTGAATTAATGTGGGATTTAAAATAGAAGGTCTTCAGGTCGCATTTTGTTGGATCAATTTCACGAGGAGTTTAAAACATAAATTTTTTGCTGAATCACACCATTGGGTCACTTAGTAGTTCATTCTGATTGTGATAACAGTCAACCAGAATGAACTACTCAGGAGCTCAGGAATGGCAATCGGTTATCATTGTTCAACACCAATTAGAAATGAAAGCTATGTATCTTTAAACATTGAGATTTTGTATAATGACCAATTGCCACAGACAGATATGCATAATATATTTGTTAGTATTCATTGTAACATCTCATGGCAGGAAACTCATCACATTAAAGTATTGTTTATTATTATTATTATTATTATTATTATTATTATTATTATTATTGATGCAATGAAAACAACTAATTCTGATTTTAAGAGTACTATCACCTGTATCTCTTAATCCATTCAGCTTCTATACTGCAGATGAATACAAGTTTCTAACTGACTATGTATAAGCAAGATGGCATTTAAAGCTAGATTGTAAGATAAGTACAGTCTATGCTGGTTCAGACTTAACGGTCAATGGATTGGGGGGCATGAAAGAAAGAAAGAAAATATTTCTTCTCACTGCACTATCTGCCAGGATTGCTGTGGGATTAAGTTAATATTGGTTAAGAACTTGATACACCAGTAAAAGAGTGTGTTAAAAGAGATCCTTATTATTGCTAGAAATTAAATTAGATACAGTATTGTGCATGAAATAGTTGGACCCTGAGATCTGTCTATAGTGACGATGTGGTCATGCAATTCAGGAAGGGAGGAGTTCAAAGGTCTTGGAGCTGACTCTCGTATGGTAAAAATGGGCCAATAAACACTTATGAATGACAGTAGGCTCACATGAACTACTTTGCTTTTGTTCCTGGCAGAAATAGTATGTGAAAAATATTGTTATTCCAAGCTTCTCATTGCTTCACACACACATACACACACATCAATAGATACAAATTCCTACTGAATAAAATTTGATAACAGTGAAAATAAAAGTATTGTGAGCTATGCAGACCACTAAAGACTTGAAACTCTTCTAATTTAGTGATATTTTCCATCAGAAGTTTATACGCTGATACAAAAATGTGAGGCCCAACGGTTCAAAAATGAAGTCACTTTTAAACCTGAAATATCTAGATTCAACATGCCCTCCACTCCCTCTAAGGTGTGTAAATGAGAGGGAAAGCCAGCGTGAGGTGGTCTTTTGAGCATTGCATTGCAACTCTGAAGGCCAGGATTCAAAATCCCATTTGGCCATAGAAACCCACTGTCATCCAGCATGACCAAAGGTAAAAGCATGATAAGTTTGAGTCCAGCAAAATCTCAAATGAAATAAATTCCTCACACTTGCACTTTGTTGTTGTACACCTTCTAGTCATTTTTGAGTTATGGTGACTTTAAGGGCCCTTCCACACAGGGCCCAAAATGCAGTCCCTGTGGGATGCCACAGATAAAAGTGAATTATTTCAGGACAAGCAGGAAAAACTTGCTTTATCCCAAATTAATTAGATTCCCCATTAGATCCGGGCCGTCCTGAAAGAGCTGGTTCTAATGGGGTATAGGCCCTGCAGTCTGCCCCCATAGCTCAATTCGCTTTAGCAGTCCCTGAAGTTTGTCCCCACATCCCAATTTGCTTCCCCATAATCTCGGAGAAGCGAAGAGGGCACCCTCCCTTCTCACCCACCCCCCAAAGTCTTAAAAGTATTTTAAAAAACCCTTACTGAGTCATTTGCTCTTGACTCCTCCCCCTTGCCTTCTGGTACATCATTTTTATGTGCCAGGAGGGCTGCCAGAGCAGCCTCATGGTGACGCAATAAGGATTTTTTAAGGTTTGGAAGGGTTGAGATGGTCCCATTCCAGTGCAGTAGTCACAGTGCTGAAATGGAAATCCCCCCCCCCACATGCGGTATGGGCCCTATGGTCTGCCCCCCCCCCCCCCCGGTCTTTGGGAAGGGCATAGGGATTTAAACCCATTTCAGAGCTAGTTTCTTTAACCCGCTCTGAAGCGGGTGTAGATCCTCTATGGAAGCACCCTCAGGTGAATCTATTGGGGGGGGGGGGGTTGACATGCTTTATTCAGAGTGGTTGCCATTTCTCAGTAGTTAGAGTTAGTAAATTCCAATAGTTTGAAATAACTTATAATATTTTTGAGAAATGTAAATGTGTAGAATTCAAACAAAGATATGGCAAAGCATTTCTGAGTGGCTTCATAGTTTAGAAGTCTATAAGGGAAATATTTTTGACTGGGTATCAGCAGGGATGTTACTATACTCATCAATCCAGATTTGTGGCAATTAGCATTATATCCAGATGATTTGCTAAATTTGCATACACAGCCATTTTCAAAAATCAAAGAGAGGGAGCACTATTTATATCCTGGAAGTAGCTTAGTTTCTCATTTTGTAAATATGTAAATCACCGGAATGAGAAAATATCACTATAATTGTGAGACACTCTAGCGCAAGGGTCTCCCAACTAAGACCCAAAGATCAGATGCAGCTCTCCAAGGTCACCCCCTCCCCCATTCTAAACATTAGGCCCTTGTCCTTCTACACTGCCATATAATACACTTTTTTTTGTCGTGTCAGGAGCAACCGCTCCTGTTATGAGAGAATTGGTCGTCTGCAAGGACGTTGCCCAGGGGGACGCCTGGATGATTTTTTTGATGTTTTATCATCCTTGTGGGAGGCTTCTCTCATGTCCCCACATGAGGAGCTGGAGCTAATAGAGGGAGCTCATCCACCTCTCCCAGGATTTGAACCTGCGACCTGTCGGTCTTCAGTCCTGCCGACACAGTGCTTTAACTGTGTGGATCCCACTAACCTTCCCCATTCTCTGTGATTTTTCTTTCCCTAGATATTGACAGGTAAATCCCACTAAGAGGTACCAGTTTCACAATGTTCCCATCACCTACCTTAGTGCAGTGAGTTCCTCCACATCTGTGCTAGCATACTGACAGTAATGTGTTATCAGGGGATAAGCTTCTCCTCCCCTTTCCTGTTGCTATTCCCAAGCTGACTGTCTTCTTTTTATTTTATATAAATCTTTGTAATGCTGAAATTGCCTAATTTTAAAAATATTAAAAATATAAAGGAATTTCAATAGTGAGGGAAGGTGGGGTTACATGTATATGCAGAAGCATGACTGGCTCAATTGTATTATTAAAAAACTATATGATGTCCAAGGTGCTCAACCTGGTATGAATCCATTATCTATGAAAACACAACGGTAACAGAATAGTGGGTGGGTGTGATAAAAGTCCATAGAATTTTTCTTTTATTTTCATCATTCAGTTAATTGAGGGACTTCAGATAAATTGCTTCCATCTTTTCTAGCATTTCTTACAAAACTGATGAAAATTTTCTCCAGTGAAATTGCTCAATTTCATTATTAACTGATAGATCAAAATCCATTATCTACATTTATCAACAGACTTCTAATGCAATCAACTGAAACTTTCCATCCCTTTTAACAATTCTTGAGATTTTATTCCTTTTGCCACGATGACATAAGACGATGCTACATTTTTTGATTCTGTCAGTCAAAGTTTCTTAAGGATTCTATTTTCACCAAACAATGCTAACATAATTTTCTTTTGCTCTGCAATATATTTGTGGGGGTGGGGGGAAGAAAAATAACTAAACTAGTATTTAAAATTATAATAGTTCAGACCCGCCTGAGATTTCATAGGCTTTGCAATAACGCAGCTGTTTTCCTCAGGGTATTCTCACAAGTTCATAAAGAAATCTATTTGTTATGAGCATTCTGGAACCCCAAGGAAGCCAGCTGTGTTTTTGATAAACGGGGCCACATTTTCAACACCTCAAGCTACAGAGACACTTATACAGGAATTCTGGCCAGTATATATTATCCATAAGGAATGCAATTTTTAAAACAGTAACAACAGAGTGCTGTTAGCAGAAGTTTATTCAGAAAAGCAAAGTGAGCATCAAACAGAGCAGTGATATGAAATTAAAAACCCGACCTCTAGCACTGGATCTGCCCTAATCTTAAAACATGCCACCCAGAGTGAACTTAACAGCCACTGGGGAAATCATTGAATGGTATCAATATGCTCTGCATGTGAGCTTATTGTTGGTGTTGCTTACCCCCTTCTTAGTTTTGTTTGTTTTTCAGATGTTCACCAGGGAGAAAAATGTGTAAATCAGCAGAATTTTCTATGGATCTTTGCAAAATTGGTTTCTAGTGCTTGAGTCACAGCACCTTGGAATGTGGCCAAATGGAAACTCTCATAGGTCCTTAGGATTGTCAGCTGTTTGTTTCTTTGGTTGTTTATGTCCCACTCATAACTGTATCTATTGGGGTTAGAGTGGAGGATAGTTTCCTTACTAAGATATTATTGTGTGCAAAGTGAAAATGTCTTCCTTAACACACACACACACACACACACACACACATAGCTAACTGTGCCTGAAGAACAGGAAATTGCATTCTTTTTATTATTTTCTGCAAGAATCTTACATAACAAATAACATTGTATGGATAATTTTATTTTAATTAGCCGGCTTCTGCTGGAATGAATTTAGCCAGCCTCATACTTTTCAGCAACAAAGTGATTTGAGTAATCACGTAACCTCTTTTGTGTCTTGTGGCAACAGATATACCAAAGTAACTTATATTCACGCTAGATATTCGATATTCAAACATATCAGATATACAAAGATTCTGACAAATAAACAATGGAGTTAAATCAATGTTTATCTGTCACTGACCAATTCATAAATAGTCCCTCAGCAAAAACATATTCATAGAATGTTTACAACTTGGCATATGTAAGGCATTGTATAAAAATACATGAAATATAAAAATATGGTTAAACTGTCATTTGATATATGACTCACCTAGGGGCCCTTCTTAGCATTTATCAGTCATCAAGATGAAAAGAATGTGAGATTGTTTAAAAACTAAAAATTGGGTTGGGAGCACTAACAGATTTGTCCATTTAGGCCCAGAGCTTGGAGTGTTTATATTTTATATTTGAATCTCTATGTTATAGTTGTATTTATACTGTCCCCCTCTCCCTGAATTTCCTCCTTTTATCACCTATATGGAAGGCAAGAATAACATGGTCTTCTCCATATTGGGAATAGCTGTCCCTTCAAATGTGGCCAGTTCAAATGATAGGTAATTTCAGTTCATCGTATTTTCATGCAGGTGTAGTATGCTACATTTCAGAGGAAGGAAGTAGAAAAACCACATCTGAGGACATTATTACATGGGGCACCTAAAACAGGTTCTGCAATCACAAACCATATGCCTGCCTAGACACTCTTTTTATCAAACAAAGTGTAGCCAAAAGTAGTTTGAGAAAGTTCAAAGGATACTGAGATAACTGCAGCTGCAGGGACACAGCTCATTTCACTCCATGCAGCTCCCATCTTTGTACATACCCCCTCTTTTCCAAGAGAATTGAAACTCCAAGATTTCAGAATCTTGTGAAATTAGCCTTTCACTGTCTTTCAACTTCATCAGAAGAGCCTAAATTTGGCAGCATAAAGCAGTACCTCTTCAGTTTTGTCATGGAGCACGCAAGTTCTCATTCCATGACATAGAGCTACTTTTAGCGGGGCTCCACAGCAAAACTGAAGAAGAACTGGTGTATGCCACCACAGCAGGCTTCCCATGTTGCATTAGCAGTGATTGGGGGGGGGGGGGAGTCAAGCAGCAGAGGTTGTGGGATGGGATTAGAGGTAAATTGGGCAATCTGGGGTGTGAGGTGACAGGTTCCCCTACAGGGCACTGACAGATTTGCCACAATCCATGGGAATTCCAGTGGCAAATGTGATGAGATCCTTAGAATTTCAGAGCTACACACCTCTGTATTTCTGGGTTTTCAAAGTACTGTAGCTGTAGCATATTCCATAATAACACGTAAAATATTAATTTAAAAGAAATCAGAATTTTGCAATTAAATGGCTATTTCTATTTATTCTGAATAGGGGAGATGTAGTTTTGACTTTCAAACTATCTTTAGTGATGCTAAACAATGACTGAGAGGGAAGTTCTGTAAAAGAGTTTCAGTTTGGACCTTTCTCCAACTTGGCATGAAGAGCATTGAATCCTTTAACTTCTGCTGCCACATGCTTTGGTGACATGTATTTGTAGACACCACAGTTTGATGTCAGCTTCAAGCTGCATTAAACAGCCATTGTAGATGTGCCTAAGATTTTTGCTAAACATATTAAAATATATCAAGATTAGTGGACACTATAAAGGCACCCTTTAACTGGTCAGCCTTGGACAGGGACAAACAGATCCCACAAACTGTCCTTTCTACTTATTAAAGTTTCCGCTGCCACCATAAACCAAAAAAACCTCAGAAAACCCTCTAGCTATTTGAAATGTCAAAAGGCTGTTTATAATATTAAAGGCTGTTGTATTCCACCAAATATTGGGTATGATCAAGGGCTTTCTTTGAGGGGAAACAGGAGAGGTTGATACAAAAGGAAAAGGACTGGACCCACAAATGGCAAGGGACTCAGGCTTAAGGTTTAAAAATACCAGAAAAGTTTATTTAGAATATATTTACAAAAGAGAAAGTTTAGGGTTGAAAAGTCAGAGAGTAAAATGCAGTTTCACAAGCTTGGCTGGTTACAATGAAAGTGTATTTGCTCTTAAATCTTAACGGTTACTTAGAGAGAATGTTCTTTTCTTTGTTACAACACTTAAACAAAACCCAGCTATTCTTCTTCAAAAAGAAATAGCTGACACCAGTCTGCCACAGCCTATCTCACTGTGCAAACCTTAGGCAAACTGCCTATTTTACACCAGAACTCCTAAAAGCTTTAGTCACCCTGCTCTCACTCTAACATCTACAGATCTAAAACCTAGAACTGCTCTGAGCTGTGACTTGAGCTGAACTGCCCTGTCTACAAGCAGCTTCTTACTTTCCCTCCATCTGGCTAACTCCACCCCTTTTCCCCCAACCAATCCTGGCTGTTGCTGGGCTGGCTCAGGCCTAGGCCACTCCCCACTCTGCTGGAGCTTTTTCCTGAGTTAAGATGGCGTCCTGCAGATCCCTGCCAGGCCTTCTAAACTAAACTACCTAGCCTGTCTCTTCCTACGCCCTGCCACCCCCCAGCTGACAAGGTAAGGGATCTTCACAGACACCACCTCTGGCTCTTCTCTTTACCAAGATAAATAATTCTGGCAAAATCACTGTTGGTTTTGGTGCCAAGCTACAAGAATGACCAAACCACTGTTCCAGGCAATTAGAGACCTACTGGGCTGCTAGCAGTAATGATTTCTTATTCTTGTTTCCTATGTAATAGACAGACTTTTTAAAATTTTAATAACATTTTTTACTGATGCACAAGCTGTATTCAGTGAGAATTATTCACTTTTTGATCATTGTCTGATCCTCTATTACCTTGGTAAGAAATATTCTAGATCTCTGGAAAGTAAGCTCTTTTATGGACTTAAAGTCAGTTTTTGATTTTATCTCCAGAACTAAGTTATGGGAGAAATAGGTTAATGTTTTGCTTGCTAAAAATATTATTTTATAAGGCTTTATATAGCAAGAGCAAACTATAAGTCAGATATGGCATGCAGGAGCAGCTTTCTAGAAAAATACAATGGAAAATATTGACCAGAACCCCACTTAAATTAGCCCATATAACAAAATTATTGTTAAAACTATGTTGGCACAAATGGAGTTAAATTGGCTCTTTTATGCGCATGTGGTGGGACTGTGACAAGATACAAAAATTTATGACAAAATAAAGAAAGAAATGGAAGAACTATTAGGGCAAAAGTAGAACTGAATAAAAGAGGGGTTTTTTATTCTGAAAATTGAGGGCAAGAGCAGCACAAATAAATGGGCAGATATCATCAAACATATGATAGAAGCAGCCCAAGCAACAGTAACCCCGGGCTGGAAAGAGCAAAAGAATGGGAATTTTCAAAAATGGTTTGAATATTTAGCAC
This sequence comes from Anolis sagrei, assembly GCF_037176765.1. Taxonomy (NCBI): domain Eukaryota; kingdom Metazoa; phylum Chordata; class Lepidosauria; order Squamata; family Anolidae; genus Anolis; species Anolis sagrei. The sequence continues at coordinate 232,295,347 of NC_090023.1, forward strand.
ACTGTATGCTCCAGGATTCTATTTTTGAAAGGAGGTTGAAATACACAACAGGCAGTTGCAAAAAGAATTGAGATTCGAAATGAGGAACTCTGGTAGTTAGAGTAAAAGGAAAAAAAGAAAATATATGATTATTTCAAATAATACTCTGAAGTTACAATCATTGCCAGTAGTTGGGGGGCAAAGGGGGAGGAGGAAAACTGTTAGACACAAGAGGTGGATATGTGTGGAATGGGGATTGGTACGGTTAATATAAAAAAGATACATTATATTGAGAATAAAATGTAAGTGAAATTTCATTATCAATATTTCTACTACCCTACTTGTGTCCACAATTTAAATAAATTATTATTATTGGGTTTTTTTAAAAAAAAAAACATTATTTTTACAATCCATTATAGTTTTAGACATTATCACATGTGCCCTTCTCCATGCCATTTTGCCAGTAAGTGTGACAAAATGGCAGGTGCGCTGAGCAACTAAGTCGCCCCGCACACTGCTCTGGTGCAGTACAACTTCCCCATCACATGGGAAAAGCATCAGCCAACCAGGGAAGAAGTATGCCAGCTACATTGGAGTTAGCACAACATGGGAGCCTTCCCGTGTTGATGAGGAAGCATCCTAGGTTGGTGGAGGGGCCTCCACCAAAAGTTGAGGGACGTTGTGTGGTGGGTAAGTGTGATGAGGTCCTGATACTCCCTTTTCAACTGGAAATAAGTAGAAGAAAGATGACTTGACCTCAATTTTCTGTATCCACTATAGGAGTCTCTTAAAGTTTTTTTCTTCAATTGGCAGTCCTTCTTAAACCTAATGGTATTCTTGAGATTTAGATATATTATACTTTAGATACATTTAGATACATTTAGATACATTATACTTTTCTGAAGAAGATGGATCAGATCTATATATATATATATTCTACTACTACTACTACTACTACTAATAATAATAATAATAATAATAAACTGATCTTAACAAAAATATTTTATTAGCTAAGATAGAATTTCAACTAGGGATGCAAAAATATCATTGTAACTTGAGTCAGTTCAAGGTTGGTACAAGAAGCAAGGTCACTACATAGGTAGTGACCTTGCTTCTTGTACCAAGGCATCATCTTTTATCTTGCATTTGTTTTCTGCAGATCTTAGTTTAAATTGTTCAGAATTCTGAAAGCATTTCCTTACAAGTGAATTAAATTAAGAAAGAAAGGTATGCATGTACATCTGTTCAGATCATTAAGTAATGATATGTTACTTTGATCAGAGATTCTTTATTTTATATTATTTTTCAGAGGTTGACAGTAGCCATGAGAATAAAAGTATAGAGCAAAGGCATCGAAATGACTGAACTAAGAGAGAAGGAATGGTTGTTGTAAATTACTCCCCTTTCCCCAGTACTTTCACTCAATGAGGCCTTGACCAAAGGCCAATTTTCCAAGCTCTCTTGCTGAGTTCTGAAGAGCTCTTTTCCTGTAGTGCAAAATGACTGATAACAACACTCATATGGAGATGAAAAAGCTATACCTATCAAAGTAGCATCTTCTGTACAACTCCTGAAGAGAGAGGAACTGTTTCCTTTGACTCCTATTGCCCTCCTTCCCTTCTTTCTCTTCTTTTATAGAGCCCAACAGAACACAAAGAAAATAGGTTTAGGTAATTACTTTTCTGAAAATACTGAAATATTATTTAAAATATAAGTTTTCAAGACTGCCAAAGCATGAGACTGGGCATGATAGCAAGGTATGGTAGAAACAGAAAGGTTCAAAATAATCCCAACTACATGTTGAAGTCATAAGGCCTCCAATTAGACTTATATATTAAAATGGAGCTATAACATTACCAGCCTGATAACATATTTTGTATGGTCCGAAAGCTTGAATTTTCAGTAATATTTTGCTGGTCTAAAAAAAGAATGCTTGAAATATCTTAGTAGGAGAAATGCAATGACTTGAAAATAGGGAAATCTCAAAGGAAAGGCAATTTATGCATAGATCAAATACCATTTCAAAAATTTGGAACAAGTCTGCAACTTATATGTTTAGGGCCAATCTTTTTAAAAGACTTCAACCATGAAACAAATGACTTATAATACTTATCAAAATGGCTACTTGTTAAAACCAGGGTTGTTTTTTGCCCTCTTTCAGGATACAAGCAAGGAACAGAATGACAATTTCTAATATGCAAAGGGATCCTGTAGCATTTTTGAGACCAGGGCCCCATCTACACTACAATGCAATTTGAAACTGCATTACTGGTCAGTGTAGATGGGGCCTTAGAGAAAGAAGATAGTGGTATAAGTCTGCTTCATCAGATAACTAAGGTATCAAAAATGGGTTTAAACTCTCCTGAAATAAAAAAAACAACCATGCAATTTTATCTTCTATTGATTCCCGAAAAGCCTGACCCTTTTAAACCTTAGCAGTATCAGCATGTCAGTATGACACACTTTGCTAATTTGAGCCACTGCAAAAGCTCACAATGCAATATTCAGCTTTAATATGTAATTGTGTTTGAGCATTCAGAATGTGTCCATTTGACCAGTGAATAAAGATATATTTGTTCTGGGGGTATAGGTTATGTTATATGAAACAAGAGAAGGATTTGTGGTTACTGCAAATGGAATGCAGTGCTGAAAAGATTCCAGTCACCAAGTCTGTTCTGCTCATCTGCTAATAAATCTAACATTTTCCAATTGCCTTTAGGAATGAAGTACAATTGTGGGTCAAGGCTAACAAAGAACAGTCACTGGATGGTATTTAGTGTGGTCAGAAATCATTTTCTTTTTCAGTCCTTCAACAAAATTGGAAGAGTTTTCATACCCCCAAATAATGGGACAGACTCTTTGAATCTCACATGCTTGGCATCAAGACCGATTTATTCAAAACATAGTCCATATTGTCACGTAAAAACTTACTAAAAGAGGAATCCTAGCACAACCCCTTTGGTTGGAAAAAGTAAGATTGCAACAGGTATTTTTCATATTTAAGAGTTCCATCCAATTTCCAAGAATATACAAAGCTCCACAAGTTTACATTTGCAGCTAGCACTGTTTCTGCTGGTGCTGTGTCAGAAAGCAAGGTATTTGGGATGAAGGCAGTTCAGTTTAAAGACTTCAAATGAGGCCCCTTCTACACTGCCATATAAAATCAGCATTATCTGCTTTGAACTGGTGTATATGGCAGTGTAGACTCAAACAATCCAGTTGAAAGCAGATAATCTGGGATCAGATCCTGGGATATAGAGCAGCGTAGATCCAACCTCAGAAACAAATGTTCAAGGAACAGCTTGAATTTTCATCCAGCATATAGTTCTTCCCCTACTAGAGCTGTATCAATTTCTTTAGATAACTTTTTTTTTTAAATCCTTGCCTCTCTAGAAGATGACAAATTTACACATTTTTCACTACTTTCTAGAGATGTGCAAAATGGCTGAAATCCAATTAATAATTCATTTTGGAGATTTGGATAGCCCCTGCTTTGATTCATAAAGATTCGGAGGGATCTCATTTCGATTCAAAATCCAAATTTCTGGAAGCTTCATAATTTTTCATTAAGATCTGTTCCATTAGTGGCCATGGGGGAAATTGTGGTGCTTGTTTTTCTATCATTTTTTGGCTATTACAATGAAACTTGGCATAATTGCCTGGCTGCACTTGATAAAGTTTGTCTAACAGAGTGTTGTGCAAATCAAAGGGGCTATAGTGAGGTAGGTTAATCAGAAATGTTCCCAACTACTGACACTGGTGGAGTGAGAGAAGATGATTCCCCAGCAAAAGGGCAGCCAGTGAGTGCTTGGCTGAGAGACCTGATAAAGTTTGTCTGGAAGAGCATTCCGCCAATCAAAGGGACTAAAACAGTGTCAAAATAAAGGCTCCCATGATACAGAATGCGATGTAGAGCATTTGTGGCAAAGGCACAGACATTGGTAAAGTGGGAGAAGACTATTTTTCAGCATCAGGGCAGGCAGTGAGTGCCTGGCTGCACTTGCTAAAGTTTGCCTGGCAGAGTGTTCTGCCATTGAAATGAAATGAAAATGATTGCCTACCACTTAATAAAGTGTTTCTGAGAGAGTGTTCTGCCAATAAAATTAAATTAAATGAGTGCCTGTCATGCTCACTTCAGCTGGAGGTCCAACTCTGGGAAGATCAAGAGGGGGAGAGTGGCCTTTTCCACCAGCTTTTCCACCGAGGTAGAGTCCAGCATGGTCTGGTGAGGGGTGACAACATCTCCAGCCATGCTGAATGCCCTCTCACTCACCATGCTAGCTGTGGACAGCTGAAGTGTTCCTGGGCAACCATCACTAAATCCTGTTATATCTGGCTCCAGGATGCCCAGTAGGCCAAGGGGTCGCAGAACAGATCCTCCACTGGTTCCTCCAAGTATCGGTTTACAGAAACCTCCACTGAGTCTTCCCTGCATGGCTAGCCGTGCTTGGGCCCAAATATTTTTGTCAAGGACCTAGCAAAGAACCTCTCCCCTGATGCTGGTGCTTGCCTACCAGATGTGGGGGAAGGCATCTCCCTGCTTGCAGTGCTGCTTGGAGCATGTGGAAGGTGGAGTTCCAGCGGGTGGGGACATTCTGTAACAGCTTGTGCTTTGGGACTCTTTCCATGGCCTGCCTCTGTTTTCCAGCCTTGACACTGAGGTGGAAGTGGCCCATGATCTTGCAGCACCATTCAATCAGCTTAGTGATGTTCTGGATGCTACTTGGGACAGTCTCTGTGGAGAGTGTACTAGCTAGCTCTAGCTCTTTATTGATGGTGAAGCAGAGAATGTGTGCCAAACAGTGCACACGCCAGAAGCCAGGGTCCACCACCAGCCATACTATATTCATCCCATTGTCCGCTATCACAAAATCATGGGTGAGCTGCCGCCTCCCCTCCAGCATGCAGTCTACGACCTGATGGATTTCTGCCAAAGTGTGGGCCTCATCAATTACTTTGACATAGAGCAGGGCCTAGCAATCCATGGTGGGCCCTGTCTCCATGGTGCCCTCTCTCTCCTCCCAATGCTTAGTGAGAGAGAGGTACATGTGGCCTCCACCACGGCTGGACCTCCACCATGGCTGGATCAAATGTCTATGGTAAAGAACATAAATGTCCAGCCAATGTCATCCAGCAACTGCTCCACATGTTCTCTGCAGCCCCTGGGACTACTCAAGGATCTGTCCTCACAGCCCACCTAAGTTTTTCAAGTTTTCTCCTGAGCAAGTAAAATCTGCATCAGTTATGCTCTTTGGGGAAGGAGGATGTGCTTGCCCAGGAATACAGCAATAAAGTTAGCAGAGGATCTGAGAATAAATAAACATTTTATTTGTGCTGCTCTAAAAGATAAGGAAGTAGTGGAAGAAGTCCCAAAGAGAATTCTTCCAGGACTGATCAGTGAGAGGGACACAAAATAGTGATGCTTCTGTACCCATCTGTCCCAGTGGGTGTTTCGGCAGGTGGACAACTAGATTATCCTCAATCCAACCTGATCCAAATATTCACAGTTCAAAAACATGGGGGGGGGGGGGGGGAGGAAAAACAGAGGTTTTGAGGAATTCAGGAATTATGTTTTTTTTTTTAAGATGAAATAAAGGCTAGAAGAAGTGCAAATACTTTGAAGTGTGATTTTCCTCATACTTTAGCCTGATTATACCAGGCATAAGGTGAGTGATCCCCCCCCCCCCTTGAGTAGATATGCCCATAGATACTACATATCTATTGATGCAGCCAAAAATTTCATTGGCTTTTTAGTTGTCATATTTATCTTGTGTCTACTCCTAGGTTCCTTTCACATGTAATTTTGTTAAGCCAAGTGTTCCCCATTCAATATCTATTGTACTCCATTTTTCTGTGTAAATGTAGTACTTTGCATTTCTTTCTGTTGAAATTCATTCACTCATTCGTTCATTCAGTTTCTGCATTCAGTTTTGGCCATTTTCTAATCTGTTAAAGCCATTTCGAAAACTGATTACTCGGGGGGGGGGGGGGATAACCTGTTATCAGTTGTAAACATCCTTGACATATAATGCTACTCCAACTTTCCTGTTTGGTTTCTATCTTATTTACTAGAATCAAATGCTCACAATTATTGACTAAATTGTCTCACCAAAATTGCAGTCCACATTATATTTGTGTCATATGATGATCTTGGTGCTGAGACAAATGAGAGCCTGCTTCAGAAGCACCTGGAGCTCCCATTTGAGGGACTGCTTCAGAAGCACCTGGAGCTCCCATTTGAGGGACTTTAAAGACCATGGTTCAATGTTATGCCATCCTGGAATTTGTCATTTGGTGAGGCACCAGGATTCTTTGGTAGAGATAGTGTAAGACCTTGCAAAACTACAGCCTACATAATTCCATAGCATTGAACCAAGGCAACTAAAACAGATTCGTTCTACATCACAGATACATCCCAAACTTTTCTTTTCTGTTGCTGGTTGCTTTGGTGTTCTAACATTTTTGCTGTTAAAGAAGGAATTCTAAGCAGGCAGCAACTGTGATTCACACCTTCATTGGTCAAATGACAAAGTGTGAACTTTCTGCTGTTGCACTTTACATTTGGCAGCAAAAACTTTTTGTGGTTTCAGGGTTTTGAAAATGGTGGTGCACATTAGATTCAATGGCACCTTAGACTCAAGTAAATATGGTAGGTTATATTCTTCTATTACTACATTCCAATCTTGAAACTCATTGACCAGGTTTCAATTATACTTATTTCACACACACACACACACACACACACACACACACACACACATACACAGAGGAGGGGGGAGCGAGGGAGAGTTAAAGGTTGAAGTTCATCCTATTTATTTCCCAATGATTAGTGGGCAGACATCTAAGACCTTTAAATAGCTGCTTATTTAAAGGATGCTTCCTCCCCTCCTGATCTAATTTGTGAGCCTCTAAGTAAAAATGTCCCTGTCAACGGATATGAGGTGCAACCCATCACATACCATGAATCCATCTTTATAAAAGCACAGCTATGATCTAAGAAGCCACATCCTTACTGGTAGTACCATCTGCAGAACCAGTTTCCCTATATTATTCTTTTCCCCCTTCCCAACTTATGTCCTGGAGCCCCTGGTGGTGCAATGGGTGAAATCCTTGTGCCAGCAGGACTGCTAACCAACAAGTCAGTGATAAAAATCTGGGGAGAGAGGGTTGAGCTCCCTCTGCCAGCTGCAGCTCCCCATGCATGCACATGAGAGAAGCCTCTCAGAGGATGGTAAAACATCTGGGCATCCCCTGGGCAAGATTCTTGCAGATGGCCAATTCTCTCACACCAGAAGTGACTTGGAGTTTCTCAGGTTGCTTCTGACACACATATGCACAAAAAAAAACCCATGTCTTTCAACTAGGAAAAGAGAGAAAATGACAGCCTTTGCATCAAGGTCCTTCAGTTTTCTATGAATCTTGTAACCCTTTGTTATATCCTTAAGACTATACTTTTCAGTGTCATTGGTTCCCACATGGACCATAAGGAACAGGCAACAGTCAGTGCACCTGATGAATCCTGTCAGTCTTAAGTACAGTCAAACTTCATTGCACTCTTGTTGCCCTCAAAAGTTACTGCTTCATTACTTCCAGTTTCATTACTGCCTAATGACACAGCCATCCCTGGGAATAAACTAGCTCAAATAAGATTATCTTTTGCTTTTGTCTTTCTGTTTCCTTGCCACCACCCATAAAATTATTGCCTGTAGTGATTTTTGTGAAGGAAAGTCTTTGTAGTATTCAGCTGGGAAAGCTAGGAAAATGTTTAGGAACAGTTTTATGGTGAAAGCTTTCCCATAAACAAATCACTTTGATTAAAAGAAACACATCCGGCTTGAGTGGTCTCTCAAGACAGAGTTTCCACTGAATTTATTTCATTATTCAGATATAATAAATGAACATGAGTTCTTTTGATAAAGACACTAAATTAATGTGATACTTATATGGCATAGAGTAGAAGGTCACCAATATTTATATTACAGCAAAACAGTCAATTAATCTTTCCAGCAGGGGCAAACACAAATATTCACCTTTATCTCAGAGAGTGCTTAATATAATCTTTATCCCTAATGGGACTGCATAAGTAGTCAAAACATGAACAGGAAAAGGACTTGTCATGATCAAGCCCTACCTCACACAGAACAAGACTTTGTATGACTTTTTCTACCACTAAACATTATCTCAGTCTTGTTTTATGCATCAATTTGGCTTTGACTTATGGAGATCCTAAGAATAAGACAACTCCCTATCTCAAACACACACACACACACACTATTAACAACCTGCTTGAGTCTTCCAAGCTCAGACCGGTGACTTCCTTGGTTGGGTCAATACACCTGTAAAGCATTCTTACTCTTTTCCTCCTGCTTCGATTTAACAAACGTTATCATCTTTGCCAGTGAGCATGTTTCCTCATGATATGTCTAAAATGTAATAGCTCTATTTTAGTCACCTTGTTTCCAGTGAGAGTTAAGGCATGATTTGCCCCATGACTATGTGGGCAAAATAAAATGTGCTCACCTCAAACAGTCCAAAAGATGTATAACCAGTTCCACAACTGAAATGATGTGATAGCTATGAAAGTGGAGGGACTGGGAGGAGGGCTTCCCTTGGGGAACTTAGGGCCTGGACAGGCTCATCAATGGAAATGCAATCTATCAGATTACCTGAACCTTCAAACTAAGATAGTAATTAAACTTTCACTATGTTCATAGGAAGAATTCCTTTTTTTTTTCATTTGGTCTGTCTTGAGTTGATGCAGCAAAGTTAAGTACAATTTTTGACCTAAATAATAATTTTTAATTCACTTTGTATGAGTGCAGGTTTAAATTACAGATAGGTATTTATTTATTATTTGAACTGGTTCTCACAAGTGCAGTAGGGTTGAGGGACAGGAAGCTTCAGCTTCAAGGGTAAGAAACACTATATTTTACTTTTCTCAAAACAGAAGCATGTTTTTATTCATGCAAGAAAAAAAGATGCAGCCTAAAAGGTAACACTTTTAGGTTACATCCCTGGGTCCTTCTACACTGATATCTAATCAGGACCAATCTAGCACATCATGGAGATTGCATCACGCTAACATGGCATCTGCATGTGGAAGCCTTCTGGAACTCCTTACTGTCCAGCTGTACTGAACAAATCCTAGGATTTCTCCAGCCATAACACCACCTATCTGTTCCTTTGTTCTCTTCTGACTCCAGGCAGAGCACAGGTGAAGAGAAGGTGGGAAGAGGGAAGACCTTTTTTCCCCTTCTCCTTTTCTGCTGTGATGTGTGTGTGTGTGTGGGGGGGGGGGGGGGAGGTAAGAACACAGGGGGCTGTCATCCCATTTCCCCAGGCTGCCTGAGCCCAGAGAACATAGGATGGCAGTAAAGACAGTTGCAGCCAGTTCTAGTTGCCTTGGTAACTACTAAGCCCAGGGGTAGAATTCAGGCTTTTTTCGAACCTAGGGTAAGGCCATGTTAAGGTAACTTTGCCCCAGTTTACCCAGTTCAATGAAGTGGGGCTGATCTGAGCCTTCACTGATCCAGATGTTGTGGAAAGCTCAGATAGAGTGAGGAGAAGGGCCAGAATTGAAGCCAGAGCCCAGCAGTTTCCTCAGCTGAGTACAAGCAAGCTCCCCTGAGTAGGCAGAGGAAGAATTAAATGTTCCAGCTTTTGTGGATCTGCAAAGATGAAAGGCTTAACTTTACAAGTCCTCTACATTAGCAGATAAATGAGCTAGCAATAGGTAACACCTGAGAACCTAGCATATAAGGAGCTCAAATGTGGCACCTTGTTGCTGGCAGGAATGCCAGTATTTGAAGCTGTGACCTTGGACTATTGTTCATCTTAGATTCATGATCTCTAGACTTATCCTTTGACTCTGGCTTTTGGATTTTGGATTGACACTGGACTCCAGGTTCTCTTGGATTCAGCTTTCAACCTTGGAACAAACTATCAGCTTCTCTGATGTGTTACCCCACTTTTGTTGTCTCTCGGCTAGACTATTTAGCTTGAATTTGGACCATTTGTTTCACCCTGCTTATAAACAGGGCTGAGGCTCATGACACTTAATGTTAAGATGTGCACCCAGAGGTACCATTGGGAAGAGTATTATGCCAAAATGGACATGCAATTGTGGAAACAGAATTGCAATATAGTCTCTTACCAAGGCAAAGCAATATTTATAGTGCATTGGTTATGGAACAAAAGTGACCAAAGAAAAGGGATATATTGATATTACTGCTAACAAACTCAGCCCATCAAGTAAAAATAGATTTGGTCAGGTTTGTATTGCATATCCACACTGTTGAAAAACAATAGGTCAAGTTCTATATGATAGATAGTATTCATGAATCAAGGCGGTGACAATGGAGTGGAATGGAGAGCCTGACTCAAAAAGTCATTGGAGGACCTAGACAGTTCAAGAAAGGTGTTCTAGCTAGAATATGATCCCCCCCCCCCCCAACCTGGCTTAGAGTAATAGGGAGATCATTTTGCTGGCCTCTGAAGGAGGGAGCCAGTGTGCCTTTTTTCCTAGCACCACATGTCAGGATCATGGAGTAAGGGAGTGTAGGTAGGACAGCTCATCCCCTTAATCATTCTCTTTGCATCTTTTCAGTTCCTATCTCCTGTCACAGTGGGTCTTCCAGGCAGGCCCAAAACATGAGGCCTGTCTCACTTTTACTTGAGATGCCCAAACAATGCCACAGGTAAAAGAAAATTAATGCAGAGAAAACTGAGTTTTCCCAGTTTACTTTGCATTAATTAAACACCTTGAAAGATCTGGATCTTAAGCTAAGGCGTGGGCCCTGTGGGGATTGACTCCTGGGACTTTGTTCCACGATCCTGGGGGTCAATCTTCAGTCATCCCAGTTCTTGCACAATCCTCCTGGAGCTTGAAAATGAGCAACAGGAGGTGTGTGTGTGTTGGGGGGGGGGGGGAGGAGGATGGATTTCCACCCCCACCCCCATCTGCTGACTCATTGTTTTCAAGCATCAAGAGGACTCTATAGAAGGTCCTGCACTGACAGCAGGCCCTCTTGGGTAAGTTTGGGGAAAGGGTAGTGGATGCTATCCCAGGTCAACCTTTGGCATCTATCCATCCCCCAATGGAAAGCCCCAATTTCTCCTGGGTTTTTTGTTAAGTGTAGAAGGGCTCAGTGCAAGTTTTACTGATTACCTTTGGCCAAGATATTATTTTTCCCCATCATTAAGGGTTGTTTTTTACCTTCTCTAAAATTAATTTGGGATATTAGCTTATTGTGAACTCTTAAATAGGGGTTTCCTGTTGTTTTAGTGACTCCTTCCTGGCACATTTGTTGAAGAATGGGGATCTCAAACTGTCCCAAAGTATCATGTGATCAAGGAGTTGGTGATAAATTTGCTGTCCTTAGGGGAGTTCTCTAGGTCTTTGGCTTCACTAGGGGTTATGTGGTTTGAGGGCTTTCACCCTCTGGTCAGACTTTCCATTTGTGATAGCTGGCTGGGAGCAACCCTTGCTTTTAAGGATTCCTCCCAGGGGCGAAGGTGCTTCAGCCAGGTGCTTCAGCCATTAATTTGTGAAACTTTTATAAACAGCCAAAAAAGGAAACCCTGCCTCAATCCTATATTATCAAAACACACACACACACACACACACACACACACACACGTATGTATGTATGTATGTGTGTGTGTGTGTGTGTATGTATGTGTGTGTGTGTGTGTGTGTGTGTGTGTATATATATATATATATATATATATATATATATATATATATATAAGTTGCTCTACATAACACAGGAGTATGTAATACGTGGGCTGAATGTTTCCCTCTATTGATCTACTGCTCCCATTTTGTCAGATGGGATCATAAATCAGAGAAATATATTATAAATAATACAAACTACTACCAAAAAGAGTATCTTCATTCTACACACTATAGAGACATCATGACCAATAGTCATGAGAGAGGATAGTTGAAGTATATGCAGACCCGCCTATTCACCATTGAATATGCACTACTATAGACAGCAGGCTAAAACACATTTAATATCTTCAAATTTGAAAGCTTAACAGAGTCAAGAAAATTTTGGATGGGGATCAGGGATATTGCAGATCTCTACATTAATATCTTGACACATTAGTCAGAGTTGACAACAATGATATAGATGTACCAATGGTTTTACATAGGTAGTTTCCTATATCCCACTGACTGATCAGCTTCAGGGTGTCTATGAATTTTGCCCAGTAGTATACTGTGGGTGTATGATTTCCATTTGCATTTTCATAGCTTTCTTTCATAGTTTGCTTCTGTTATGCAGCACCAGCATGCAACATTTGGGTAGTGAATACTTTGAATGGTTTGAAATGTAAAGAAACCAATTTCAGAGCCAGCATGTGTGGCTCCATATTTCAAATGACTGCGAAATATACTACTATATTTGTGATATTAATCATGTGCAATGGGATCAAAAATCTGAATATAAGGAATCTGGAAAATACAGGAAATTACTACTTCAGTCCTTTTTCTACAAGGCTTATGAAGATGCAATATGTAGCCTAGTTTTCTGGTAACAATGTTCACTCCTGTGCCAATCTATTTGTATTAAAATACTTTGCCCACCTCACAAACTGTCATGGATGAACAAATCAAATAATTCAATTATGCCTTCCGTTATCTTCTTTTCTTCAAGAAATGCAGTACAGTACTGTACTAGTACTACAACATTCAATGTAGCACTTGTGATGAAGTGGATGACACTTTTATTAGTTGCAAATTGTACCATACTAGTCCCCTTGGGAATTCCAAAATGACTATATATCATGAAATGTATATCTCTAAAAGAATACCAGTTATCATGGATTCCTTCAGCCAGCTGCAGATGGGATGACACTGTTATTCAAAGAAGTAAAAGAACCAATTTGCCCAGTCCATTCCCAGACCACATGTATTATTCTCACAATAACACTTTCTCAAATAATAACCGAAAAGCCATTTTAGCATTGCAAAACCACAGAAATATGTTTTTGTTCTTCTTCCTTCTACTTATTTTAAATTCTTTGCAAATGCAAGATAAAAGAGGAAAGAAAATGAATGAAATAAAATCATTTACAGTGAAATTAATAGGAGGCAAATACTTTTGAATTAAGCCTCTAGATTAATGTAAGCAATCTATGGACAGTATTCTATTGATAAACAATCAAGTGTAACAGAGGTTATCCTTGAATTATGTTAGCTATATGGCAAATTCATGATGAAGAATTCCGTCAACCAGCCAGGCAGCACGTCAAAAGCTTATACCTTAGGTAGTAGGATCTGTGAATGGTTATTATGGATATTTTTGTTTGCATAGCTATGTAATACAGTATCACCAGACTACAGCAGAGGATCCCATAAAAATCTCATCTTTTGGCATTTAAATCTAAAGAAAAGTATGAATTAATTAAAAACATGAAGACAAACTGATTAGGAGTCACACGCCAGTTTGGGATGAGGCACTTCTTTCTCCAAGGTTTTATTTATTTTATTTTAAGCAATTTGCACTCCTTGGGACCAAATGTCTTTTGCAATGAGAAATCTGTACATTTGAGAATTTGCCAAAAAGGACCACCAAAAAGTATTTGACAATGTTCACATATTTCAAAAGTCTGAAAAGCAGAAGTTTTAAATGTATGATAAGATACTCTAGGCAAATGGTACATTTATACAAAAATGCACATAAATACATTAATTTGAAAGGGCATGGAAGAATACTTAGAAAAGTTAGCACAGGGCAGTTCATTTAGAAACTGAGCAGCAGTAGTAAGATGATGAAAAAGAAGGACATCAACAGCACTGAGCTTCACAGATTCACCCATTCCCTAGTCCAAGGTGCCCACTTTATTGTAGAACATGTGTTACTAGCATGTTTCTAATTTTTAATTTAAGAAATGCAAACCTTTCAAAAGCAAAAGCTGGAATGCTATAAAGTGTATGAAAGTCAAAGCCAGAGTTCTATGAATTAAATTAAAGGCTGATACCTTGGGCAATCTACTATTCATTTGGAGATCAGTGTGTTTTTCTTCTGAACTGCTTTGGAGTCTTCTCCTTAATAGCAGCAACCTCAAGGCTATGCACATCAGAATAGAGAGATTTATGCTCTCAAGCCAACCATGATGTTCTGTTTTGTCAGCAGATGTACTCATTTAAAACATAACAGATACATTTTAAAATACTGTAACAATGGAGATAGAAAACACTGACTTCATTGAAACAATGCAGTCCTAGGCAATGCTACTTAAAAATCACGCCCACCGAGACTAGTTAGATTTACTTTCAGGCAGGTTTGGATGACAAATTTTAATATAATTTCTTTTAAGTCATTTTTTGCCACACTTTTCCCACAGTGAGACCCAACACAACATACACAAAGAATGCATGGAGATATCTTGATATTATTGGAAACTTGGTGACTTACAGCAGTATTACTATAAATATCTGCAACAACAAAAAGAGCAGATTATGTCTATGTGCATGACCCTTCAACTCATCTGTTAATTTATGGTGACCTTATGGATTTCAGAGGGTCTTCTAAGGCAAATCATAGAAGTGATTTTACTAGTTTCTCTGAAATAGATCCTACACCTGGTATTAATTAGTAGTGTCCAATCCAAGGATTAATCAGGGTTGATCTTGTTTAGTTTTCAAGATTTGACAGGATCTAGTGCCTTTAGGGCAGTACTTCTCAAACTGTTCTCCTCCAGGTGTTTTGGACTTTAGGTCCCAGAAATCCCAACCAGCTTACTAGCTGGTAGGAATTATGGGAGTTGAAGTCCAAAACATCTGGAGGAACACCGTTTGAGAAGCAATGCTTTAGGGTATTTACAGAGCAGAATTTAAGCAGTGTTGAGAACTGAAGCCAGTGAGGAAGTCAAGTTGTCTGGTTAGCAACACATTATTGCCTAGTACAGTTTTCAGGGCCAAAGTTTGAGGGTTCTTCCATACAGGGCCCATAATGGGGGAGCTCCTGCAGTTTTATAGGAGGAGTTCAAATGATGTCTCTAGTAAAACCGAATTAATTTGGGACAAAGCAGGAAATTAGACACCTGGAAAGACCCAGGTCTTTTATAAAACCCCAATCTTTCCAGGTGTGAGCCCTGTGTTGATTGGGCTTGGAGATTGCATTTTGTGATCCCCAGGCCCAATCAATACAGCTGTCTTGGCATTTCTGGGCTTCTGGAGGCCGAAAACCCAAGAAAGTACCCACCTCCTCCCAGAAATCTCCCCCTCTGAAAATGGCTAAACTAAAAAAGATATTCACCCACCTGCCATTAAACTGCTGACGGAGTCCTCCTGGCACATAGAAAATTGCTCATCAACCCCCCCCCCCCCCCGGGCATGTCATTTCCACTAGCCAGGAGAACTCTGGCAGCAATTTAATGGCAGCCAGGTGAGTAATTTTTTTTTAAAAAAATTAACCTTGTTCTTGGGGGGGGGGGGAGGGGGGTTGCTTGGTGTCTTGATGCCCTGCTGGACCCCCCCCCCCCAGGGCTTTTGGAGGGAGATTTGGGGGCTTTAAATCACACCCAAATGAGTTTCTTAAACTCAGTTGAGCACATGTTAAAGCCCTGTGTGGAACCATCTCAAGACAAGGGAATGGGACTTGCTGATATGCCTTTGGCAGCATAGGCAAGGAGTCAGAAGAAATTAGCACATTGGATGTCTTTTGCAGAATCTGCTCTGCTGCTACCAAGGCAAGTAATACAAAAGGGCTCATAAGTGTTTGTTGCTCAACTCCCTGTCTTACCCCCACCTGGCATTATAGGTTCTTTTTTAAAAATCTGTATTTGGATCACCACTGAATTGACAGTTTCCTGCTCACACCACAGGGATTTCTCACCCCGCCCCCTTGAAGCTTTCTGTACCCCCAAATCTGTTTTGTGTTTCTATATTTTATAGAAACTTCAATATAGATTGAAGACTACAAAGAACATTTTTCTCTTTATCCTACTTTCATTGGTGATGGTGGCAGTGGTATTGATTTAACCAAATCATTAGTATTGTCAGGAATCCTAGATGTCCCATTGTCTTTAAACTAAGAAATAGGACACTTTGTAACTGAATTTCTTAGTGGTTTCCATTAGCATTTTTATTTTATTTTTGGTCCTTACAAACTGCATTTAATTAGGTTTATTTTCTCTTAAAAGCTTTCAGCCTTAAACAAAAGATGATTCTTATGAATGAAGACCTCCAGGCTGAAATAATATTTTTAAAAGAAAAAATCTAGTATGTTTCTCTTGCCAAAAGAAGAATTATACAGGAAGTTTTACTTATTTCTTAAAACAGGGGAAGACACCTAGTAGAAAGGATGCATTCAGTTTCAGTGAAATAATGAAATGACTATTTTCATTTTTTTAAAAAATAAGTAGGTGTCCTCAAAGAAATCAGATGAAATGTATAACATTGTGTTAGAGTAAATGAGTCAGAGTAGCTGATCTTCAGGAACTGAGGTATTCTCCAAAACATGAATCACGACTTAATAATTTCTTTGCTACAAACACACAGCTGGCTATTCAGTTGATTGACATGCCTTATTTGAATCAGCTGTCAATTGTTATCTTTCACTAAGATGTCTGTAGAGTACCCAAGAAGGTTGGCCAAGAAAACCAACCTATCACAGAGTTGTCAAATTTTTTCAAGAGCTCATGAATGGATGTTAAACAATTGCAAATAAAACTAAGAAAGTTAGGGTTATAACTTGTTTAATTTCTCCTAAATTATCCTGTGGGTGCATCCAGACAGCCCTGAAAATGCATATGCTCCCACATTTTCCCCTGCCTCATCCAAATGACGCCTCAAGTAAAAAAAACATTCCTTTGGGACAAAGCAGGAAAACCTTGCTTTGTGCCAAAGTAATTTGACAGCTGGAAAGACCTGGGTCTTTCAGAAGACTCAGGTCTTTCCAGCTGTGGTCGCTGTGTGGATTGGGTCCAGGGATTGCACCGCGGGACTTCCAGTGCCCATTCACACAGCAATCTTGGATTTGTTGGGCTCCTTACCTGGCTGCCATCAAGCTGCTGGAGCTCTCCTGGTGCCTAGAATGGATGTGCCGGGCGGGGGGGGGGGTGGGGGGTGGGGGTGGGGGGGAAATCACATCACTTCTACCCACCAAGAGAGCTCCAGCAGCATGGTAATGGTGGCTGGGTAAGTTATTTTCTTTTTTTAAGGCTTTTCTCGGTGGGGGGGGGGGTTGTTTTGTGTCCGGGTGCCCTGCCAGAAGGTAGTGTCAAATAAATAGGTTTTCTTGACAGGTATTGTCGGGAGCTATGATTTGGTGTTCACTTATGGGCACTATTTGGTTTTGGATGGGAATATCGAACTCCACTTGTGAGTCAAGCTATCTGGGGGCTAGGGGATAAATATCCTGTTCTTGGGGCTGGTCTCTGGGTCTTAGCTCTAGCTAGGAGTCAAAAGCGACTTTGGGAGTTTACACCTCTTGATTAGCCTTCCAGGATAAGAACTGGTTTTCAGACAACCATGTAAATTATGGATTACGCTTAAAGGGTTTTGGTATAATACCCAAGGAGAGGTTGGGGGCTTAAGTCAGACTGCCTCAAGTGCTCTCGTATCAGATCATTCCCCCAAGCATTCAGTTGTGATGTACGTGTCACAGATAATGGAGATCCTGATTAAAATGAAGGCTCACTTTCATGTCTTCATTTGTTATAAGAGGTAAATAGTTTGAGGGAAGAAATAGGGAAAATATTTAACATGTCACACATATGATGTGTGACTAATAAGAAAGCTCTCCCTGATGCAAAAAAACAAAAACAAAAAAACCAAGAATAATCCTCTGTAGAAGTGCACTTTGTTAGAGTTTTAAGTTTGTTGTGTTGTTGTTGGTTTTTTTTAAAAAAATATGATTTAATCTTGTAGGTGGCCTCATTCTAATGAAAAGATAATTTAAAGAAATGTTTTGGCTCAGCAGATGTTCTGCATGCTACATAGATTTGGAATAAATATGGCCCCTTGCAGGTTCAATTTAATTATTGCTTTAGGGTTGCCTGTCTTTTCCAAATACCACATTTTGCCATGAACGCCCAAGTCAACAATAAAGCATCTGCAGATCATTAAAAGAAAAAATGAGATTTTCCCTTCTAAAATGTGTGCAAAGGTCCAACTCAAAAAAACAGAAATGCAGGTCTATCCTGACAAGTGATGATTAGTTTGCACAACACTGTCCTAGACCATTTTGTTCCATTGCAAAAGTGAAAATGGCAAGCTAATGCACCAGACCAAAAGCCTAACTAGTTCAGCTTTCTGTCCAGGTATTGGTCAACCAGTTTTGCCTTTTTGTGTTCATTTCCCAGCATCTTAGAAAAAGAAAAAGAAAGAATACCTCTGAGATCAGAGGTAGTCATTATGACTGGTAGCCACTAAAGGTCTTTTCATTCTGAAATATGTTGATCTGCTCTTAAAGCTGACAAGGTTAGAGACCAGTTTGTGGAGAATACCACAGTTTAGTTATGTGTTATTTGATGCATCTCAGGACTGTGTTCAACAATGTATTTTTATCAAAGCCTAAATACAGTGATGGCTTTATTTAGAGCAAGTTCATGTGTGTGTTTCTATGTGCCCACACAAACATTGTGTTCTCCATTGAAATTTATTTTTCCATGCCTATCTATTCAATACAGATTTTGGGTTTGCAATTACATGTATAGTCCCCAGGGCCAGATCAACTACACCCCAGAGTATTGAAGGAACTAGCGGAAGTCATTTCGGAACCATTGGCAACCATCTTTGAGAGTTCTTGGAGAACGGGAGAAGTTCCAGCAGATTGGAGGAGGGCCAATGTGGTCCCAATCTTCAAGAAGGGAAAAAAGGATGACCCAAACAACTACCGTCCGGTCAGCCTCACGTCGATACCGGGCAAGATTTTGGAAAAGATTGTTAAGGAAGCGGTCTGCAAACACTTAGAAACAAATGCAGTCATCGCTAATAGTCAACATGGATTTATCAAAAACAAGTCATGCCAGACTAATCTGATCTCTTTCTTCGATAGAGCTACAAGCTGGGTAGATGCGGGGAACGCCGTGGATGTAGCGTACCTGGATTTCAGTAAGGCCTTCGACAAGGTCCCCCATGACCTTCTGGCAAGGAAACTAGTCCAATGTGGGCTAGGCAAAACTACGGTGAGGTGGATCTGTAATTGGTTAAGTGGACGAACACAGAGAGTGCTCACTAATGCTTCCTCTTCATCTTGGAAAGAAGTGACAAGTGGAGTGCCGCAGGGTTCCGTCCTGGGCCCGGTCCTGTTCAACATCTTTATTAATGACTTAGATGAAGGGCTAGAAGGCATGATCATCAAGTTTGCAGACGACACCAAATTGGGAGGGATAGCCAATAGTCCAGAGGACAGGAGCAGAATTCAAAACGATCTTGACAGATTAGAGAGATGGGCCAAAACTAACAAAATGAAGTTCAACAGTGACAAATGCAAGATACTCCACTTTGGCAGAAAAAATGAAATGCAAAGATACAGAATGGGGGACGCCTGGCTCGAGAGCAGTACGTGTGAAAAAGATCTTGGAGTCCTCGTGGACAACAAGTTAAACATGAGCCAACAATGTGATGTGGCGGCAAAAAAAGCCAATGGGATTTTGGCCTGCATCAGTAGGAGCATAGTGTCTAGATCTAAGGAAGTAATGCTACCCCTCTATTCTGCTTTGGTTAGACCACATCTGGAATATTGTGTCCAATTCTGGGCACCACAATTCAAGAGAGATATTGACAAGCTGGAATGTGTCCAGAGGAGGGCGACTAAAATGATCAAGGGTCTGGAGAACAAGCCCTATGAGGAGCGGCTTAGGGAACTGGGCATGTTTAGCCTGAAGAAGAGAAGGCTGAGAGGAGATATGATAGCCATGTATAAATATGTGAGAGGAAGCCACAGGGAGGAGGGAGCAAGCTTGTTTTCTGCTTCCTTGGAGACTAGGACGCGGAACAATGGCTTCAAACTACAAGAGAGGAGATTCCATCTGAACATTAGGAAGAACTTCCTGACTGTGAGAGCCGTTCAGCAGTGGAACTCTCTGCCCCGGAGTGTGGTGGAGGCTCCTTCTTTGGAAGCTTTTAAGCAGAGGCTGGATGGCCATCTGTCAGGGGTGATTTGAATGCAATATTCCTGCTTCTTGGCAGGGGGTTGGACTGGATGGCCCATGAGGTCCCTTCCAACTCTTTGATTCTATGATTCTATGTTTAGCTTGGCAGTTATAGATATTGATATTCAACTGTACTAAAGACTTTCTTCCTATTACAAGGATGTAAAGGAAGATCAATACCATATATCACTGAGGTGAATAATTTCCCAGGAACTCAGTGTGGGTTGCATTCCCATCCAGTTTGCTCCTAGTGATGTCACCACCACTAAAATTTTGTACTATCTGCCTGATTTGTTGCACTGTTTCGCTTTAGTGCAATTTGATGACAACACAGCCTCCTACTACTAAATCAAATTGATAATCAATTTATATCCTTACTTTCCCCTGAAAGTCCTTTGTGTGACCATCAAGCAGAGCATCTCACAACTTAGAGATGGTCTATTCCAGGCATGGGCAAACTTTGGCCCTCCAGGTGTTTTGGACTTCAACTCCCTTAATTCCTAACAGTCTGCTGAAGTCCAAAACACCTGAAGAGATGACGTTTGCCCATGCCTGGTCTATTCCATAATTTTGTATTGATTTTGTTGTGTGGGATTGCAGAAAGCAGAGGATGCCTAAATGAGGCAGGGGGGAATTCATATTGCCTATCATTGTATTGCCTCTCAGCTGTTTTGCTAAGATCCAGTAAAATATCTGTTCACACATACTGGTGGAATAGATTACTCGAGCAAGCTACTGGCACTAAGAAAGTGCCATTCAACTAAATTCTAGTAAAAGAACTGCCATTTAGTTTTCATAGTGTTAAATTTATTTAGGAATACATAATTAAAGAGCCAGTGTGGTATAGTGATTTGTGTGCTGGGTTACAATTTGGGAACCTAGAATTTGAATACCTGCTTAGCCAGGAAAAACCATTGGGTGACCTTGCACAAGTCGCATGTATTTAGCCTCAGAAACCCCATGACAGATTGCTTTAAGAACACCATAAAAATTGGAAATGACTTGAAGACACACAACAACCCATCTCTATAATGATAAAAAAAAAATTAGTTTCCAATATCTGTGCATTTATTTATTTTTTTAAATCACCAGATGACTCAGGAAAAGATTTTTATTAGCTTTTGCATTTTTTCAATGTCTGAAGGTATGCAGTATAATTAATCTTTACAGACAATTTGGCTGGTTTAGCTATTTAGTCTCTGGGGCAGGAAGTGATGAGCTATCTTCCATTACTCTTCTACCAAATCCAGGATGTGTTTGACACAACTAGAGAAATCAGAAAATTCCTTCCCCACTGCCTTTAAGAAAATTAAAGTAGACTTTTAACTGTCTTTGTGGCTTTGGATAAAGAAGAGGGGAGGAGTCCTTCTGCATTCCTTATGGAAAAATCTGGTTTCCTGAGGATAAATTCCTGCTCTTCCACAAGATTTTAATTGCAATGTGCTATTTCTTATGGTACAGACCACAAACCATATTTTGATTTTTGCAACAGCAAAATTATTCTTTCCTTGCTTCTGTCACATGAAGCAGGGGCCTGGCACAACTTTGAGGGAGCAGTTACATCTTGGCAGAATCTTGATCCTGGCTTCTTCCCACTGAGTGCTTGAACTATTCATTTAATCCCAAACCGATGATCTGCCTCAATGTATTGGCATCATTTAAGATGAAGACACTTCAGTTATTGAAGCTCAAATTAGTGAGTCCATTCTATCACATTTTCCCCACCTGGCCAAAGACCACACTGTTCTGTTGGCATATTTGTGAATGAGGGATTGGTTAAAGGTCCCTTTCATAATGATTTTTTCTCAGTGGTTTTAAGGACTATGTTTTAATATATTTGGTAGAAACTGAAAATCCACCCAAACTGAAGAAGAATGTTCCATGTGTATAATTGTTTTTTCAATCAGTGGAACAAATTGTGGCCGGAATTTTGGACACTCTTAAAGTATCAGATACACCAACCTTCGAAGAGAACTACTATACATACAAGGCTGGTCTTTCTCTTATGACAGTGGGTTTGTTATCATTGTCTGCACATAATTCTATAGTGTAGTCCCAAAACCAGTATGAAAGGCTGTCTCACATTTAGCATAGCCAAAAGACCACTTTCTACAACGCTCTGTAGCATGTGCACAAGTAAACACGTTACTATAACTTTCCTGTGAAGCTATGATAAAGTAGACAAACAATAACTGTGCATCACCATCAGAATCCTTCCTTATATAGAACAGGGTTTATTTATGAAATTCAATATGAAAATTTCTTCACCGAAGGAACAGTATCTGAATGTTATGTTATTTATAGAGAAATGACATTAGGTAAATCTATACCAGATTGGTTATATATTTTCCATGAATGCAAAGACATGGCATCATAATAGTTTTGCGATTATTATGCAAATAGGAATCATTCTTTTAAAGCAGAGCCTGCATAGTTTAGAACTGCTGTCCATAACAAAGTATCTGAATGAAGTCAATAAAATTTAACAACCTTAGCTCCTTGAGAATTTTTGTGACCTAAAAATGCATATTGCATATGCTTGCCTGCTCACAGTTGCATGGTGATCAATACTTCATTTCAAAGTAACATTTTTAAAATGAATATTTACATTTTTGTTTATGCCAAGCACACATATGGAATATCAAAAACTAAATAATGAATTCAATGTGCTTTTGAAAAATAAATTGATTGTCTCTATCAGATAGAAGAGTTAGATAAACATGTAATTGTGTACATTTTTAACAAGTATTGGACTGGAAAAAACTGTGCAGGATAGATGGTTAAAGAAAAAATGTAATACACATTGGTGATTATTTAGGAAGATTATTAGACTTTTATTAGAAAAGTCTAAGATTATTAGACTTTTATAAGATTACACGGGAAAGGAAATTTACTCAGTACAATGAATCACTTACTTCAATTGCTTCAGTTACTTTTGTATCTATAATAGGCTTGACTCCTGCTGTTTTTATCTGATGTCTCCGTCTCCTAACTTCATTTCTCCCCAGGTAAAAAATATTTTATTTTATACTAATAGCTTTATTATGAAACCTTTCTTGCTTATGATCTGAGGGTTTTTTTTCCTTTCTTTAAATTAAAGCAATATAATCCATATAATAGATACGGTCATACTGATATATCCATACGCATTAGCATTTCATTGAATATTTTAGTAGAACTAAACCCAAAAGTGTGGTGGCTGTAAACAAACTCATTCATTAAAGGTCTGTGTTTCTTTTTTCTTTGCCACAAATTAGGGAAGTAACACATATAAACCTCACTACATGTGCAGGGCCAAAGGGACACAATTGTGCAGCAGACATATCCTGCTGATAATGGTGGAAGCACAGTTTCAAAGTCGATTGTCTTTGAAAATTGATATATGTGCTTTCAAGTTACTCATACTATATTGTGAATTGTGGTTATCCATCCTATATTTTGTACTTTGGTTATGCATCATGCATTGTGCATTGAGCCATGTTGCTCAATCATGAACATGTATATCACAATGTTACTATTCCGCATGGGAGGTTGTGTGGCACTCCTGTAGCATATCTTCACATCTGAGAGTCTTTGTGTTGCTGTAAGGTTTGTATTATGATTGCATCACACATAGAAATTTCAGCATCCTAGGATGCTTCTGCCCCAGTTGAGCTACTGAGCCCCACACCCATTCCAGACAGGTTTTTGGACTCAGAGGTTCTCCATATAGAGTCTTTATGTAATGACAGAAGAGAGGGGAGTTTTTGAAAGGTTTGAGTCTCCTTAATTTAGAGGGAAAAGTTGTAAGAAGAGATGGGTAAAGATGGGTAAAAAAATACATGTGCTGGGAAGAAAGTAACCAGGGTGAATTCTCCTCTCATCATTACTCAGCCACTGAAGCTGGAAAATGTGAGTATCAAGGCAGATAATGCAGGTACTTCTTAACATCACACAAAGAAACACTTTGTAATTTTTTTTACCAGATAGCCACTAATTTAGATGATTTTTAAAAGGATTACACAGACTCATAGAGAATAAGATTACACATGTCCTATATAAGCCTTCACACAATGCAGTAATGCTCACTAATGTGGATGACTATAACATTTGACAAATTCATGGCTACTTTAAGGCATTTGGACAGCCTAACCTAAAGCAGAAGTCATTCAGTGTCATGAAAGGCATATTATAATGAACAGTACATTGTTTGTATATCATGGCAGGCATATTTTTAGTACCTTAATTTTCTATGGCATTAGTATTGCCAGAGATGGAAAGAGGCACTTATAGGATTTTCTACTCATGCAACAAACTATACTGAGTACTATATACCTTGCACCTTAGCTTGGATAAATGGAGAGCAGCATTTTCTACTGTGCTTCTGGGTGCAAAATGTCTATGTTTGGTCCTGAAATCAGAAGAAACATACCTTTCATAAACTGATAGGGAGTGTGCTATATTTCACTCATGTTCAACTACTATAAGGGTAGTGGTATTACCTGTGCCACTTTCTCTTTGAAGGTGAATTCCTTAAACATACTGACAGGAATCCTATATTCTGTAGACAGAGGGCAGTACTATGGATATGCAGTTCCATGTTCCCCTCAGGCAGCACCTGAATGAGCTCACATTCTCTCCCAGATGTCCCGAGACTTCTGAAGTTCCAGAAGAAGTTAAGTCTCTTTCCACGCCCCCCACCCCCCGGTTTCAGTTTGTGGTTCATGTGTGCTGTCTGGAAACTGTGTTCTGGGAATGGAAGTGATGTGGAACTATGTGGTAGGAATATGTATGAGCAGGCATGTAGCCGGGGGGGGGGGGGGCTCGGGGGGCTTCAGCCCCCCCCCTGAAATTTTCATGGTGGTTCGCGAAAAGGCCTTATTGGTGCATTATTTAAACTGTTATGTTTATTCATATCATGATCTGATCACCATACTCAATATATCCCATATGCATGGGGGTATTGGGGTAATGATACAAAAGGTTTGCTAGGCTAGACCCTCTTTCACTCAGACTCAGCCCCCCCCCCCGAAACTCAGCCCCCCCCCAAAACCCCCCCTGAAAAAAATTCAGCCCCCCCCCCCGAAACGAAATCCTGGCTACGGGCCTGTGTATGAGGGAGTGTATATGGATATTCTAGAAGAAAATATTGAATACTTCCTTTGCAATATCTGAATATGTACACATGTGCGTGTCACCAGCTAAAATCCAAACATTGTATGACTTTTGCCCCTCAACTTCCAAACATCAAAAATCAAAAGAATCTGAGCAGAACACTTCAGCTGAGCACTTAGTCTTTAATAGAATTAGAACATCAGAACAACTATGCAGGACCAACCCAAAGATCTGCCTAGACCAGATTTATTTTTTCATAATAGGAAGTCAAGTTCTAATAGCAAGGATATGTGCATATGAAGACATTATCTATATAGAGTGTTACATAGAAAACAAGCAATATATACAAAGAACAGAATAAGCAAATAAAAATGAATTGAAGATAGTCAAAGTGAATAATAATGTTTAAAGCCAATTCTCCAAAAAAGTAACTAGATTGTCAGTAGGCTGCATTCCTTTGCTGTGATTCTGAATCATCAATGGCTGCTTCTCTACAGTTGGATCACAAACTATGAGGTTAACATTGAACAGACACAGATGGTACAGCCTACTTCCAGTGTTATAACACTTGTTCACTCATCAACAATTCTGCATGTGTCAGAGTGTCTTGATCTTTTAACAACCTGCTTGGAGGAAATGTGGGCAGGTCTTCAGTTGACAAAAATGACTAAATAGACAAACAAGTTCTTTGCTGGCGTTTATCTTTTTCTTTGATTAATAATGTGTTTTATTATTATTATTATTGTACAATCTGCCAGCTCACCTCTTTGTTCTAAAATGGCAGACTATTTATTTTATTTGAAAATCATTAATCCAGATTGAGAGCATAGAAATGTTACTCTCTTCTTCTTTTTTATTTTTGGTGTGCTACTCCCTGAATCTCCATGAGCTTGGGAGCATGGCCAATGGTCATAACGTTTTCTGAATTTTGGGAGTAATGATCCAAGAAGGTGAATTTCCTAAACTTTGTCAGAGCTGATAGGAACAAGTAAATTAATCTAGTTGTGCTTTCTCACATATATTATTGTACCAAGAAGAAAACAAACTGTTATTATAAGCTGTATGAAGATATAACATGACAAGTGTATCTGCAGGAACTGTATCTGTTGTTATATTTATCTACATCCAACAAAATATGTCCTCTCTAAGCATTTTCTAGGTTTTCCAGTGTGACTCTGTTGTATTATGAGAGTTCATTGGCAATTCCAAAATATTCTGTTAATATTGTACAACAACAAATTCGGCCCAAAATTCATATAAGAACATTGGCAAGTTCAAAATATCATCAAGATATAAGACAACAACTAATCCGGCCCAAAAGTTGTGAAAGAACATTGGCATATCAAAGTACTTTTATTGTACCAGCCTTATAGTCTCAGGTCATTTCCAGACAGCACCAAAACATGTGCTTTAGTCAGGGACAAAGAAACCTGGGACCCGAGAAGATGTTCAGATACAGACCTGTTGGTCTTGGGACTTCTGGCTCTGTTGTCCACACTTGCATCTTTGTTGCAGGATTTTGCAGCCCCAAGATGGCCACTGTGGGAATTCCACCAGAAATTTCAGTGATTTTTTTTAAAAAAACAAAAACAAAAACTTAAGATGCAAAGATTCAAATCATTGTATAAGTTCAGTTCCTGGACTATATAAAATGCAGGGCCATCTGTGCAGACAAGGCATTGTTCCTGGGTTCTACATATCTGTTCCTGATTGCTCTTATTGTAAAAAGATGTACAACATTGACTAGGGGACCACAACTTTGTCCTGGTCAGAGAAAATGTGCCCTCCACATGTTTCATGAAGTTTCTAGCACACATACAAAGTTTTCACATTCTACCCAACTGTCACCTTCTTTCTAGGAATCAACCAATCAGGAATAAACATTTAAAACCCCGGAACAGAACCAGATTTAAAAATCCCCTGATTTCTGAATGCAGGGACATACAGACATTTGAAGATGTAGATGTTTGGCTCATTTCCCTCACCTTAAAATCTCACTTTTTGCCATTTGTAGTGATTGCTTCCATGTTTACAGGTAACAGCATTTGGCTACCCTCCTGTTTGTTGCGTGAGCTCCTGAGATAAAGGTACTGACTGGACAGGTCCCCAGTTACTAATGCCTTGCAATGTTAATAAGAGCATAGATTTCAGTCTCCTGTTCTAGTCTTTCAGGACCCATCTACATGGGCCAAAAAATTCAGTGCTGAAACATTTCTGCTTCATCTCAGCCTCAGATTCTGCCTTGGTATTTATATATCTCCATTCCCAAACCACAGAAAAAGCAAAGGCAGAGTCCAACCTCCCCCCCCCCCCCATAGTCACTCTTACCCTTTTCATTGTTTATCACCTCATTGGTGACCACAGGGCTGGAGGTTGGACCTTCCCATATGGCCCATTCTCTCAATACTATACTCCTGGGCAGCCCCACTGAAAATGTTGTACATGGGGGGGAAAGGGGTGACAGTCACTTTCCTCATTACCGTACCTGGAAAGAGGGAAATGATGATGATGATTATTATTTATACCCCTTTTTTCTCCACAAGGAGAGTAAAATGAAACCCAACACAAGCCACAGTTCAAGTGAAATTAAAAAGAGTAAAGGACAAAGCATCAGGAAGAAATGAGCCTAACTGAGGACAAGACTAATTGCCACAAGGAGAAACAGAAACACTTTGGTAAGTGTTTACCAAAGATAGTAGTGAAGACATCTGCCCTTGTGCTATGCTATTCTGCTGCTGAGTATGCATGCCCAGTGTGGAACACTTCTCACCACATTAAAACAGTGGATGTGGCTCTTAATGAGATATGCCACATTATCATGGGGTGTCTGCACCCTACACCACTGGAGAAATTACACTGTTTAGCTGGTATTGCACCACCTGACATCCGCCGGGGAGTAGCAACCAATAGTGAAAGGACCAAGGCAGTGACATCTCCAGCTCACCCCCTGTTTGGGTATCAGCCAGCACACCAACAACTTAAATCAAGAAATAGTTTTCTAAGATCTATAGAGACACTTGCTGGAACACCTCAGCAAGCGAAAGTCCAAAAGTGGCAGGCTCAAACTCAGAACCTCAATCAATGGCTGATACCATATGAGAGACTCCTTCCTGGGCACAAAGAAAACTGGGCGACTTGGAAGGCACTGAACAGACTGCACTCTGGCACCACGAGATGCAGAGCCAACCTTAAGAAATGGGGCTACAAAGTGGAATCCATGACGTGTGAGTGTGGAGAAGAGCAAACCAAGACCACCTACTGCAATGCAACCTGAGCCCTGCCACATGCACAATGGAGGACCTTCTTGCAGCAACACCAGAGGCACTTCAAGTGGCCAGGTACTGGTCAAAGGACATTTAATAAAATAACAAGTCTGCAAACTTTGAGTTTTGTTTGTTTGTTTGTTTGTTTTTAATGCAATACAACTGTTTTGGTTCACTCTTGGCACACTAAATAAATACCAAAGATACTGGACATCTGGAAGATCCAGAAGAAATCCCAGAAAGCAACTAGCAACCAAAGTGGAAAATAAAAAGTCAATATTGAAGAGAGAGAGAGGAAGAAAAAAAAACCAAATGGATGAAGGAGAGATGAATAATAAGAGCATTTCATGGGCTGTATTCACAAGCCTCACAGACATATTAGACCCACAGGCCAGAAGTTTTTCATTCCTACTTTATATCTGTTAGTTTACCATAAAATTGTGCAGTACTCAATTTTATCAATTCACCCATCTCTCTAACTCATACTCACACTGTTTTATTGATGGGCAGCAAGATGTTTCACTTCCAAAATCTGTTAATCTTTCTACTGAGAGAGATGTGACAACATGAAATGAAAACTGAAGCCTAAGGTACAGTGAAGAAGGAAGGTATGGCTAGGGGTGTATCTACACTGTAGAATTAATACAGTTTGACACCAGTTTAGCTGCCATTGCTCAATGCCATGGAATCCTAGCAGTTGTAATTTGTTGAGGCACCAGAACTCTTTGATAGAGAAGGCTAAAGATTTTCTATAGCTTGAAGATATGGCAACTAAAGTAGTGCCAAACTGTATTCATTATGCTTTGTAGATGTACCCTAAGGATCTCATCAGATGACCCTTTGTAAAGCAGGGCAATGTAGGGATCTTGCCTGGCTGTGTTTCCTACTGTTGGGGTCCTCTGCCTTCCCATGACATTTTCCTGCTGATGCAAGGGAACTTTCTCATTGTGCCCCCTGTCCAAACTCCAGGCATTTTAATTAAGGGCACAGCTGTTTCTAAAGGTTGCCTGCTGGTCATTGCATAGTTGAGTAAAACTGTTGAATAAAAAGCTATCAGATTCCTCCTTATATAACACTGAAAACAGTAGGTCCACGTGGCATATCCATCGTGGCCCTTTGTAAAGTGGGGGACAGCAGGAGACATCATGGGGCAGTGTAGGGACTGTCTTGCTGTGTTCCCTACCATTGAGTTCCATGGTATTCCTTTCCACAATGTTTACTCACCATCTCCCATTTCCTCTTTGGCTTGAGTGCTTTTTTTGGAAGAGGAGTCAGATATACACCCAGCTCCCCTGGGCTTCGCTGTTGAAATGCTGCCAGCACAGAGCCCCGCCAGAAGTAGCCCTGCTTCATGCGATGGGCTCCAGGGTACTCCGCACTGGCAGCACAGAAAAGTGGGGAAAAGATGCTTCTCTGCCTTAAGATGATGAAGTTGAGGGTCTGAACTACCAATAAAAAACACAATAACCTCTTTAGAAAAAAGAATTTTCTCTTGAACAATGCACATGAAGGTGATTCCATGAGAGCGAAAAGCCTACAAATACTGTGGTCTGAATTGATGACCAAGGTCCTAAAATATTGTACCAATTTCTTGTTCCACATACAGCACAAGAGTACAGTAATATATCTCAATATGTTAAGTCTTTTCAAGAATGTGATCAGAATGAATATATATATACTTGACCTAGTTTCATTGTCTTTCTTTCCAGCATCAATGAGAGGAAAAGAAGTGTGACGGAAATGTAGGAGATAAATATAGGTCAGGGAGAAAACATAAAAGTTTGTATATTTATTTCTCTCATTGGGATTTTCAAACATTGACAGACAAAGTTTTAGCGCCAGGCTTCACACTTCACATTTTCCACAAAATTTAGTTAAAAAGCTGTACTGCTATTCTTCAAAAGTGAAACAAATTGTACCTTTTAGGGTTTCTCCCTTCTACTTAAACCCCAGCAGCATTTTCCTGTCTCCATTCATACCACTTACATTCATACATATAGTATGGGGAAATAACCCTAGAGTTTCTAACTTTACTGCCTGCTGTTCTTTTGCCGTGCTGATATTTATACTTTAGATGTTTGATTATGACTGTATATGATTTCTTCATCTTCTTCCTTGTTTCTACTCACACATTCTGTATATTTTATGTTTTAGACTGCTGATATTTTTTTCCAGGAGGTTTTGGCCTTTCCTGGATATGTTCATTATTTATTATGAATGGTTTTAAAGCAGTTTTCTTCTCCTCTTTGCTTTCCCTCTATTGTGAGAACTGCTGTGATAAGGTGGGTAAGATCCAACCCATGAAAATACAACTCAACAGTGAGGGTAATTTATCCTTTGCCTGTCATCTTATAGCATAAAAATGTGTCAGTAAAAATAGCTATTTTTTCCATTGTAGCTTTTCATAAATCTGAACAAAAAGCAAAAATATGTGACAGTTTAGCTTGAGGTGTCAAATGTACCACAGCAGCTAGCTACAATACGAAAATGCATTAAGATGTATCCTGCTTAGCAGCCTAATGAACACACAGGAATGAACCTTCGCTTGCCTGACACAATCAATATAGTGGGGTGACATCTGGTGAAACAAAATAATGCTTTTGCCAAACCTAACTTGATTAATTTATTAAAGACTCATTTCTCAAACTTGTAATAGCTCTAAGGAGAAAATACACAGAAAAAAACTACAATAGTTCACATGACTGGACATGCTATATAGGAAACTCTGGGAACTCTAGTCAAAAAAAGTATTTTCCCCCAAGATCTGGAAATGATTATATGAACTACCTTTGACATATCAAATCCAGGGCAATTGTGGAATCTCCTGGTATATCTACTTTTATTTATTTTAGAAGTATGGCTGAACTTCTTTATATCAGGTTCAGCTTCCTTCTTAGAATAATAGAGTTGAACGAGACCACAGGGGAGACATCCAGTCCAGCTCTATGCAATACAACCAAACCTCTCCTGAGAGATGACCATCCAGTCTTTGTTAAAAACCTCAAAGATTCCACCACGCTCCATTTATTGTCAAAACGTTCTTCCAACTATTAATTTGGACTCTCTTTTCTTGAAGTTTGAATCCATTACTCCATGTCCTAGTCTCCAGAGAAGCAGAAAACAAGCCTGGTCCATCTTTATTATGACATCCTTTCAAGCATTCACACATAAGTAAGATCTCACTGCATTGCAGGGGTTTTAGATAGGAAATTGAGAATATGGAAGTGGGAGAAAAGTTCAAAGAGACAGGACTTTTATAACATGGAGAGAAGGGAGGAAGAGCTCACAGAGGAGAGAAAAGGGGAAATGGTGGAAAAATGGAATGAAAATAGATGACACTTTGAGAGAAGTACAAAGGAAGAAGAGAGATGTGGATGGAAAGCGGGAGCTTGCACACATATGTTATAGAAACTTTAAGAACCTGTACTATAAAAGGGCTGAGTATCACCTCAGCCTTGTGGCACTATTTTTCCTGATGCACACCCAATAGCTTTGCTCTAGCCATAATAAATCTCTTACATTTAATCTCCTCACCTCTGTGGATCGAAACAAAGATACTAGAGGTTTGGGGGGCACCAAATCTTAACAAGAGACCTTCTATGCTATTGCATGGCTAGAGAATCAGTGACCTATACACCATAGGCCCATTTATACAGCAATATTATAACATCAACATTCTACATAATTTTCCAGGTTGCATGATGTAAAATATTGGTGATTTATAGTGTACTAGAGCTCTCTGATAGTGAGTTCTAAATATTCTTCCCATAGTTTTACTTTCCCATACTCCACAAAAAAACCCTTCTCCCCTAGAGAGCATGTGTGAGCCTCTTTGGGATCTCTAGTATGATTCTATTACATGCTCCCAATCCAAATATAGTCAAAATATAGGGTTTACTATTACTGTAGTTTCAGGTATTCTAAGTGGGTGAATGGAGTGGGTGGTTCTTGGAATGTAGCCCCGCAGACATGGGGAGTTGTATTATGCATACATGAAGGTGAATGGTTCATGTTTTTTAAAATAATTTTGGAAACTTGCTTGTCAGGTATTGTAGTGATCTAGAATGGTTGCCACTATGAGACATGGTGTATAAAGAGACTTATTTAGGAAGAATGAAAGAGAGTATATACACATACTCTCTCTGTGTGTGTGTGTACATACACACACAAATGCTATATCCTCATATCAAATCAGGCTCACTAGAACTTGATAGAACAGTTAGCAGTTTCAGTTCAGAGAACAAGAACAATAGTTTCAAAAAATGTAATGGTAGAGTTCACTGTACTTGTATCATCTACAACTATTAATGAGTTTGCATGTGCAAGTTTAGGCTGACAACAAATCAGTTACTGAAATGAAAGTTCATCAAAACAAGTCATTGATGTTTCCATTATGGAGCAACAGCAGTTTTGTTTTTTAAACCCACTCCTCTATTTAGGAGAAGGAAACTGCCTAGAAGATATAACAAAAAAAAAACACCCAAAGTCTGTTAAATAATTTTGAAAACTCAGTCTAAGATAACAGGGCAGATTGGAAAGGATTTAAATGTTGTAACCCCCAAGCAAATCTATCACTGTTTTCCTGCTTCCTATGACAGACTTTAAATTAGATAAATAGTCTGTTTTTGTCTTATGTCCAACACTTCAGCACTCAGTCACTTTGACCAGTCATCAACTTACTTGAATATATTTTTGTAATCTTTAACATTTCCAACACCACCATCTTTCTGTGAATAGTGCTGGCTTCACATCTTTGACCTGAATTTGGACTAATTGTTAGAAATATCTGTTTAGTCTATCTATTTTCACCAGGCTAGTAATCTTTCAAGATTTAGGGATTTGCATACATATTAAAATAGCATGAATTGATATAAGCCTTTCCTGTGGATAAGTTATATCAAATTACAGAAACCTGGGATTTCATTATGTCTTCTACGCTCTCTGCAAGTTAAATACATTTCAGTCCAGAAAATACTCTCCAGAAACTCCTCAATCTCCTCTTCCTTGTAGATGCCTTTTCAGTACATCAAAATTTACTATACTTTTCTTCTCTGCCCTCCGCTCTAAGCCTTCATCTAAATTGTTTTCTTACTACTTGCCACTCAACTCCGCCATTTTATGGCACTGCATTTCCATGATCATGGGGTTTTGTGCTCCTATAAAGTAAGAGACTACACTGGTGCTAGAACTGGGCACAATTATTTGTTTGTTTGTTTGTTTATTGCATTTCTGTACCACTTTTCTCACCCCTAGGGGGACTCAAAGCAGTGTAAAGCATAATGAATGGCAAAAATTCAATGCCTCACATATAAATAAGAACAATAGCATATGACTTAAAACAATAGCATATAACTATAAATTAAAATAAGTAAGCAGGCCTTTTTCATCTTCACCAGGCAAGGAAATTGGCATCCTATCTTTCGGTAGAAGCATTGGCAACAGTAATCCACACAACAGTCACCACGAGGTTGGACTATTGCAACGCCTTATATGCCAGCCTTCCGATGTCAACAACCCAGAAGATTTGGATGGGCCAAAATGCAGCGGCTAGGCTGCTAGCGGGATCATCTATATGATCCCATATTACACCATGTGTAAGTGTGATGGGGAGGCAGAACTTGAAATGGGACTGCTGATGATATAAGAGGGGTAATTCTCTACTCTTAAAGGAACAATATCCCATGCTTTCCCCTCTCAATGTGCTGAGGTTGTTTGTGTCCATGTGTTAGATGATCATCCTGTGATCTCAGGTTCAGGTGGCTGATTGACATGGTATGCCACTGACTATCCCTCCATCATTCTTCTCATAGCAGCAGCAAATGGGCACACATGGCTTGTGTCAGTGACACTAGCTGGTGTGATAAGAAGATTTGAAAAAGGAAGGGGAAATGGAGGGAGTGATTCCTTCTCTTCCCTCCTTCCTTTCACATCACTCTGGTACCCTAGCGGACATCACGCCAGATGACAACTGACATAAGCCATGATGCACTTCCTGACCAGTGCAATAATGAGAATAGAGGCAATGGTCAGAACTCTCTCCTCTTCTCTGCAGTGGCCACGGTGGTGTCAGTGGCAGTCTAAACCACCCTGGGACTGATATGGCATTTCCCAATCAGGCTCAACCCTGGACAAGTGGTCATTGTAGCTCTGTCCATTGTTACTATCAGGATTTCCCAAGCCAGACAAGCTTTTTTTGAGGAGTCAGATTTAATGTGCTAAACAGCTGTTGGCCAACAGCAGCATTATTGTGGTGCAACATTGTGAACGATCTCTCAAAGACAACAGCAGTGGCGTCATAGCTCACTTCAAAGGAAGTAATAAAGCTCAAAAGAACACAATGGTTAACTGTGCCTGAAGTCTTTTACTTTGAAAATCCTATGATGCACCAATTCAAAATCAAGCAAGAAATGATGCCAGAAATCAGAAGGCACTCAACCATTTGCTGGGGAACAGAAGGGAAAAAAATATGAATAGCACCATGCCTGTGTCTGCATAGATCAGGTAACGTGGATTCTCCTCTCACTTTCTGCAGGGAGTCCACCTAACTGGATTCATAGCAGAAGCTCTGCATTCAGTTGTTAATGCGAATCAAGGGAAAATGGGATTTACTCCCAAGTAGCTCTGGGGTGATCCTGGAGTTTTGGAGGTGCAGATAGCTGGATTAAGCTGTCTCCAGTCCAATTCACTGTACACATCTCCAGTGGGTTTACCACTGATCTCACATCAGAAGCAGATATCAGGCAAAGGCTTTGTGGTGATTCTTTTAAAGTCACACTGAGACACCCAGCCATGTGTCCAGGAAACTGCAACATCACACTGTTGACTCATGTTTAGTTTGTAGTCTTTTAAAAACCCCGGACCCTTTTCACACTGACTGCTTTCATGCCATGGAAGAATGCAAAAAACCACTATTTATAGCCATAAAAACCAAAATCCTCATGGGATAACAGGTGAAACTGTCAAAGAGTTAAGGAGACATGTGGAGTAAAAGGGGAGAGAAACAAGGTCAGAATGCTGAACAGAACTGTTGTTCAGCAAACTATGTGAAGTGGCAAAAAGGCAAACTGTGTGAAGAGGCTGTGATTTTATGATAAAATGAAATCAGAAAAATGGAAGGGTAGAAATGGTACTAAGTGTGATGGTATATCATTGAATATCAAGCTCAGAATAATCCATGTACTATTATTTCTCATTTCTATCTATGAATGTGAAAAATGACAGGAAAAAATCAACTCATTTGAAATGTGGTGCTACAGGGAAATTCCACAGGATTGCCAAAACAACAAATGGAGGTATTCTAAACCAAATTGTATGAACTCTTACATGAAGCCAAGATGAATAAATTGAAGATATTGTTCTTTGGACATATCATGAGCGAATGCAACTCATTGGAAAAAAATAATGCTTGGTCAAGTTGAGGATTACAGGGAAAAAAGGGAAACCCATAGTGATTAACTGATTAAATCAAGGAAGCCTTTAGTTGAAAGATCTGAATAAGGTTGTTGATGGCCTGAGCCCATGGATGTCTGTCATTCATAAGATTGCCACAAATCAAAATCTATATTATGGAATAAAAAGACTAATCACAACTACTACTTTTTATTACATTATACTTAAATTATTTTCTTATTTTATAAAATATGAGAAAATCTAGGGGAAAAGGATTATTGTTCCTCTCCCTATCATTCTGGTGCTAAAACTCCTTCCTGCTTTGGCTATGGCAGATAGAATTGATGCTGGGTGCTGGTGGGGCAATGTGCTGAAAATATGACACTGTGGACTCTAATAGAGAGTTCGGAAATAGCAGGTAGGTGGAATACTCATTTTGGTATGCAGAAAAGGGGAAAAGGCTGATGCGCAAGAAGAAGAAAAACACATGATCTATTTAACATGCCTTTCCAAACTGAAGCTAGCAAGTGCAGCACTAGCCCAAGACATTTTTGATGCCTCAGGGAGAGCAGCACACTCGTCCAAGTCATTGTGTATAACTATAACTTGGAAATAATTTCTTTCAAGTAATGTTGTTATTTAAACTTGTTATTTTTTAAATGATGATACAACAATGCTACATTTCAAAGCTAACATAGTGCCCTTTATACAATGTTTTAAAATTGTGTGTTGTTGTGTTACATTTTGGTTTGTTTTTAAATCAAAATTTGTATATTTTAAACATCTTTTTAAAGATTTATGTCATTTTTTTCTCAATCCTGAAATATTCCTTCCTCCACCAAGTATCAGGTAACATAATAAGTTACTTTTCTAATTGCTCATGTTTAGAACAGCAAACTATCTGTTTATATAATTTACATAATAAATTACTTATAAAAAGTAATTTTATCCTTTATTTTAGGAAGTAGTTGTGCCCAATTACACTATGTAACACATTTTTTGTTCCTGAGTTATAAATGCCATTTCCTAAATTGTTCTATAACAAAAATATGGAAAAAGTTTATTACACTGCAAAAACGTTTTTGCATGACATTCTGCAGCACATTTTGCTGTAGTTTTTTAGTTAATATCTCATAGAGTCTCAACCAATTCAACATATTTTGTGGCAGGGAAAAAATTCCTGAAGTTTCTGTAATATAACTATTTCCAAAGTAAGTACCACACAATGAAACAGGACATACTACCTACAAACCAGGAACAGATTTTTCCCCCAAATTTTGTTACATATTGTTATCTGCTTGCCAGGTGAATATGGAACATTATCCATTGAGCCCTATAACTTGTCATGAAATCAGGCTTAGTAGTCCTGTTCTCACACAAGCTCACTTTAGTATGCAAAGTCTGTGCCTTTAAAACAGGGGCAAACTTCTTTTGGTGAGGGCTGCATTGTGGTCCAAGGAGGGACAGGCTGGACCGGGAGGGAGGGGGCAGCTGGAGCAAGGGGGGATTTCATGCCTGGAAGGGGGGGTGTCCTTCTTCCAGTCTCAAAGGAAGGCAAAGACAACTCTCCTTTGAACAAATCTTACCAAGAAAATTCTGTGATAGGGTCAGAAAAAAATTCTTCACCATCTTATAATAACTAATTTGGCATATCACAAAATATTCTAAGGTTCTTTAACAAAATGATAATATTCGAATTCCTTGGTCCTGGAACAAGACCTGACTAAGAGTTAAGTCCTCAATTTGTGTACAGTTTATGTGTTATAGTTTTTTAACTGCTGGACTAGGAAAACAGAATTTAAATCTAGGCCATGATGATCTTAGACAAGTCACATGCTCTTAACCTTAGATAAAGGCAACCCTTCTCAGAGAAATCTCACCAAGAAAACCATTAGTGTTGATTTGAAGTTGCTTAACAACATATGTGCCAGTATCGAATGAATTATTGCATAACCTGTGAACCTAAGACAGCCTTTTGAGACAGGCAATTCACTCATGGAGTGTTTCACTGGACTAGAATGTTATTCATGAATCTGTGACACTAGCTACTATATAAGCACATATTTCTTTTATCTAGGACTTAATAAAAATTTACCTTGAAGATTGTCACTTAACATTGTTTATACAATATATAAATTAAGTGCCTTACTATATCTAATTTAACAATTACCTTTACTACTCTGTTCATTATCTGTTAAATATGTTCATTAATCAGTGTTCATTTATATCTTAACCCATTTGCTATTGAAAGTTAGCAATTACATTTAATTCTTTCTTATGGTCAAGTTTCCTAGCAACAAAATTTCTTCTTTTGGTTGACCCTTGCTATCTACAAAGATCTTTCAGTCCATATCAGTCACATTTCCTTTTATGCCTACTTCTCACAGCTTCAAATCAACTATCTTTTTATATACCAATTTTTGATTTTTCCATAAATAGCAGCTAAGATTGTCATTCAGGACACATACATTTGGTATTCAGTTACATCACTGAGTTTTCCCTCTCCGCCTTTTAAGTGACACACCTTTCCAAACTATTTCCATGGCATTAGAAAACAGGACTGGCAGTGATGTGTTTTACTTCCAGTGTCACCTTCAGTGACAACCAGGGGAAGCTCCTGCAGATAACATCATCATAGTATTTCCAGTTACAGAAAAACAGCAAGACATATTTCTACTGATCTGTCTGTTCTTAAACAACAGAGAAATGACCATGTTGGTGCGCCCATGTCACTTTAAAAGTGCATTTGGGGAGATTTGGATTGTTATATGTTCCATTCAAAAATCTGAACTCCACAATTATGGAAAAAAGTGTGTTTTGCTAACTCAGTAACAGGACATCAACCTCAGTTCTCATCCTTTCTTCCTGTAAAGAGAAGCTGAAATGTGGTAAAATGATCACTCAAAGCTAAATAAAACTAAGCAGATGGTAGCCAGGTTACCTCAAGTCTTTGTCTCCTCTTTTCCACATGAGCTTCGTGGCTTGGTTATAGTTCCAATTCATCACAGTACCCACACCCAAAGTCTTAAAGGTGAAGCCCGAGGCAAGGGAGGGAATTTTTGCCCCCTCATGAATAGAGAAATTTTGGTCCAATGGGGAGAGGCTGCCTTGAAGCCTTTTCCCCCTGTCCTGTGACAAGAGGCATCAAAACTCTATATAAGCATGGCTGCCCCTTGTGCTTGCCTCTTTCTTTCTGCATGACTCACCCATCCACTCTCAGGTCAGTGTGAGTTAAAGACTGGTTGCATCAGGGCTGGGTAGGTGTTTCACAGGACTAGCTAGCTTTTGATATTATTGTCTCTAATTTTAATGTAAAATTGGTATTTTTCTACCAATACATTGTTCACATTTTTGTAGTTTGTGTATTTTGCTCTTTTTACCGATATTATGAAGTGCATCACTCAAATCCTCACTGTGATTAGGAGCATATAATAACAGCATTAGATGAAGGAAATAAACACATTAGCATAGCTGCCATTATAAGGCAGGAGAAAAAGAAATTGATTACTCTATTTTTATCACCATGTGTTTAAAATATAATTATGTCATTGTGATTTTTTTATAGTGTAAAGAGTCGTTTTAATATTGTGACCTAGAAATTAAAATGTTCTGGGTTGACTTGATAATCCACCACCATTTTCTGAATCAATAGAATGCTATTCCAGGGAATCAGAACTCTGAAAAGAGAAGGAAAAGAGAAGGAAGAAAGGCCTTCTTTTCTTTTTGTCTTCACAGACACATTCATACACCAATATGTGTCTTTAAAATGTGAAGGGATGAAAAATATTACATTTCTGCTGTTTGGAATAACACATTAACTCATGTGTAAATACATGAACTAAAGTGTTGTAAGTGTTATTGTTTTGGAAATTGAAGTACTTATGACCCCACAATTGTATATAATATCAGTGTTGAATTGGACTTCAGTGACAAACTAGAATATGTTAGTTCTTCTCTGGATTTAGAAAATGAAAATGTTACATTGCATTTAAATCAAGACATCAGCTGCTAAATACATACAACTCAAAATTCTTAGAATACATCTCTAAAGCTTTATTTCAGATCACAGTATAAAAGCGATTTTTAACTCAACATAAAGACCATTGGGGAATTCAAGAAATTATCTCATCTTATTTTAGTATGAGACTGGAGGGAACTTTATCATCCTCCCTGAGTCCCCTTGGGGAGATAGGGCAGAATACAAATAAAGTTTTATCATCATCATCGTCATCATCATCATCAGGTAAGTTAATTTCAGGAGGAAAGATATTCAACAAGTTCCAAGGCTGAGTGGGAATTTGCATCGGATTCTATCAGTCCTATTAAGACACTCAATCTAGAAGATCGCACTGGGTCTCATGTGTTGTAAAGCAGAACTAGACACAGTTCTAGGATTCCTGTAGCAAATATCTCTATCATCTGCTTTTGATATTTCACATTTCTAGGTTTGGTTGTGTAAGCAGTGGACAGTGAAGAAAACTGATAGGAAAGCAATCTGTTCATTGGAAATGTGGTTATGGAAGAGAGTTCTAAGGATGCCATGAACTACTAAAAAGTTAAATAAATTGCCTTCGGGCAAATGATGTCCAGCCCATGGGCATAAATATGATTCTGGCCCTAGGCACATTGAGGTAAAAAGTCATCCTCACCCCCAGCTTCGGAAGCACTGTTCTAGCTAACATTTTCCTCAATAAGCATGCTTATTTCAACTCATCTTCAATGGAACAGAAGTGTCCTGATGCTGCATCTTAAGCCCCAGAAATCATTGGCAGTTAGTACTTGGGCAAGATACAGTGAGTTATTTCAGTGTGCAAACCCCTCTCTCTTTCTTTAGGTTTATCTTACATTTCTGGATCATTATTTCCTGCTCTTGTTTTCAATGTGCCATTCATGCTCTCTGCCCTCGGACTTGTTTCATGGAAATGGATATTAAAATGCTGTGTAAGCATTGAGGGAAAATTCAATTAGTTATTGTATTTAATTACAGATTTCTGTATTTTATTTAAAAATAATTTTTATGCATGAAGTTCAATTAAGAGGACCCCATTGCCCATGGGCCTTAATTAACCATAACATAATGGTATGCAATCTCAGTATGGTACCTAAGAATTTTGCTGTGGGCACAGTGTATTCTTGATTAAATTATATTGCAATTAGAAACTACATTGGCACAAATAATCTGATTGCCAAAATACTTGTGAATGCTAAACTAAGATGATAATGTGATTTTTGCATAATCAAGATATTTAAAAAGAGATTGGCTCATCTAAATCCTTCTTGGACATGCTATACATCTGCATGTTTTCTAAACTGGAGGTATTAATAACTGGTAACATGTAAATTTAGGCTATCACTTTCAAGTCACCACATGAAATATTGGGTGGCCAAAATAAAAACTGGAGAGAATTCTTGTACTTTCAATGTATAGAAGAGAGAATATTATTGAGTGTTACTTCTCATTCAACCAGCTAAAATTCAATTTGCTGAAATTCATTCTTCTACAAAACCACTAAAAGTACAGGAGCCCTCTCTAGTTTTCATTTTGGCAACCCCAAGGATGTATCAGACCTAATCTACCTCTTCTGCTTTTAAAAATATGATTTTAGAAGCAGAATTTACAACAATATTATGGGCCATGGTTTTTGAAGTGCTTAATAGTTACACTTCAACAAATAATTACAATAATTACAACTGGCAATTGGTAATTTGGGAAGGCAGTAAAAACTCTTGGCTTCAAAAATCTTATAACCTGAATTCCTTCTTTCTTTTATGGTTGCTGCACCCACAGACATTTTTCCTTCTACAACCACTGTTTAGGCTAGTGCATTGACAGAATACTTGCTTAGGTTTCCCATACTCCCAACTGTACCCCCTACTGTGACACTACTGATGATATAAACAATTATATAACCTGAATAGAGAGCCAGTGTGGCATAGTGATTTGGGAGTTGGATTACAACTCTGGAGATTAGGGTTTGAACTCACTTAAGCAACTCACACTCTCAGACTCAAAATAAGGCAAGGGCAACACTTTCTGAACAAAACCTGCCAACAAAATATTGTAATAATTTCACCTTCAAGTTGTCATAGGTTGGAAACAATTTGAGGGTATGCAACAGCAACGCAGTCTGAATATAAGGGAATTTTCATATATTTCATTTCATCCTACAAACTTCAAGACAAGAACCCCAGAAGTATTTTTTAAGATTCAGGGGCTTAACAATGGCAGGACTGTTGTTATTCATTTTATTTATTTCTCCCATACATTATCATTGAAAGATCCTTAAATATAAAGACTCTTGCAAACATGCCTTCTTAGAAGTGTACTTCAATGTAGCTCATGGAGATGACAGATAAACAGGTAGATTAGACAAGCAGTGACAGGCAGATAGATTAATAACAAAAAATATTTTGGCATCTCCAAGACAAACACGTTTTATTTGGCATAAGCATTAATGGACTGCAGCCTACTTGCCTCTGATGAAGTTGGCTGCAATTTATGAAAACCTATGCCAAATAAAGCTTGTAAGCCTTTAGGATGCCAAAATATTTGTGAGTGGTTTGCTCCGTTTGTATTTTTGCTGCAGTTTTGTAATATAGCTAGCCACTGGTATGTATCAATCAAATGTAAAACTATCAGTACCTAATTTGAATTATCCCACATAAGAAAATAAGGTTATCACCTTATGAAGGTCAAGCTTGAAAGAACAAAAGAAATTTTGAATCAAAAAATAATAGAATCATAGAGTTATCAATTTTAACCCCTCCCATGCAGGAATGAACTGTCCAAATCTCCCATCAGATGGCCGTCCAGCTTATGTTTAAAAAGGAGACTCCAACACATTCCAAATATGTACATTCCACTGTCAAACCGTTCTTACACCGGAAAATTCTTCTTGATGTGGCATCCCCTTTCCTGTAGTTTGAATCCACTGATCCATTTTCTGATCTCTGGAATAGTAGAAAACAAATTTGCTCCATCTTTTAATATAATTATCTTTCAAATACTTAAACATGATTGTAATGTCATCTCTTAATGGTCTTTCTCCAGGCTAAACATTTTCAGATCCCTAAGACACATAGGGCATGCTTTCCCAACCTTTTACCATTTTGGTAACCTTCCTCTGGACATGTTCCAGCTTGTAAATATTGTTCTTGAATTGTGGTTTCCAAACCTGGACACAGTATTCCAGGTGAGATCTGGCCACAGGATATCAGAGTGGGATTTTTACTTCTCTTTTGTGGGCTTTACACCCGCACAAATAATCCTCCTCAAAGACATCTCCTATATGTTTCTCATCTGGTACCATCTTCTCTGCTCTATCCAAACAAACCTCATGTTCATTCATATACCAAAGAGTAAACATAGACTTCAAGGTGCTAGAGCTTCACATCCAACAAGGCAACCAACTTGCACGTGCTGCAAGGGTAGCTAGCTACTAATATCCTCCAGCAAGAATACAAACATCCACTGTTGTTGCAGTTAACTGCAGCAGCTTCCTTACCATCCATATTCAGTAGTCTTAAGTAGACACTGAAGAAGTGCTCAAAGCCTGCTTTTAAAAATTTCTCCGGAAAACAGCCATGCAAAATGCCCATTGGCTTTACTTGCCTATGCATCAGGCTTTTGTTTGCTCAGCTACAAGGACTGGGGCTGCAGCTACATAGAGAACAAGTGGTTGCTAGCACTCTCCTAATAGAATAGAATTGTATAAAAATGACTCTAAGTCCTTGAGAAACCTTCCCCAGAAATCGAACAATCTGACTTCTTTAATAGATAGGAACTATTACAGCATCTTCACTCTTTCTTGGGTTGTCACACTTTCCACCTTTACCTTATTCATAGAAATTGATTAGCGTGGAGATTACTTTTGAATGTAGCTTCTTTGTTGCATTCCTTTACTTTTTCCATACATTTCATTGGCTCATACAAAGAAATATTGTCTGTACTGGAACATCTTTACTTACTTACTTACTTACTTACTTACTTACTATATTTATATCCCACCTTTCTCGACCCCAAGGGGGGCTCAAGGCAACTTACAGCATAGGTAATAATTCCTTAAAACAATATACAATTAAGAGCATTTAAACATAGAAAACATTGCAATTACAACTATAAAACCACATTATCTGCAGTCATAGTCAGGCCATTCCCGTAATTATTACACATAAATCCAAGTCCATCTATTGCACTGTGTTATTTACCAAAGG
The DNA here is from genome assembly GCF_037176765.1 of Anolis sagrei. Classification (NCBI taxonomy): domain Eukaryota; kingdom Metazoa; phylum Chordata; class Lepidosauria; order Squamata; family Anolidae; genus Anolis; species Anolis sagrei. The sequence goes on from NC_090023.1 coordinate 232,339,398, forward strand.
CTTGATCTTTCAGCAACATTGAAATGTTACGGCTTGATAAAGGCCCTGTCTACACTGATCATTTAATGTAGTTTGAAGCTAGCTTCAGACTGTGAAGGTTAGACAGGAAAGTGTGCAAAAGAAAGCTCTTAATGAGCATTTGTGCTCTGTAGTTTGTGTAATCACCATTCAGGCATCAAACAGATTCCATAATTTTCTGTGTAACTATCTGCACAGTGAAACCATTTCCTTTAATACCACTTTGAAACTTCATTAAACATTCAGCATAGATGGAGCCTTAGTGAGGCTTCTGTTGTATTAGAAAATAGCATACAAAATCTGACTTTAATGCATCACCATAATTAGAATCTCCAGACCATGTAGAAGTACTGATTGTTGAACTTCTCAACAATACTAATGCCAAAGGTGTTCATTTAGTAGTCTCTTGCTTAGGCAGAGAAATCTGGTTTCAATTATGCCTTCGACAAAGTCTTCACCGACCTGAAAATGCAGAACATTGTTATTTCCACAATTTAAAATACCCTATTATGTTGTTTTGAATGTCTTTCTCCCCCCTCCCCCACTTTTGTCATGCAACTTTGTGTCAAAGATTCTACACACCATTTTGTTTGCAAAAGCCCTATATGTTTAATACGTATCAACTTCTGTATCGGTAATGATTCTTTTATGACTAGAATACACTAGCACGCTCTGAGACGCTTCAGTTTAGCAATTAACATGTATTGTAGGTGCCACACTCCTTTGGAAAGAAAAGATCACTGAGCCTTAAAGTGGATTTTGGTGTCACAACCTTCTTTTTTAAACACTAGACACAATTGTGTGAATAACTGAAAGGGTTGCATGATTTTACTTCACAAAAGCCACAGGATTCATTTCCTGCTGTTTTTGTTCAGCTGTCTGATTATAAGAATATATTTAAATTCCTTTTTGTTGTGATTTTTATTAAAGTAACACAGACAGAAAAAATATTTTTCTTACCCAAACCATGACTGATACAGATTGCTTCTCAGTGAAAACAAGCTCCTAAGATGAAAATGATGCTCAATGTGCTGTTGATGACATAAATGAAACAATAGTCTTAAGTTTTGGAGCACTGTAAAGGGTAATAAATATACTATTGTTTAACTGTGCAATGTAGAGAAAGTTAAGCACTCACTAACAAATGAGGAAGACTTAAGTATGGTTAATGGTTAACCATGAGGTTCCATAATTGATTTATGGTTTAAAACATGTTCTAGGATTCAAACTCCAACTGGGACTGTTTCTACTTTTATTGTCATAGCTTCCTCCTATAGAGTTCTGGATTTTGATGTTGAAGGTACTTCACATACACAATTATTGTGATTCCATTTTAACTTTAACTCTCTTTGTTTCTTCTATGGAATTATGGAATTTGTATATTCATGAGGTATTTATAATTATCTGACAGGGCATAAATAAATATAATAATGAATGGTAGTATGTAAGGATCTCATCACAAAGGGTGGATTTTGGCAGCATATGCTGGCTCTGCCCTAATTCACCCACGGAGCCCGCTAGCTCCCATCAAACAATGCTGGTGGGGATCTATGGGTGATATGGGATGGAACTGGTGCTTGCCGCCACTGTGGCAACACAAGAGGTTTCCCGCGTTGCCAGTAGAAGCAATGGGGGTAAGCCTCATGGTTCCCCATACCCCCCAACAACACGGGGCAATTCCAGCGGCTGTGTGCCAATATAGCAAATTGATTATGAAGTTCTTCTTGGATCTGTAATGGTAGATTAAATCCAATCCTAGAAAGAGCTCAGTAAAATTTTGTGAAATTAACCAGTATTGTGCTGTGTTGTTATTTTTTATTATTATTATTATTTATCGTGTCATTCGCAACCAGAACATTGTGTTACATTTCTAACAGAACAAAATAAACAAACAGATAAAAAAAACAAAACACAACTTTTGCAAACTTGGTAGCTGATTAAATGTCCTTTGACCAGTATCTGGCCACTTGGAGTGCCTCTGCTGTGTTGTGATGTTGGGGTTTCCATATCATGTGTTTGTACAAGGGATCCTCAACAGATAAGGAGGAAACCTTACTCAATCAGCATAAGATGGAGGAGATGCAACAACTACCCAGACAGATATCTAAAAAAAAACACAACCAGACTCCTTTTCTACAGTGCAAGGACATGGGATCTGAACAAGCTTAATAAGAGCCATCAAGGCAGGCATATACCAAAAGAGGCAGCTCAAATTCCTCCATCAGGTACTATACAGTAAAGAGCTTCTCAGGGTGGATGCATCTAGGAATGCCTTGACCAATAATCACTGTGAAGTTAGGTGTTCTTCAGCTTTTTAAATAGGATACACATTGTGACCAGCACGGGAAACAGCATTATTTTTACTGTAAGCTCTTTGTGCAGGATTCTGGACTTTGACAACCATTTATGTTTTATGACCATGTCGTTGCTGTAACTTTTGAATCTTCTGGCAACCTATTTATGATATTGGGTTACTTTAACATCATTCTTCACTATTTTTATTAGAAAACATCTAGCCTTTTGATAACTGAGGCCTCATCTACACTGTCATAGAATTTACATTTTGAAACTGGATATATGGTCAGCGTAGACTCATATCATGCAGTTCAGTAATGTTAAACTGTTTTATATTAGTCTATGCTGACCATATAATGCAACTTGAAACTGCATTTTATGGCAACATAGATGGGACCTGGCATGGCTTTCCTCACTCTCTCCTGGCTCTAATGAGAATGGTACCTATATTGAAAGTCACTCTGCAACTATTTAAATCAGATCAGATCAGTTGGGTGGTTCCTTGGGTTTGCTAGTATTGCTGGGTTTTCTTGGCTTTGCTTCTCCAAGGAAATTTCAGGTTTATGGTTTGGAAGTGGTTAGAATGATAGGATAATCCTCATCTATAGTCAAATGCACATTAGAATACTGATGTCAAGCAGACACACTTCAAAGAGCACCAGAATGTGAATCTTCATTCACAAGAAATCCCAAATAATCAAATATACCTGATAAATGTGAGTAACTGTTAGCTTCAGTAAAAACCATACATTTTCTCACTTTGCAACTTCCATCACCTAGCAAGAGACGATAGTACTTACAGGTGTGGAGACAATGTGTGCAGTACTATTTCTCATATATATTATTTTCAAGGTTAGTTTATATAAACATTATGAATGGACTGCTGTCGCCCTTAGTTGTTCTCTCTCAACACACACAGGATTAAATTTTCCTAACAAAAAACTGAGCACGAATCACTACTTGGCACTCTCTGTAAAGATTTGCACCAATCTTCTCTTTTGGCATTGATGGTGAGGGTGAGGCTTATAGCCCAGTTTCCCATCTGGAAACTGGATTTGTAAGAATTTATTCACATGAAAGGTTTAATTGTGCAGCCTTATACACACAATCACAGCTGTCAGTACCAGAACAGAGACTGGAATACTTAACTGCTTCCCACATTTAGAACAAGCCTATGTGTGAAGTTTCATTGATAACTTCTGATTTTTCGGCTTTGCATTATTACTGTAAATTCATAGATTTACATCATTATAGCAACCATGTGACTGAGCCCACAACAAAGTACAAATGTTTAATGAATGCTGAAAAACTTTTGTTACAATATGGCTATTTATTTCTAGTTTTTGAAGCATGCTCCAAAATATTTGCAAAAAAGGAAGACTTTGATCTGTACATTATTTAGTAATGGTTAATGAATTTATTATATTTTTCCAATGATACACATGGATGTCTGATTTCATGCAGCTAGTGAGTGACTTTGAATCTTATGAAGTATTCTCTAATGTAATTTACAATCTCCACATTAAATTATGATAGCCATAAACAGATAACATTTCTTTTTAAAACAAGAGAGAGAAAGCCAGCAGAATCCAGTTTAGTATATGACTGCCTGTTAACATTTATTTATTTCTCAGTCACTCAAAAACTCACAAGGCACACATAGAGAAGGGTGGTGGGTTAATTCTTATGTGGGACTGACTTTTCTCTGAGTTTTAGCCCATACTTTATATAAAACATTCATAGTGCTGAACCTGTTTGGATGAAAGAACCCAGCCTTTTTAGACACTCCTTAAGTGGATTCACTAACCTGGGTTGCATGTACATTGTAGAAAGAATTCAATTTGACACCACTTTAACTTAATACTATGAAATCCTGGGAGTTTTAGTTTAGTGAGGCAATAGCACTCTTTGACAGAAAATGCTAAAGACCTTGTAAAACTACAAGTCCTATGATTCCATAGCATTGAACTATGGCAATTAAAGTTCTGTCAAACAGCATTCATTGTAGAGTGTAGGTGTACCCCTACTGACATAGAGGTCATTCATCATAAATGAACATCAAACTGTGTCCTTTAAAAAAAAAAAGCTGGAAGGAGGTTTCTGTGAAATGCAGTAGACAGTTTTTTGGACTCACATGGGATGTCTGCGAGGCAACATGCAATTAATCTTCTTTGACTCCTTTTGGCTGCATAGCATTGAGTATTCAAAATGGATTACAATTTTTCTCACATCTTTCTAAAGTAAAACTGTTCTTTTCCAGATAAAGTAGAGAGAGGACTTTTGCCAGCCTCCTCTCATACAGCCCTAAACATTCCAGAGTTTTAAAATGTCTGTGTAATTCACAGACATCATGTTTCACTTTCAGCTTGATAACTATACAACTACTCAGCACACAATGAACAGATCAGTTAACGTTCTGTCCAGCACTCCTCTTTTCAAGTTCTCATACAATGGTACACTTACTTTGCCCGAGCATTAGACTTCAGCTTACATTGTCACAACAGTGGAGGTACTACAATAGCGCCTTTCACCAAAGAGTTTCAAGTAGCTTGTGGCACACTAGGGATGAAATTTAGACTCCTCACAGTTGGAAGGCAGCATTGGCAGATGACACCTAATATTGCCAGCCACTTGAGATGGAGATCAGATTATGGCCTTGGGCATAACAGGAAAGCCCTTTGCAATAGACATCCACAACGAGTGCTGTATTGGTTTGGCACTTGTCCTTTGGGTTCCCATGAGACACAGTAGTACAATTTACTGTGTTCAGTTATCTCGATCTTCTTCATTGTACTGGATTAGATGCAAACAAAATCTCAGTCCCTTCTGCAAAATTGTTGGAAAAGATGCATCTCATAATCAACTACGTTAAGTAATCATATATTAGGGATGGGAAGAACATGAAAAAAAACAAAATGTCAAAAAGTACATTTTCAAGTGTTCAGATATGCTGACAAAAAGAATATTGGATTGATAAAAATCTTCATAGTCTGGGATTTATTTTGTATAAAATTTATGCTCCTTTCTTTTGCACATGCTGTTCAAAATTAGTACATGGTTGATGTGCATAGAAAGCAATATTTTCTACATATGAAATAATAATATAATAGCAATAATATTTCCTGTGTAGAAAATGCTATTTTAGGGCAAAACAAACAGAATGACTCCTTAATTGTAAATAGGTAAACAGACTTGTGGTTTTCGAAGACTATTATTCAGTGGGAAGAAAATAGTTAAAATTACTCATTGTTTTGTGCAAGAAGAAATGACGTGAAGAATTTCATTCCTATCATATATGCATAGATCCCTTCAGTAGTTGACAACATGGATTCACATGCAAAAGCAATTGTTTTAATCCAGCAATGCCTCTGGACTCTCACATGTAAATCCATGTCATCCACCATGAGTATTTTTGGAAATGTTGGAGACATGACAGAATTCAGAAACCACTGCAAATACATTGTTGGTGCTGGGACTGCTACTAAATGAAAACTGAGTGGTATCTTGGGACAATAGTTAGATGGGCTGCACCTAGCATGTAGTTGTGCCATATATTACTACTAAAGGAATGTATATGACTTCTTTCCTCAGATTTTGTGGTTTCTCTAAAATGTGGGAATATCAAAGCATGTTTTCTGTGCTACCTGCCTTGAGATGTAATGTTTGCTGCTCTTCCTAGCATGGTGGTTATGTGTGTATATGTGTGTGTGGTGGTAGTGGGAGTTTGTTAAGTTGAGCTGAGTAGAGGCTTTGATGCTATCTTTCCCATCTCTATGGCCAATTCTCTGAGTTGCTGACACAGGTAACTTGCCTAAGAACAAAATAAATGTCACATCTGATTAGGACTGCAATTCATTTTACAAAAGAAAAACCTAGAGAGGGAAACACATTTCACATTAAGTCAAACGGAGACCGAATTGCACCAGTGTGAACACTGGATATGAAACACTTAGGAAAGGATTGTGTTGTTTCATGTGGATTAGGAATCACTGGGAAAGAACAGAGGCATTGTAGCAGTGAAGCAGGAAATTGTACTGGACTTGGCATAAAAGTGTGAACATGTGCAGCATAATAACTTAACTACAGCTTTACGTAATACATACTATGTTTATTATGTGATATCTGATTACTAATTAATGGACCCTGGTCATCTTTATTTCCCTTGGCAGAGTCATCCTATGTCTTTCCATAAAAGTAAACTATGTTCTATCAATTGTCTTAACATATAATTTCACAGATTTCATGAATAGATCTGTGAGATCTCAAGCATCACAACATGACTTCTCACAGTAGATAGAATCACAGAGCTGGAAGGTGTCATAAATCTAATCCAACCATGCAGGAATATATGACTAAAACATTCCTTAAAGGTGCTCTTCAAATCTTTATTTAAAGACCTCCAAAGAATAGTAGAGGGAGTTAGTATTTTTACGTTCTCCTGGGGTAAACTAAGCTAATGTATTTTGCTACTTTACTAAGAGAAGAAAATGGCTTTTTAAAATAAGTGGCGGCACAGTACTCACATTGACCCACAGATAAGTCAACCCAGGTTTCTTGGACTTATTTTCTGACTAACATTTCTAAATTTATACACGAGTCGATACAGTATTCAATTTACTATTGATGTAGTTCAAGAGAGAACACATGTGCAATTTTATGCCCCAGATGCCAAAACAAACTGTGCAGTTTAGGTTGAAATTGCCTTTGAATTAAGGTACTTTTATTTTATGCAGAAAAATGTCTTGGGCCACTGCTCATGAATATGTCCTAAATCTTATTAAAACTTCCAAATAGAGTTGACACACTGAATTTATTTATCCCATTCCCCTTTCAACAGTTAGGTCAACAAGTCTACTTTAGTTCAAATTAACCCACAACATTCAGACAATGCTTCTGAAATATTATTAGATTGTAATCGATTAAGTAATTGTGTGCATTTGGTGACAATCCAAGCTCTGATCAAAAGGCAAATCACAAAGGCTGGGGAAAACAATTCCACAACTTGATTTATTTGTTACAGCTGTAAATATGGTTGGCAGCCATACATGGAGCCTGGATCCCAGCCTCAGACAGCCCACATGCTAGTCTGATGGCACTATAGGAAGGGGCATGGCAAAAGAACCTGCCCAACACCACTCTGGGCTCCATGCACTGCCATGCCTCCTGTACACAGAAAATGACCTATTTCCAAAGGGGGAACGAGCCAGCACCTGATCCAGGCCCCAATTTGTGACATTAAGTCAAAATTAACAACAACATGAAGAAGAGAACAGAGGGCGGGTGTGAAGAGCTCAAAGTCAACTGATGGTAGAGGAGCTGGGATTTATACCAAAGTCTGTCCCTGTTGGTCAATTGGAGTGAGCCATGAGGCTGCCTGCACCAAAGAGCATGCAAAGCCCAGTGCCTTTTGGGAACAAGAATTATGTGCTAATCTGGCAGCCAGAGATAGGGCCTGCCATTGCAACTACCCTGCTCGGTAAGTCAGGCAGGGGATTTTTTTTTTTTTGGTTGAAAATCTCAGTTCCCCATATCAACCAAGATGTCATTGTGCTAACTGCTGTTTTGGCTACATAACCAGCAGCAGTGTAACCCCGAAGACAGAGATTATTCTACAAGAATTTTGTATTTGATAAAGTCAAGTCAATCCACTCTCACAGAGAAAGATGTTTGCATAAGGATTTATTTCCCATGACGAGGAAACAATATAAACAGAGAATATACACTCCATAAATACATTAATACATAAGGCATAAAAATAAAGACCCAAGAAAATTAAAAATGAGAAGATATATTATAAACATATGGGACATAAAAACAAAAATCATAACAAAATGAGAACATATGTTGTCATAATTAAATGGGAATTATGAGTGAAACTGATAAAAAAGATATGTGTAAGAAGGAGCAATGAGTATAATGAATCCACACATCAGGAGCAACAAGGTCACTCAAAATAACAAGCAACAAAATGCTAAGATATTAAAAGTCTTAGAAATCAAAAAGAAGGACAGGAATGTTCTGTCTACCGACCATGTTAAAATTAATTCAGGTTAATCATATAGGCATTGTACTAGATAGCATTTGGCTTCCTTCCAGTGCTATTGTGCAATGACTCCTTATACACAGGGAAAGTATCAATACAATATATAAGGAAGCACAACATGAACAAAGGTTTTCCACTGAGTAGAATTGAGTCCATTATCTTCTTTTTAACTGATCACATACTAATTGAGGAAATAATTAATTAAAGGCAGAGTTAGCTGAATGATCATGTTAATGCATGATGTTAAAATAAGCTCATAAATTCAACTGCCTAAGGATGGTAACACATAAAAAAAAACATCCGGGCGTCCCCTGGGCAATGTCCTTTCAGACGGCCAATTCTCTCACACCAGAAGCGACTTGCAGTTTCTCAAGTCACTCCTGACACGACAAAAAAAAAAGCTGTGTATCATATTACACTTTCATTCAAGGACTTGCAACTTTGATATGCAGGCAGACCATTGGTTTTTAATATTATAGACCCTAGTATACATGAGATATAAGAAAATGGATCCTGTTGGAAGGATCTCTGAGTGAGAGAATAATGCAAATTTTGAACATACATCTGGGTCACAAATTGGATTCCACTTCATGGAACATGCTGGCAATAGGTTTAAGCTAAGCTAGGTGACTCTTTTCCAAAGTAGAGTAGAATTTTCAATAATATTCAAAAATTGCCCCAAGTCTGGTCTGGTTCATATCTATTTTTACCATTTTGGACTTTCCAGAAACCTAAATGATCAGTAACTACCTAGTTCTTATCAGATAATGTCTGAGAAGTATACATAATATGATTGTGTTTGATTCAAGCAGAGACACTATCTGATGCCTCTTGAAATAAGGATAGCTAGGAGCCCACTACAATACCAAATTATGCTATTTTCTGCATCCTCTACAATTATGAAGAAATTGGTAAACCTCCTAGTTCAATCTGCTATTATTTGGATTTTCTTAACTAGGCAGTCAACACTAATAAACCATAGCAGGGCAAATTAGACATGGCACCCTTCAGGTACTTCAGCATGTTTGGATTTTCAGCCAGAAGGCAAGAAGTTGTAGTTATATAATGGAACAGATCAGGTTAGTATTTTTTCTAATACACCTGGTTTTCAGATCAAATATTTATTGGTTGTGGGAATCATACTCAGAGAGTACTATTAGTATCAACAAGGCAGAAGAGTGGAGATGGTGCAAAACTGTTTTGGAGAGTTAATAAACATTCCTACTAAAGACATGTTCAGTATGAGTGGCAGCAAACCAGGAGGCCAAAGAGTAACTCAACTAAACCCTGAAGCTGGAAATCTGTACAAACAGAGGCATTCAATCAAAGCATGATCAATTTTGTAGTTTGGCTCTTAAAACTGTAGAGATGATGATGATGATGATGATGATGATGATGATGATGATGTTATACTTTATCTATATTCCACTCTATCTCCCTGAGGGGACTCAGCGGATTACAGAATACATTTATGGTAAACATTCAATGCCATTCTACATTTAACAAAGGCAGACAGTACATAGCTGTTTCTGGCATCTGGCGGCTGTGCTTGACTCAGCCATGGGGAGGTGCTGTAGTTCCATTTTTCCATGTCAAGGAGCCTGTCCATGGACACATTCTTTGATCAAATTGCCAGCAAGGGCACCATTTATCTCCCCACCAAAGTGGTGCCTATTTCTCTACTCACTATATATATATATATATATATATATATATATATATGATAAAGGTTTCTTCTGACATTAAACTTCATTGTGTCTGACTATGGGGTGGTGGTGGTGGTTCTCATCTCCATTTCTAAGCTAAGAGCTGGTGTTGTCTGTAGACGCCTCCAAGGTCATGTGCCTGACATGACTGCACAGAGCACCGTTATCTTCCCATCAGATTGGTACGTATTGATCTACTCATATTTGCATGTTTTTGAACTGCAAGGTTGACAGAAGCTGGGACTATCCTGGATTTGAATCTCCAAGCTTTCGGTCAGCAAGTTCATCAGCTCAGCGGTTTAACTTGCTGTGCCACTGGGGGCTCCATATTATTACGTATACTATAATATAGTGTTGAGTACCACTTCATCATGCTGAGCTTTTATAGCATCCTAAGACACTTCTCTGCTAGTCCAGCAATGGATGGGCCTCCCACAACTGGAGTGAAAACATCCCAGGAAACTTTCCTCAAACACAAGAGCTTCCGTCCAATGGAGCCAGCACAGATCTATGCAGCCTTGGTTATTCTTCCCCCATGTGATGGGGGAAGCGTCTCTGTGATGAAGCAGCACATAAGGTGACAGAGTCACCCTCATCCTTGCCATTTCGCCATGGAGGCTAGCAAAATGACAGGGGGGGGCAGAGTCCCCCATGTGATGAAGTCCTGCATCTGTTGTAACTAATGAGGAAGAAATCTGCTGAAAGAAGCTGGAATTCTGATACGATTCCTTAGAGGCAAGTATAGCTTTTGAGGGTTTCAAAAATGAATGTCCCATGAATTTAAAGTACAATATTACTAACTATGCTATTTTTGTTCTGTCTTATTTCCAGAATTTGTTGGAAGCTTTAGTTTAATCCAGGTACAAGTTAGGAAATGCCCTATGAGAACTCTAATACAGTTCCTTCTCCATTATACTTGGTGTCAGTGGAATTAGTACAAGGACTGACATGAGTTCCTTTCTCAGTGCCTGGGAACACAAAGAGGAGAAAATGCATGTGACAGTGAAAATATCCCAAATCCTGCTGTAATGTTCATACATCTTAACTACAAATTGAACAACGAAATCCTATTCTAAAACTCATGGAAGTTAGATATGAAAATTCTAGGCGACTAATCTTTTTTATGAGAATACATTCTATCACCATATAATCTTTTCTAAAGGATAATGAAAAGAAATACTACATAGGCATTACATTCAAATTCTTCCTGAATATTTTGGTATCAATGGGGAGCTTAGGCAAAGCATCTGATCCTTTTTTACTGTGTAGTCAAATTAATTTTACCTCCAAGTATAAACACAATCATAAAATAACATTTCAATAAGCACAATCACGATAATAATGGGTGGGCCACATGTACAGGATAAAATGATTAAAAACTCTAATGAGATAAAAATAGGAGCAGGTTATTTGAGGGAACTCCTAAAAACGCTACTATGACAAAGAGCCTGCCGCGGCTCGTGCAACAACAGTTGGTCAGGGTGGCGGCGAGGTGGCCTGGCTATGGCGATGGAAAGCCTTCTGGGGTTATTCGGCAATTGCTGGCCAATTTCTCCGGGTGAGTCTTCTATCGGCAAAGAGCTCAATGGTGAGATGGCGGCGCCCAGCCACAGTTTTCTCTCCCACCTCCAACATACTTCTTGTGGTTCCAGCTGTTCAGGCCGTATCAGGGCCAATGGTAACCAAGAAAACAGTTCAAATGTAAAAAGTTTTTAGCCGAATAGAGACTGGATGGGAGGCAGATTGCACTTAATTAGAAGTAGTATCCCTGGAGCGAGAGCGGGGTTAGTGCTACCGCATTGCCATTTTGAAAAAAAAATGTCATGTAATTAAAATTCATAATCAATATTTGAATTATAATCATTTTTGTACAGTCAGAGATTAGACTTTTTTTTAAAAAAAAAAGAATCATGGAATCATAGAGTTGGAAGAGACCACATGGGCCATCTAATTTAACCCTCTGCCATGCAGCAAAGGCACAATCAAAGTAACCCTGACAGATGGTACAATCAAAGTAACCCTGACAGATTGCCATCCAGCCTGTTTAAAAGTTTTCAAGGAATGAGCCTCCACCACACTATGAGACAGAGAGGTTTTTTTTCCTATATGCATTCTATTTTTTCCTCTTGAAGGCATTTTCTGAAATTTTGAAGGTAGGAAATGTTTGGGTTTTTGTTGTTTATTTGTTCAGTCACTTCTCACACTTTGTGATCTCATGGACCAGGCCACACCAGAACTCCCTGTCGACCGTGGCCACCCCCAGCTCCTTCAAGGTCAAGCCAGTGACTTCAAGGTTACCATCCATCCATCTTGCTCCTGGTCAGCTCCTCTTCCTTTTTCCTTCCATTTTCCCCAGCATCATTATCTTGAAATATTGGGTACTCCGAAACGCTTGGACAAAAACTCCCAGCATACTTTTATGTTTGCCTCACTGGCTGGAGCTGCTGGAAGTAGATCCAAAATATCTAAGGAGCAGAGGTTTTCCACCCTGGTAGGCTGCTTTAAATGTACTATCTGAAACATCTCCAAAAGACCTCAAAGTCAGGTGAAAGCTAAATAACCTGGCACGCAAACAACCACCACTGCATATAATAATTGAATAGAGTCTAAACCTCAAGGGAATGTGTATCATGAAGAGGTTAATGGGGAACCTGACGTATTAAGCATTTCTTCACTCACTTCTAGAAAGATATTGACAAAGTCAGATGTGAACAGGTTTTTAAAAAGGCAAGAAAAAAACTGCAACAACATGTAAGCTTGATTCAGGACTGTGTCTGCTTCACTAAGATCACTTGCTGCAATTATGCTGAGTTCAAATGGTTCATCCAGCTCTGTGTATATGGAAAATTCTAGAATATATTAAGAGTGGCCTAACATTTTAAATATCAGAAACTTAGACGTTATTTTCTCTTTTTTATGTTCAAAGGAAAAACAAGTAGTAGCTATATGTCATCAGTCTGGGAGCATTTATCAATTCTCTCTTTGCACCATTGAAATAGTGCTAGCACCAAAACCTAAAATTCTAAGCCATTGTAGGGGAAATAGCACCTTAAATTTAAAAGAATGGTTGGGAATATCTGCATAGATTTCTGCAGAGTAGACATCTTTTCTTGTGTGTAAGTCTAAAACAACTGAAAAAATTAGAAAATAAAAAATAAAAATGTTGGACCTTTTGGTTCAGCTCTGGCAACAACTGCATTATCCCCTTAGAATGGAGGCAAATAAATTGTGCTCAAGACCTGGGGAGAAAAAGAATATTCAAAATGTGATTTGGAAATGATAAAAGGGGGGTCCAGTTTCTTCAGTGGTCAGGAGCGATTTGCACATTTAATGTTTTTGTGCCAACTGTACCCATTCTTGAAATATCAGGTCTGGCCATAATTAGGCATGTCTTAGTTGGATCCTGTTTGGACTACTGTAATGTACACTACATGGGGCTGCTGATGTTTGAGTCTGAGAAATTTCACATCGTACAAAGCGCGGCAGCCAGTATGTTAACTGGAGCAGGCTGTAGGGACCACACTATTCCCCTGTTGCCACAGTTTTACTGGTTTCCAGTTCCCAGCATAATGCAAAGTACCTGTTATGACCTATAAAGCCCTATATGGCTCAGGTCCAGGGTGTCCAGCCAATTATATCCTGAGTAAATCCTGAGGAGAGGCCCTTCTCTTAGTCACACCACTTTCACCAGTATGGTTGTTAGTGATGCAAGACAGAGTCTTCTTAGTGGTTGCCCTTAACTCTGGAATTCCTATCTGATGGAAACCGCCATGGCCTCATCCTTGTTGTCTTTCCATCAACAGATTTTCTTTTAAAAAAATGAGTATTAATTTAAATTATTTTAAAAAAATATCATGATAAGAGGAGCTGTATTATAGACCAAAGTTGGGAAACACTGAACTGGATGACTTGCAAGTCTTTCTTTATCTCTACAGTATACTGAGATCTATTTTTATGTGAAGGCAGTGCTTTTAACTTTATATTTTATATAGCATCTATTTTTTTATTTTGACAATTATTTGATATTGGGGAATCTCAATCTCTACACATGTTTATTGCATATAGAACACCCATATCATGCCATAGGATCTGAGTGCATCTGCAGTTCCACTCCCAACACTGAACTACTAGTTCTGCTGCCTGGTTGAGCTTGGAGCATGGAATGGCAAATACTATTCATAAGCAGATGTTTATGTATCAGGACTGAATGTGTTCCTTTCCCACATCTTGTATGTCTATATAAATGCCAGGAATAATATATTTGTACTGCTTTTACTTCCTATTTCAATTTTTTTATTATTCGAATCCATTTTCTTCACAAATGTTGCTTGGATGTTTTGGTTTTTTTATTATTATTTCACCAAACTTTTCATGTTTACAAGTGGGCAACTCTATTTATCAAAGTTGCTGTTAACATTTGAAAGTTCTCACTGAGGAGCTGAGTGTATTTTACAGAGTATAAGGTCAACAAATGCTCTCACCCCCTGACCATCTGGGACGTTATATTTTCCTTCTGTTTTACCTCCTTCCTCTGAACAAGTGAGTGATAGGAAGACTAGACCACATGCTTTATATTTACTGAGCATTAAATCTGTCCCTGCAGAAAAGTGAAATGAAAGAAAACATGGAACTATGAAAAAATATATTGTTCTCGCTCTTGCCAAGAAGTGGATTCCACATTTTCTTGCATTTATATATGATGAAAACATACAATCATGGTTAAGTCTGAAAGAATGCACACTCATACACACCTGCTCGTTCTTTCAATACACTTCACTTAATGTCCACTTGATGAAAAGTGCATGATTTCATTATCTTGGGATTCTGTGAAGAAACAAGAACATGTTCCTCAAGAATGCCCTTATTTGACACTTGTTCAACTCCATCAGTGTGATCCACCTAGAAGCAAGTTGGCATCATCTGTTTCATGAGAGCACTATAGGTCAGTCTGTGAAAGTGGGCAAAGAAGAAACAAGGTGAAGAGGTTGAGTACACAGAAAAGCACTCATCAGATACAGGTCATATTTTGGGCTGTAGCAGAGAAAGGAGCCAAATGAATGGATAAGTATCTCATGAGGGAATGAGTGAGAACATACTAGATCTGATTGTCACTTACTTAAAGCGTTCTTATTAATGGTATAATTAATTACACAATTAATGATATATGCATCTAGGCAAAATCTGAGGTAAGTGGATATCAGATTGCTTTCTAATTCATATCAATGTTACAACTACATTGGGGCATCTGCATTTGGAATACTCTATGCACTGGGTCATATCACTTTATCTCAAAATGAAATTGTTCAGCTGGAAGGCACAAAAAAGGTAAACAAGGTAAACCAAAATGCCAGAGGGGGAATATCATCTGGCTTCATAGGAACAAAACCTGTGTTAGTTTCCAAGTAAATTGAAGATAGAAGGAAATGCTTGATAGAATCAGTAGTTTAGTGGAACTGGGGTCCACAGGGTCAATATTTGGGCTCTTTATGATGGCAGGCAAAGCAATATCATCTGCCTTTGTGTTCTCTGCTCCTCTGTTATGGTCATATTATTATGGTACTTAATGAAATTGATCATGATGGTGGTGGTGATGTTTGACATTATGTCTCCCACCCATGATATAAGGGAGATTAGCTCTTTTTTTAGAAAATGACTAGAGAGACGATCCCTTCACTGGATTTCCTTCCTTCTTTCCTTCCTTCCTTTTTGCAAAATCCAAATGGTCTAAAATACCCAAGTATATTTTTTTACGACTACAAAAATGTTATGCAGATCTCTCACCCACTCAGACTCCAGAATGAGATATGTAATTTTACAATCCAATACTACATGTTCTTTCCAAATGTCAGCACATGCTTTTCTGATTTTTCTAGACAACTATGCATTCCTTTAGAGGAAATAAAGTATCCTAAGTTTATTGCAGCATTGCCAACAGTTGTAAAGAGGAAAAAGAACATGCTAACAGTTTGTTTCATTTTCTTAGAGAAAAATCCCGATTCTACAGAATTCAACTATTAAAAAAAAAAAAACCAAAATGCATTCCAAACATTATGTTCTTCCAATTCAGCAAGCTGAAGTAGGAGCTTATCAATTTGTAGTCCAATCTTGTGGTGGCCCAATAGGTTCATTCATATGTTTTCAAATTATATTATGTGGCTTATTTATCTTAAAGGGATAAACATGCATTACTCTAACCCAGGGGTTCTCAAACTTTTTCAGCAAAAATGTCCTTTTAGAAGCAAAAGTTTCTCGTGAAGCCCCAAGATATGTTTACATATTATACTATGTATTATCTATTTCTAGTGTTTTTATTTATTTCTGGTATTTCTACCCCATCTCTTCTCTACACCTGAAGTAGTTGCAAATGGATGGAGGGGTTTTTTGCACTAATTGAAAAAAAGTGAACAAATTCCTATGCACACTGCACATATCTCATTTGTAGTGCAAAAGAAAAAAGAAGAAACAATACAATATTTAAAGTGAAGAACAATTTTAACCAACATAAACTTAACAGTATTTCAATGGAAGGACCCAGTGGCAATCCAGTACAACCCCCTTCTGCCATGCAGTAAGTGCATAATCAAAGTCCCCCTAAAAGATGGCCATCTAGTCTCTGTAATAATAATAATAATAATAATAATAATAATAATAGGACAACCCCAGGGGGCATCCAATCAACCCTCCTTCTGCCATGCAGGTAAAGTACAGGGTTAGTCAAAATGCATAGGCCAATAAGCCATTCAATTGAATGGCTTATTGGCCTATGCATTTTGACTAACCCTGTACAATCAAAGCACCCCCAACAAATGGCCACCCAGCATTTGTAGTAGTAGTAGTGGTGATGGTGATGGTGGTAGTAGTAGTAGTAGTAGTAGTAATAGCAATAACCACAGGAGCCATCAAGTTCAACTCCCTTCTGCCAGGAAAAGAACAATCAAAGCACCCTGTGAGCTACTGAGTTTTGGAAGCAAAGAAGATTGGGGTGGGTTGGGGGGTCTGGGCAGCAAGAAAAAGAGTCAGTGCAGTGAGGGAGGTGTAGAAGAAAGGGTCTGTGCCCCGGGAGGACAATGATGCTGCTGCTGTTTCGGCAACTCCAAACTTTAATTTTCCTGCATCTCTCAGAGGCAGAGGAGTAAAGAGGAGGCAGGAAAATGGATGTCACTGCTGAACCCCTCTCTATCACTTGTGGAACCCCCAAGGGCTCAGTGGAGCACAGTTTGAGAACCCCTGCTCTAAACTATGAGCTATGAAAGTATTATATAAGGGTTATCATTGCATTGCTTTGCACGTAAAGTTATAACACATGTAGTCTATATCTTAATTACCACATTTGAGATTGCAAGGAGAAGACCAAGAATGAACAATTTTCTTACAATTCATATATTAGCTTACCTCAAATGCTAAGCTTGGTAAGGTGTTTATTGTAAAAGGTAAAGAAATAGCACATTTTATTTTTAGCAAGTCTAGTATCACAATTCATTCAAATTCTGAAAATTATCAGAGTTCCTTCTCACCCCTGAAGAAGACATGCTTGCTATTCTTAAAATGGTATGGTATTAAGTTTAAGTAACCTTATACAGAACATGATGATATTCAATTTAAAGTACTCCATAATGGGTTTGCATACCCAGTGGAAAGCATGAAATTGAGTCAAGTCATTTTTGGATTAGTTTTATAAAAGATATATTTGCATATATTTCAAACATAGCAGGAAGAAGGTATTCAGATGTCTACATGAAATGTTATAAATGTTATTTTAATTGCATTGCTTCTGTTATGTGATCTATTTTTATTACAGTGATAAGTATATAAGCCATGGTAGAAGTGATGGCCACTTAGAGCAGTGGTTCTCAACCTCTGGGTCCCCAGTGTTTTGGCCTACAACTCCCAGAAATCCCAGCCAATTTTCCAGATGTTAGGATTTCTGGGAGTTCAAGGTCAAAACATCTGGAGACCCATAGGTTAAGAACCACTGACTTAGACAATACCTTTTAACAGCTTCAGCCTCTCATAGTATGGCACAAAATGGGGGAAATGGGGAAAACAGCAGGCAGAAGAGAGAAGATAGGGATAAAACTATTCAAATACACCAGTGGGGGAAGTGAGTAAAGGACTTCTTTAGTATCAGGTAACCCTGACAAGTGAGAGTCAGTATGGTGTATTGATTTGAATGTTGATTTAAGACTGTTAAAGTGGCATCAAATTGCATTAATTCTAAAGTGTAGTTGCACCCTGAGTCATTGAAGAAGGGGGTGCCATCTTGAACTGAGGCAACAGCTATAGTAATAGCACCTTTACAGTTTATCATTAAAGAAACTAAATAAAATAAAAAGTTAAGCTGCTATTGAGGAGAAACAGAATGAAATTAATTGTAACAATCTGCAATGAACATATGTAGGGACTGCACATATACAGCTAGCATCACAACTCCATTGTGAACAAGCTCAGTAACAGATGTAAATATGCTGCCATTGTATTGAAATAAAGTCACCAATTACGAAAATGTAGCAACAGAAAATATCAAGACTGAATAGTGCGACATAAATCAACACAAGTCTCCAATCTGAATTACCCCCATGAGAAAAAGCATATACAGTAGGCTTGTTTGATTTAAAAAAAAATGGTTCAAAACTCGTTTTGGATGTAGGGGGCGCTGGTGGTTCAATTTGGAAGTCAATTTCAATTTTTATAGAAAAAAATGTTCAAAACTTTTCGAAACTTCTGAGACTTCCGAATCCTTCCTTAATGGTTTGAAAGTGTGATTACCTGTTTCATTGGGTGGTCTTTACTTTGAAAGTAGTTGTTTTACTCTGGAAAGGGGGGGGGGGCAAAGGCAGGAAATCCACCCAGTTTGTTTTAAAATGGTTTCCAGGCTACAGCCCAGTCCCAAGGAGAGAGAATAGACAGGAAATCCACCCAGTTTGTTTTGAAACAGTTTCCAGGCTACAGCCCAGAAGCGGGAGGAGGGGGGGAAACCTGAATCATTTCCGACTCACTGCTTCATAACAGAAATGGCAGAAAGGGCTTCAGAGGGGCAAAGGGACTTCCGGTTTCCTTAAAAACTTTGAAATCGCTTCAAAAATCAAATATTTCCAAATTTATTCCGAATTACGAATATTTCAACTGAACCTAACCATGCCTGGTATACAGTTATGCATGGAGTTACTAAAGTTAAAAGGAAGAAGGGTGGGGTTTTGCCATTGCTTATTCTATAGAACCCACTGATCCACTGTATATGAATGCTGGACATTCAAGGTAGGCAAAAAGAAATGCTTCTTCACACAGGACATAGGTGAAACTGTGAGATTCATTCCCATAACATATTGTGATGGCTGCCAATCTAAACATTTTAAAAACCAGATTAGACACATTTGTGGAGGTTAGGGGCATCAACAGCAATTTGTCAGAATGGCTATATACTCAATCCAGTATCAGAAATGTCAAGTTTCTGTACTTCAGTTGCTGGGGAATGTGACATGGGGGATACAGTTGCATTCATGTCCTGCTGGCAGGTCTCCCATAGAGAACTGATTGGCGATTGTGTGTGAGGAGAACACTGAACTAGATGGAGCTTCAGTCTGATTTTATATTATTGGAAACAGAAAGTATGCTATTGTTGGCCCATACTTCTTGAAGACGAGTTTCTCTTTTCTTTGATTCTTAAGACTGGGAAATAATTGCATAATTTAATGACAAGAAAGTAGGTCTTGAGAACATTCGATTTCCCGAGTTATAAACATCCAACTTGCCAATGACTCATAGTTAAGAACAGGGGTGAGATAACAGGAAGTGAGTGTAATCTACCCATCAGAAGGGAAATTCACTCCTAAAAGAGTTATCATGGGGAAAAATTATCTCCACAGAAGCTTTCTCATCAATCCTTGTTTCCGCAACAAGCCAACTTTTCCAAAATCCAGTTGGCTTGTTCTTCTGAACAGAGGCACAGATAGCAAAAGAAATGCCTCAGGGGTGCTAATCCTTTCCAATGATATCCAAATCTTTTTTTAAAAATCTATTTTTGGCTGGAATTATGCTTTTAAAATGTACCTGTTCTGACTTGCATACAAATTCAACTTAAGAACATACCTACAGAACTTATCTTCTTAGCAACTTGGGAACTGCTCATATGAGCAGAAAGGAAACAAGGGGTACAAAACTCCAAAGGATAAATAATAAAGATAACTTAATCTGTCAAGATTGCTTTCATCTACCATATTGGTTTTTACGGTGTTAGGGTTGTTCCACTCCCTTCTGTTCCACTCCTAGTGAATTGTGTTTTTCCATGGAATTTTCTCCTATTACATCCTCTCTCTATATATGTGTGTGTGTGTGTGTGTGTGTGTACACACACACACACACACATTCAACACAGTGAATCACAGCGCATTCAATCACACACACATTCAATCACAGTGAATCACAACCATCCTCCAAAAAATCGGATGCCCTAACGAATTTGTGAACATCCTGCAGCTCCTCCATGATGACATGATGGCAACAGTCTTGGACAGCAATGGCTCCCAAAGTGACCCATTTAAAGTGGAATCCGGTGTCAAACAGGGATGTGTTATTGCCCCAACTCTATTCTCCATCTTCATCGCTATGCTACTTAACCTTGTTGATGGGAAGCTTTCCACCGGAGTGGAAATCATCTATCGGACAGATGGCAAGATGTACCGAAATACAACACCACCTGACCTCTGCGAGTGCAGCATTTTTCCAAATGAAGCAGAGAGTGTTTGAGGACCAGGACATCTGTAGGGATACCAAGGTGCTTGTTTATAAAGCTATTATCCTCCCAATCCTGCTATATGCCTGCGAAAGGTGGACTGTCTACAGATGTCACATGCAAATTGTGGAACGATTCCATCAACGTTGCCTCTGGAAAATCCTTTAAATCTTTTGAGAAGACAAGCGGACAAATGTCAGCATGCTGGAAGAAGCAAAGACCACCAGCACTGAAGTGATGGGCCTCCACCATCAACTCCGCTGAACTGGCCACGTTGTCTGGATGCCCAACCACCGTCTCCCAAAGCAGTTTTTCTACTCCAAACTCAAGAACGGAAAATGGAATGTTGGTGGACAGGAAAATAGATTTAAAGATGGGCTCAAAGCCAACCTTAAAACCTCTGGCATAGACACTGAGAACTGGGAAGCCCTGGCCCTTGAGCGCTCCAGCTGGAGGTCAGCTGTGACAAGCAGTGCTGCAGAATTTGAAGAGGCACGAATGGAGGGTGAAAGAGAGAAACGTGCCAAGAGGAAGGCATGTCAAGCCAGTCCCGACCGAGACCGCCTTCCACCTGGAAACCAATGCTCTCACTGCGGAAGAAGATGCAAATCAAGAATAGGGCTCCACAGTCACCTACGAACCTTCAAGAATACCTGGAAGACTATCCTACTCGTCCAACGAGGGATCGCCTAAGTCAGTAAGTAATAAGCTAGGGCTAATGTAACGAGCTCACCCCACCTGTGGCTTGAACTGCCAACTTTACAGTTGGCAAGATTTTCTGTAGCTGCTGGTTTAATCTGCTTTGCTAATCTCAGACCCTTTTATGAACTGCTAGGTAAGCACAAGCTAGGGCTAATGTAAGGAGCTCACCCCACCCATGGCTTGAACTGCCAACTTTACAGTTGGCAAGATTTTCTGTAGCTGCTGGTTCAATCCGCTGTGCTAATTGCAGCCCCTTTTATGAATTGCTAAGTAAGCAGAAGCTAGGGCTAATGTAAGGAGCTCACCCCACCCATGGCTTGAACTGCCAACTTTACAGTTGGCAAGATTTTCTGTAGCTGCCGGTTTAATCTGCTTTGCTAATCGCAGCCCCTTTTATGCATTTTATCTTTGAAAAAAAAACCCACCAAAATATATAAATGAAGGCTATGATTCTGCATTGTCAAGAATGCTGCATAATTTCCTGTATCCATAAGTATACTGTATACTCATATATAAGAGTAGAAATTTAAGACAAAAAATCAACCCAATATATCTGGATAGACTTATCAATGGGTCAAAGTCAGCAGGGCTCCTTAACTTTTTTTTTCCAGAAAAAAGGAGGAACCATCGTCTTCTAAAAGTAGAGTGGTGAAAAGCAACAACTTAGTTCATCCTGGGAGAACTTAAAAGAAACACCAACCTCCTTTCTCTCTCCATTGTAGCAATGCTTCAGGCCTTTTTGAAAGTTTGAGCAGGAGAGTGGTAGTGGCAACCAGAGTTGACTCTCCTGAGATAGCTGTGTTGCTTTCCTCTCTCTACAGAATGGCCCTTGACTTATCCATGGGTCATAAAATAATGCCTTTATCTTATACATGAGTTTGACTTATACATGAGTATATGCAAAAAACCGAGGCCAAGAAATCCTGATAGTAAATTGTGAACATGTTTCTACAGGGCTCCATTCAGAAATCTCTGATGTACAACAGGCACTCATATGTACCTTTGTCCTTCTTTTAGGTATGATTGTACATCAGCCCCTTGGTGAAATATAGAACTTGAACCACTGCTAAGTTAATCTTTCCCACACACATGAAACCCATTATCTCAACATAAGTCAGAATGCTAAATCTGTATGAAAGAAAAAAATAGCTTATTAGTATCCAAACTTTCCTCTCACATGAGAACCCAGGGGAGTGGGGGAGGGGGTGTTACAACAAGGTTCCCCTAATTTTCTACTCCATAAAATGAGGATTTATGTGTGACTTGTTCTCTGCTTTCATACATTCATTTTGATGCTCTACACAGGATAGCCACTTTATTAAAATAAGAAGTAGGAAGATAGGAAGGAAATATGTGTTCAGAAAGACTCATGCAGCCCACAGAATATTTTATTTCTATGGAAATTCTTATTACTCCCTAGGCCTGGGTAACAACGCAAAAATTTGTTTCTAAAATCGATTTGTAATTGGGTTTTTTTTTTGTTTCGATATTTAAAATAATTACAAAATTTTCCAAAAAAAAAGTTCGGTATTTACGAAATTTCGTAAATATTTACAAAACATTTTGTAAAGATGGCGCCCTCTTTTTTTTCAATATTTTTAAAATATTTTTTAAATTTAATTATTAATTTAGTAGAATAGGGAGGAGAAATTAGAATTATTATTAAGAAGGGAAGGCAGGCACTCACTCTGGCGGGCCCTCTCGCTCACCGCTCGCTCGCCGCTCGCTTGCCCCTCTCGCTTGCCGCTCGCTCGCCCCTCTCGCTCGCCCTCTCGCTCGCTTGCTCAGCCGGCGCCGAGAGAAGAGAGCTCCCAGCAAGCATCGGCAGGCGGCCATCTTACGTATTTCCGAAATGGACGTAAATACAAATTTTTTTGGCGCCTGCCGTTTCGATATTTAAAAACACTTCCAGGTTAAAAAAAAATTTTGTAATCGTTTCGTAATTCAAAAATTAACGAATTTTTTAACGAATTACGAATTAACGAAACGAATTGACCAGCCCTATTACTCCCAGCTCTCTCACCTCACCTCTCCCCTTATAGAAATTTTTCTTGCATGAGCTTTTGGTCACTCAAGATTCCCAAATTCTATGGTTTTTCCCCTCAAAGAGACATCAGA
The DNA here is from genome assembly GCF_037176765.1 of Anolis sagrei. Classification (NCBI taxonomy): domain Eukaryota; kingdom Metazoa; phylum Chordata; class Lepidosauria; order Squamata; family Anolidae; genus Anolis; species Anolis sagrei. The sequence continues at coordinate 232,363,009 of NC_090023.1, forward strand.
AAGAAAATATGGAGAGCTAGAATATTGTTTGGCTTTAGCCATTTGTCTTCTATGATTTATCCCTCAAGAACCTCAAGAGGAAAACTGCAGAACAAGATTGACCAGATGTGTGACCTTTCTTCTGCCAAGGAGAGTCAAAGGATCTCTTTGGATGGGTTTGCAAGTCTGGGTACGCATTGGAGGAAGGCTTAGGTGTACAGTTATGTGTACATTTGGAAGGAGGGAGACAGGCATGAAGGAAACCTGCAGACTGCCCGCAGCAAATTCTATGGCATGGATATGATAGCAGGGTAAAATCCATAGTGAATTGGGGGACAATAGGTCCCACTACATCCCCATCTACAATATGTTTAGTGATTGAACTTTATATCCCACTCTCTCAAATGGAGTGAAATAAAATAATGAGAATTTTAAACCTGATGGTTTTGCTATCTTGATATCCCACTTGCAGTCTGTTTATTGTCTAAAATTAACTTCACATCAGTTGTTGTTTCTTATACCAGGGGAAAAGAATTCTGAAAACTTAATATCAGCAATTCAGAGTTGTGGTTAATATGTATGCATTCTCAAATCACCTATAAACAAGGTTATGCAGCAACAGAGTCATATTAGCATGCCTTTCCAGTTGGAGTAGAGCTACATTTTCTTGACAATCTATGAACTTTTCATGGTGGGATAGAGACTTGAGACATAATTAAGCTGTTTCCATGAGGACCGGTGGCTGGCAAAACCTCAGCTATACTTCAAACGTTGTATTCCCCTACCATCTGGGAACACACATTTTAACATTTAGCAATAAGAAATGTGTATACATTTCAGTGTGCTTTATAAATCTAGCTGCCAATTTTTTTGTATTTACACAGCTAGCAAAGCTATTTACGGTAGTGCCAAAGCAACAAACAAACAAAAAATGTGGTATCCTTTTACCAGAAACATTCTTTCCATGGAAAGTACAAATTCAGTATGCAAAAATACTAATGCAGCATGGAACACATTCCACACAGCACAGAAAAAGAACATCTATACGAGTGGCTCTCAACCTTTCTAATGCCGTGACCCCTAAATACAGTTCCTCATGTTGTGGTGACCCCCAACCATATTTTTGTTGCTACGTCACAACTGTACTGTTATGAATTGTAATGTAAACATCTGATATGCATGATGTATTTCTATTGTTACAAATTGAACATAATTAAAGCATAGTGATTAATGATATGGACAATGGATGAAGGGATTGGAATAACTGCCAACCAATTCAGCTCTGACTTTTTGGGAATTGCATTTGTGTGAATAATAGTTCACCAGGCACCAAAACGCATTCTGAACTCCACCAACAATAGAATTGAACCAAACTTAGCATACAGGACATCCATGATCAACAGAAAATACTGGAGGGGTTTGGGAAAAATAGATCCTGACATTTGGGAATTCCATTTGTGTGAATTATAGTTCACCAGGCACCAAAAGCATTCTGAACTCCACCAACAATAGAATTGAACCAAACTTGGCATACAGGACTTCCATGACCAACAGAAAATACTGGAGGACTTGGGGAAAAATAGACCCTGACATTTGGGAATTGCATATGTGTGAATTATAGTTCACCAGGCACCAAAGAGCATTCTGAACTCCACCAACAATAGAATTGAACCAAACTTGGCATATAGGACTTCCATGACCAACAGAAAATACTGGAGGAATTTGGGGGAGGCAGGTACAAAGGATTAGATTTGTCCTACCTTCAGTTCCTGAAGAGTCTTCTTTGCTGCCTGGAGAAGGCCTTATATTCACCCCTCGCATCCTCCGAGGCCGGAGGGTGCGAAAGGCGACAGGGAAATGCCCCCTCCATGGCTGTGGCCATGATGAGGGCCTTACACTCGCCCCTCACATGCTCCAAGGCTGGAGGGCGCGGGAGGCGAGCGGGAAAGGTTCCCTCCATGGCCGTGGCCATGGCAAGGCCTAACACTCGTGTCCTCCGAGGCCAGAAGCCATGGGAGGCGAGTGGGAAAGGCCCCCTCCATGGCCGTGGCCACAGCAAGGGCTTTACACTCACCCCTCGCATGCTCTGAGGCTAGAGGCTGTGGGAGGCAAGTGGGAAAGGCCCCCTCCATGGCCGTGGCCACAGCAAGGGCCTTACACTCTCCCTTCGCATCCTCCAAGGCCAGAGGCCGCGGGAGGTGAGTGGGAAAGGCCCCCTCCATGACCGTGGCCACGGCGAGGGCCTTACACTTGCCCCTCGCATCCTCCAAGGCCGAAGGGTGCAGGAGGTGAGGGGGAAAAGCCCCCTCCATGGCCATGGCTGTTTGGCTCACACAGGAGCCAGCAGCCATTTTGGAAGGGGGGCAGGGCCAACCGAGCTGCTTCGCGAACCCCCAGAAAATGTCCCAGCGACCCCCAAGGTTGCGAACCACTGATTTATACTTTTTGATTAGTAGACAGAGGACATTCTAGATCGGTAGTATATAATATTAACCATCCTAAAGCAGGTATAGATTCTTTCGCTGTCCTCTCTCTGCATAATGAAGCTTCTGTTTATACATCCACAGCTGAATGAGAATCACACTAAGAAAAAAGAATGGAGCATAATAGGTTGTGCAGATTTTGGATCACAGCTCCCATTGCTCTTCATCATTATCGAGCCTGGCTAGAGCCAGTGGAAAATGCAGCCCCCTCAAGAAAAAAAATCTAGAGATCCACACACTATCAGTTCTCTGAATTCATAATTCCTGTTCTCAGTGTAATAACAATGTTTAGAAATATGGTTTTATTAATTAACAAGTGCATCTGCACTCTAGATGTAATGCAATGTGATACCACTTTAACTGTCTTTTCTCAATGATGTGGAATCATGGGGTTGTAGTTTCATATATTTTTTCGCCTTCTTTGCCCAAGAGTGCTGGTGCTTCCCCAACTACAACTCACAAGATTTTGTAGCATTCAGTCACGGCAGTTACAGTGATGTTAAACATCATTACTTCTACAGTGTAGATGTACACTAAAGACCTCATCACATGGACCTTGAGAAGCATTGAAAGCATTCTGTGTGTTAGAGCCCCAATGGTCTGGTTTCAAGTTTCGCCCATTGTTGCCTGTGTTTGGAACCATCACACAGGGAATCCTTTTTTCCACCCTCTCTGGATTACTTTTTTTAAAATCAGCGAACAGTTCAATATCTGAAATCCAAGAGATCCCTTGCCCTCCGCAAAGGCCCACACACCAGAGAAGACAGGATACCATTTTAAAAACTCTTCTTTTAGTGTGATCTCTTGCCCTCCCCAAACAGCAAAGGGGTTCAGAATACGATTACTTGCCCGTATTCTGAACTCCCTCCTTTCAGCATGCTTCAGCTCCATTTCAAGGATGAAAGGCAACAGATGATGGTCAGAAGCAGACAAACATCATGTGATGGACCCTGTGCCTCTTTGTCCTTGAAATAGAGATGGTGTCTTACAACAGGGAAAATGCTCCATGTGATGAGCTCATCAGATTACAGTTTATGCCCTGCCTGACTTACCAGACAGGGACTTTGGGGCAGCAGGTACTCCCACACCTGCCATGTTCTTGGGGCTCCTTCTTCCCAGGAGTTCTTGCTCATGGTGCAGTTGTGGCTGGCCAGCCAATCAGGGGTGGCTCTGCCCTGCACCCTGATTGGCTGAGTAAAGGTGCCAATTTGGATCTGCCAGTGAGCTTAAAAGTGGGGGCCTGCTGGCCCACCAAACAATTATTTTTCAGGTGTCCCGTCCCTCCCCCACTGTAATCAGTAATCTTATGTGATGCTATTGTTTGTTTCTCGGTAATGTTCTTTGTCACAACTGGTGGGCATATGGCATAGACATCTAGTTTGTGTACCTTCTCCCCTTTTTGGAGAGGGGGAGCATCTAGGTGGCTTATGAGGAGTGCAGCAATACTGGTGTCCCAGGGCGGAACCTGTCTGTAAACTGCCTGCAACCCTTACTGTGCTTATGTGGCATTGGTCAGTAGCGGGCTATCCAGTTTCTGATCCAGGACCCATGAATGGCTGCCAACCCAGTTTTCATTGTAACCAATAAACAAGCTGTGGTCTTTGGTTATTCTAGAACCTTGTGTTTTGTCTTCTTGTCTTTCCTGAGACTACAGCAAGCAGATGTTGGCTGCCCTGCACATTCAAAACCACCTCATTGCTGGTAAAGCAGTGGAGGAATGGATTCATTTTTCCCCACTTATCTTAAATAGAGAACACTAGTTTTGTTGTGAGTTCAGTTTCAAAAAAAGAAAGAAAATCATTCAGATTTGATACTTCATTCTCTTGAGAGGAAGATCAGGTCACTTCTTGTTCCTGCCATCCTGCCTTGCTGAATCTCTGGAAGGAGGTTTTGATGTATAAATCTACTACTGCTTCAGTTTGTGCAGATATTTCCACCTTCCATGTCCTGGACACTTGTTCATGATCACCAGTATTCCATTTTCATGGAGTAGTGTATATAACTCTTCTTTAGCACATTTGTTCCCTGCCAGAATTAAAGCACCTTTTCCACATCACAATTATAAAAACCCAACCTAATTGTATGAGCAGATTTTTTTTGTTGTGTCAGGAGCAACTTGAGAAATTACAAGTCACTTCTGGTGTGAGAAAATTGGCAGTCTGCAAGGACATTGCCTAGGGGACGCCTGGATGATTTGATGTTTTTATCATCCTTGTGGGAGGCTTCTCTCATGTCCCCGCATGAGGAGCTGGAGTTGATAGAGGGAGCTCATCTGTCTCTCCCCAGATTCGAACCTGTGACCTGCCGGCTCAGGGGTTTAACCCACTGCTCTACCGGGGGCTCCGGTATGAGCAGATAACACTGTGATTATTATTTCTTGAGAGGGCAGGAATCTTTTTGACTTTTTCATTGTCATGCTTTGTGCTTATCTAATTCCCCATCCAGTGCTTTAAAATTTTGCCATCGGTTTAAATGTAGGATTCTATCTCTTTAATACCAAGATGCATTTTTTTCTTTAGACTATTAGATGGCTTATTCCAAAGGATAAAAGAAAAATACTTGGGAACTCAGAATCAGGACTGGCTCAGTATAAATCAAATAGAGTAGACATTTTTGACATCTTAACGAATACTATGTTGTCTGCACTGTTTTAGTTTTTTAAAAAGAAACATCTCTGATATTTCAAGTCATGGAAATTGTTTTACCTTCATACCTTTTTAGATCAAGGCTAAAATAAATGCCATCCAAAGACAAAGATTTATTAATCATCTCTTATGAATCAGCTGTACCAAAGAACTGCTCTGCACTTGCCTTGTCCCCAAAATAAGGAAAGTTCTAGAAAAGCTTTACTAGATTTTATTTCCTTTAGATCATAGTCAGAAGCTTACCTTATCTTGTAAGATTTCCTTTATTTACAAATATGCAAGCAGAAACTAAGGATGCATTGACATTGTAAAATTAATGCAGCTTGGCACCACTTTAACTGCCAAGGCTCAATGCTATGGAATCATGGGAGTTGTGGTTTTACAAGATTTTTAGCCTTCTCTGACAAATTATGAGTTCCAGTATTTCATAGCATTGAGCCATGACATTGTAGTAGTTTCATGTGGTGGAAGCCTTCCGGGTGATAAAGAAGATGGCAAAGAGGAGTGGATAAGATACAAGATGATACTCAAGTTCATAAATAATCATCCTAGGCTAAAATCAAGAGAAGAATTACTCTCCAGAGGTATTGCCATTCATCTAAGCTGATTGAGTCGCCAATGTTTTTGGCCCATATTAACATACATTCCTTGAGATATTCATCTTCTGCATGTAATTTTAACAGGAGATTGTAGAGCTTGGATAGTTGTTTATTTCTTGATTGTAGTATCTTGCCAAGATCTGTCTGGAGAGTAAAAAATAAACATTTTTCAGAAGCTATTCACTTCTGGAAAATTTCTACAAAATGTATTAAAATATTTTATCAATCATATATGAAACTTGTTAAAATAGCCAAAATGCAGCCACAATTGAAAAACACTTGTTAGAAATATAAACAAACAATGGGATCATTTTTCTATATGTGGTGGTCTTACAAGAAGGCAAAAAACTTTTGTATTGAGATCCATAAAACTACTGAAAAAATATTAAAGCTTAAAATACCTATGCACCCAAAAATATTCCTACTAGGGATAACAGACAGATCACTTCTGAAGTCACACAATAAACTCTTCACCCTGATGATAACTGCTGTGAGAAATGTTTATGCACAAGCTTGGAAATGAGAGGAAACACTGGAAATGAAGGAATGGATCGTGAAAGTGGAAGAGGTGGCTGAGATGGACATTCTGACAGGATATCTGCAGTCACAAGACCTTTTGGAGTTTAGAAAAGACTGGGAAACCTTCAAAAGGTTCCTAGAAAGAAAGACTATTTTAATGTGGGGATTTCAAGTTTGACCATTATAAAATTTAAATTTTCATCACATAGTTTAACTTCCTCCTGAAGAATGATGGAGCTATTTGTTGTGACTTTCTTTTCCATGATATATGTATTATGGCAGAACTTTTGAGATATGAATGTTAAGTTTGTGTTTGGAAAAGGTATTATGTATGGTTGTCAAAGAAAGCATGGGAAGGGAAAGAAAAAAGGAGAAGAGGAAAAGGAAAAAATATTTGAAGAAAATAAATACGTAATGCTATTTGGACAAGCTGGAATGTTACAAAATTAGAAATAAGTGATTCCTGAAAAGGTTAAATATGATGAAATAATGTTAATGAAACGTGATTATGATTTTAAACATCTTTCAATTTATACAACTTGTTTTTTTAAGTTATCCATACTTTTTTCCGTAAAACTGTCAGAAAACTTAAATCCCAAGAAAATGCTTTAATGGCAATTCCCATTCTTATGGGGTTATTTTTATTAATGTGAAATCATGCTGCATGTAGAAATATTTTGAAATTCTCCTGATTGCTAAGATATATTTCCTTCCTTGCAAGGAGTTTCTTTAAAAAATTTGAATTGGGACTTTTGTAACCAATAATTTTAGTTAAGAATAGTTTGTACAGATTTTGCTTTGAAAATGTCTTGAATTCTAGTGAATGGTAAAGTATGTTATGCTTATTTTGCACAAGTTGCCATTTGAATATAAACCTACACACGTTCATTATTTTTGAATGTATATTTTCTGATTGTATATTAGATTGTGTTAAATAATTAATATTTTTAAGAGAAGAATTGAAGCAAGAAGGGTTAAATATTGGATGGTTCACTTATGAGCAAATTAAACCAAAAATTAAACAAGGTCTTCAATATGGCTTTGAAAAAGAAATGACAAAGTTGGGAAAATATTATGGTCAGAATGAAATAAACATAGTGGAAGAGCAAGTAAAAGTCTGTATGGTAAATTGGGCAAAAGACATGGGTCATGAAATAAATATGAACACATGGAAAGAAATGAAAAAAACTTACTACTTAAAAAACAAGACATACCACAAGAAAGAGTTCTGGGAATTGTTGTTGCTGCTTGTGTCCATTCTCAGCCAATCAGAGACTGGATGCAACCAGGTTTTTTATTGGCTGATAAACAGAGAAGAAAAAAACTTTAACTCCCATCATGCTCCGAGATGAACTCTGAGACTTTTCAATGTTTTCCTATGCAAGTGCTGCTGGGAAAGCAAGTTCCTAGCAGGGCAGTAGGACCCTCTCTGGAGAAGGAGCCTAGGAAGAAAACTGTCCAAAAAACAAATGGTGGGATGCTGCTTCTGCCGGGGAGGGAGAAATGAAAAGACACGGCAGATCCCTGCCTCAGATCCCTATCTTAACTCCTTCCTCTCCAGGAACTGATAAAATCCAGCTCCTTTAATCCATTTTACCAGGCTTTGTGGCTTTCTCCTCTCTGTTCTGTTTTTAGATATTATACAAAAATGCCCCACCAAATATTACAAATCATTTTTGTTCAAACCAATTTGAGCTCAAGTCTAGTATTCAATATATACCTATATCATTTGTACCATTCAAATGAGTATGTTTGGTTATGGTCTTAATTTGGGAGCTTTGTATAAGAAGTTCCTAAAAAAAACCTTGAAAATACAGAGTCTGAAATTGTGCTCATTATTATAATGCTTTGGTAAATATTTGAATGTAATTGACTTACACTTGATTTGCATTGGAAGCATTTACACAGTTTAGCCATGAATCTTGTTTAGGTTTTATTGCCACTCAGACAGAACTTGCTCACTGCGTTTTTACACGTTTTTTGTCTGCAAGCCTGATGTTCAAATTCTAATAAATGAGCCCCTTAAGGCTGTCTTCAAACAAATCCAGACATAAGCTTTGTTTCCTCATTAAACTCATGTTGTGCTTATAGATGCCAAGATAGAAAGGAAGAACATTCCTGTCAGGGTTATGAACCTGGGGGGGGGGGGGGGGGGGAGAAAAAAGAACAAGCAAATTTTACTCAGTGATGCCCAATATTTTTTTGTGCTTCAAAGAGAAAGGATGATCAATGCTTAATAAAGCCAATAGCACAATATGTTGACTGAAAGAAGCCAGTCCAATTTGTATGTTCCCATCAGGTAGCAGTGAAAATTTTGTTTCATTTGGCTTTGATAGGTATTTACTAAAATCACAAATTTCTTTATATTCAGAATGAAACAAAAAATAAAATAAAAGAAAAAATATTATTTATAAATTGAGTTTATTTCACATGGTCCAAGCATTCATATCTTGCATTATATGGAGCTGTCACTATAGGATAGTGTATTTTGTTTTGCTTGGGTTTCACAGTTACACAAAACACACAGGCCAAAGTTGTGTTCAGGAGTTCTATCTTCATAAGTACACATATATAACATATATGGAAATTAGAATTGGTTGGTTTTGCAACGACCATATCAAAAGAAGGCTGCTATTATATCACTACAAGGCAACACCAGAAAAATGCCCAATGCACATTTGGAAACTGACGAAGTGTTGAATCATGAATCTTATCAATTCGTTAACAGTTTTTCTTAGCACCTCTGGTACTTAGCTAAGTATGCTTAAGGTTACATCGTTGCGGCTTTGTCACACAGCCGATAGAGGTGCTCTGCTTTGTAAAAAGGTGTGGGGAACCCAGCGTCCCACACCCCGCATTGCCCAGCTTCAGCTGAGAGTGCTCCGATGGGGGGAAGCATCAGTACGTGTGGAGCGCACAGTTTCTCCCCATGTTGCTCTGGTGGTGGAATGCACCAGCTTTACCCTCCTTCACTCATGGAGCCATGCTGGCATCAACTGATGGAAGCCAGCCGGCTCGGTGGATGACCAGGGCTAAATTGGCACATGCCACCAAATTTAGCCCCATGTGAAGAGTTTGTAAAAGGTAATACAGGATTCCAGCAATAGCCTGTATAGTATAGTTCATTTTGATTTGGAGGATAGCTTTAGTGGTTGAATGTTATGAATGTTTTTTTATGTGAATTAAATTCCACAGATATTTTCCACAATATGTCCAATAGTCAATTATACAACTATGATTCTACTTTATTCCACAATTATAGAATTATGTTTCCAGTTTAACTGTCTTGGTAATAATCTAGGGAATCCTGGCATTTGTAATTTGCTGGGATATTAGAGAATTCACTAAACTGTAAACCCCAGGATGATGCTTTGACAGTTAAAGTGGAATCATAGAGCTATAACTATCTGATGTGAAAGGTGCAGTTTTAGTTTCATTTTCTTTCATGGCATGCCATTGATTTTTTTTTTTACTTATACTAGTTCCATATCAAATTTTAAGACATTTTCTCCCTTGCCCATAGGCAAAATTGCATATAATTTGGTTCACATTATTCCCATAGACTAAAATATGTTTGTGTACATCTTTGAAACATGTAGCTGTTTGGTCTTTTTAAATGGCTCCAATGCACATTTTCCTCCCATTGGAATGCATTGTGAAACTCAGAAACATACCAATTTAACAAGGGGAAATATTCTTTAGCTTCATTGCCAGTCTCAGCAGGTATGAAATGGATCACTTTGTAGGGAAAAATAAATTCCATTCCTACCCCAGTTAAGGGAGACAGTAAAAGGAGAAAAGTTTCTTTGTTGTGGCAGCTTCTTTTGTGGTGTTTCCAGCCCCATTAAAGCCAACGTGGTAAGGATACAGTGATTTTTAAGAAGGCTGCAAATTGTTTGTTTAAAGATTTTCAATATCTGGGAGGGCCTGCAAGTTTGTGATCTGACACTCAGCATGTTCAGGTTATTGAGTTCTTATTCACCAGGACACAATTTTATGAAGTTTTTATATTACCCTTGATTCTGTTAGAGACAGGAAGGGTCAAAGAAGCACAGTGAACTTCATCAGATTCATTGTCTGTAACATCACACCCCCATAATTTTCATCATGAAAAAGACTTTGATATAAGTACAGAATACCCCATTCTGAGAAAGAAACAATACTGCTCTTATTGCAAACTACTCCAGTTTTAGATTTGCCTTTACAATTCAGCTCTGTATTATAGCCTGGAAAAAATCTGGTTTTAATGCTACATTTCAATTATTTTCTGAATATAGTAATTCTGATGTCTGTGCATGTATGACCATGAAAGATGAGAAATTGTACTCTTTTTAATCTCTCTTCACTATGACATACTGCTTTTCCCAACTTTTACACCATACTGCTGCATATGGCTGCACACAGGAGGTGTTTTACTGCAACACTACACAAAAATCATATTTTTATCAATTTTCTGAAGGTCTCCATCATCAGGACATTTCTTCCTAGGCAGACCATACCACTTATATCCGAGGGCAAACATCATAATGCCTTGGATGTTCAACAATGCTTGTAATATAAGTGCCTTGACTTTCAGAAGGTCAAAGTCAGTTCTAACCAAGTAGATAACTAAACATTCAGAGGGGGCACTCCCCCAATCCGAAATGAATGGGTTTGAATTTGTGCCCCAGGGACCCAAGGCCTCCAAGCTCTGGATGTGACTAACCAAAATTTAAACTTAGCAAAGGGAGATCTGTCTGCATTGCAAAAAAGTGGGATCACCGTGTTTGCTGAACGGGTGATATAGGCTGCAATTGCGTGGACTGGTCACACTTTGTGTCACTTTGTGTACACCATCAGATGTACCTGATGGTGGTAATCAATCTCACTGTGCTGGATATAGTAACCTAAGCCTTGTGCCAAGGCTTTAAAGACTGTTCTGTTTGCCCTCTTTGGGCTATATCTATTTCTTAAGGTCTCCATCACCAGGCCATTTCTGCTGGGGAATTATGGCAACCTGAACATCTGAGGCAAAGCATCTCGAATGCCCTGGATTTCAGCACAAGCTTTCATCACCAATACTTTGCCTTTCAAAATGCTAAGGTCATATCAACCCAATTGGATAACTAAAACATTCAGAGGGGCTACTCCCCCATTTAACAGCAATCGGTATAACCCATTGCTTATCCAGAAAAGGCATTCCTCTATGTTCAACAAAATTGGATATAACCCACTTCACCTCCAGAAGGGGGCACTCCCCCTTGTTGTAAGCTGCCATGCCTGAAACAGGTTCAGCTTGGTTTCACTACATTTTCTGAGCAGAATAGATGTGGTCTGTTCTAGAAAATCTAATTGACAGTGTCACCTGACCTTGGGCTAATCGAATGTCACTAAATATTTATACTCTACTTGAATGTCACTAAATGGAATGTGCACTCCTAATTGAGGTGTCAAGAGTGTGAAAGGCATTTAAAAGCATTGTGCAAAATTTGACCTGTGGTGTAGAAAATTGGGGGGGGGGGGGTGCATCTGAAGAAATGTCTTCAGATTTCTGCAAATTTCCAGTATTAAAAGCTACAAATGATAGGCTCTTTTCAACTGTGAAATGTTTGAAACAATACATAAGAAGCACAATGGGGCAAGAAAGACTGACTGGACTTGCTCTCCTGAGTGTCCACTGAAGTTTATTGATAGAACCTGATTTCTGTTGAAGTGTATTGACACAGTTTTCAAGTGTTTCCAATAGATGCTTTGGTATTATTTTGTAACCACTCAATTACCAATTAAGAGTCATTTTCAGTATTTTTAGACTTGAAACTTTGTAACTAAAATAGAAATGTGTTTGAATTAAGCTTATATAAAAATATAGAATCTTATAATTTGCATAATGTTTGTGTTATGAACCAACTATTTATGATTTGCTTTTAAAAAAAAGGTTCCCCCATTTTTATTTTTATTTTTGGCTATGGGCCTGAGGGTGGATGACTGTACAATTTATTTGTTAATGAAACTACTTGTGTTTCTACTCCACCATTGGGTGGAGCTACAGGTCCAGTTTGAGGAAGGCTGCTCCAATGTCTTTACTACACTATCTCAGTAATGTTTGAAATATATGTTCCAATGACAAGTGTGATGAACTGCATATTTTCTTAAAGTACTTGGAAATAAACCTTGTGTTGTGATCTTATAATCTTGGAGGTTATTGTCAGCTTGGACAAGTAACCTGTGGTATGACTCTCTACATACCATTTGATTATTTTGATTGTTTGTGGCTTTCCTGTTAACATGTTTTGCTTACAAACTACCAGAGATATGCATACATCAATTAGCTCTGCTTTGCTCTCACAGTTACTCAGGCATCATTGTTATTTGACATCATATCATCAACTGTAGCATGAAGAGTTCATTTGGCTGCACATCCACTAATGCATTGGAGCTACCACCTGCCTACAGTGCTCTTTGATAATTTACAACTGCATTAACCAAATGAATGTTCTGACATTTTGTCTGTATACAGAAAAAAGTGGAAGATTACTTCTCGGGACTCTTTCTCTTTGCTTAAGGGAGAAATTGTCCCAGATTTAGGATGAAGCTATACATTTAATTTATTTCAGTTTTCATTCTGTCTCTCAGGGGTTCATGAACCAGCATGATTTAGAAGTTTAAATGTTTAACTAGATCTCTGGAAAATCAAGGTTTAAGTCCCTACTCAGCCATGGAAAAACACTGGGTAACTGTGTGTTAAATTCTCTCATCTGTAAAGAATAGAAATGGAAAACTCCATCTTTACAAATATCACCAAGAATTCTTTATGATCACCATAGGTTGGAAATTATTTGAAGGCACATAAACAAAAACTCCCAATGTTTCATAAAATTATGGGTATTTTTCATATTGCCTTTTATATTTAAGAGAAAGTGTTATGTATGGTCAAAAACTGCAAGGTCAGATTTCTTAAAGTGTTTCATAATATTTTATCTGAAATATTTCTCATTGTAGAAAGGAAAGTTTTTTTTCCTATCTGATGTTGTATACAACTCTGAATTCAAAGATGAAGGCAGTATGCATATTTTTCAGTATGTTTCCAAAAATAATGTTAAAGCCTGATGATATGAGTAACAGCTACACTCACATTATTCAAGTTTCCAAGGAGGCACTGGGAAGTATTTCCATTGTTGTTCCTGTACTTGTCATGATTTTATATTTCTTGAAAGACTGAACATGTCATGGGTTTGGATGCGGAAATTGTTGCATTATCATAAAAAGTCCTTCATGCAAATGTTGTGTAAAAATGGACTCCTCATGTGATAAAGTTGTATATCTTTAAAATAATGGATAGTTTCAACCTAAGGCATCACCCTCACTTCTGATACTAAAAAGAACCATTTGATATTTGTAAATTCTCTGCTAATATAAAAATGGGTCTTTTTTGTGAGTTATCTTATCTTTGGGAATTATGATCTGTTTTCCCCTGCATTCTGAGATACTAGCAACATTTTTCAGGATCTTCAGTTTTGTTTCCCCATACTGAAACCTAGTGTTATTACCTGCCCTTTAATCTTTTCTGGTTTATATCAATTTATTACAGGGGGAAATACATGATACAGTTATAGTATGTAACTCTTGGGAACATTGAGATTATATAAACCGTTGGATAATACTTACCATATTAAATTCAATTTTCAATTTACTTATCCCCTGTCTATTTAACTTGGCATTCAGCTAAAGAGCAAAATCTCTTCCCCCTGGTGCCCAGATCAGCAATTGGAGTTGACCACCTATACCATCGGATTAAGAAAATGAAAATATCATGTGTATTTTGTTCCAAAGTTAAACCTTCTTCTCTGTGCCATGGGAACCTAATAGGTTATAAACTTCAATATTCCAAAATTGAATAAAATGGAAATATAATCAGCACGAGGCAATTGAATTTAGTTTACTTAAAAGTTGTTTTTTCTTACACAGACGATAAAAGGGTCATTCTCGTGACATGAGAAATCTGTAAATGTGTAGATAAATATACTAAAGTTTATACATCTTGATACATATATGCCTGCTTATCTATAATTTGAAAATTCTGTTACAGAAGACAGTGACCTTATCCATAATTCTAAAGTACAATGTATTTTCTATATTTACATGGTTTCTTGTTTGTTGTAATGGATGATAGGGTGTGAGAAAATTGTGTTGTGCTTAAAATTTCCAAAGTACCAATTTTAAGCTTCCCTAAATTCAATTTTCAATTTACTTATCCCCTGTCTATTTAAACCCTTAAACCCACAGATTTGTGAGATTTGCAGAGCATTTCAAAGAAATATAAAAATTTAAAAACATTATATATAGTTTAAAATGTGAATACTGTAACTATATCTGGTGTCTACAATACATATGCATGCAAATGTATTTGTGTTGATGAGGAATGTGTAATATGAACATTAAATATGCTTATAAAAATGAAGAGAAAAGTATGTGAACATATTTTTGTCTTCATTTTTATTTTGCAAGAAATAAAATCTCCCCAACTGAATAAACAACAGAATGAGAAATGTTATTCAAAGAAACACAATGATATGGAAAGAGGACAATCTTCATATCTCTAATGGAGAAACAATATATTTATTTATGTATTTATCAATTTTATATACCGCCACTCCCCGAAGGCTTGGAGCAGTTTACAATATACATATGTGATACATTACATTTAAAATCAAAGAAAATTTTCAATCAACAAGATTCAAATGCCAGCCTAAATAAATAAGTTTTACAAGCTCTACGAAAAGATAGTAAGTCTCAGAGAGCTAGTGTTTCTGATGGCAAGGCATTCCACAGGTAAGGAGCCACCACCGTGAATGCTCTACACCTAGTAGACATCAGGTGAAAGGTCCTAAAATTGGGAACTTCAAGGAAATTCTGATCATCTGAACGGAGTGATCTTGGGGGTTGGTAGGGGGTGAGGTGGTCCCTCAGTTACTCCAGTCCCAGGCCATATAAGGCCTTAAAAGTAAGAATCAGCACTTTGAATGTAATCCAGTGCTCAATCGGCAACCAGTGCAGTTGCTGCAAGATTGGAGTGATATGACACCTTGCTAGAACCCCTGCAAGAAGCCGGGCAGCAGCATTTTGCACTAGTTTAAGTTTCCGGATCATCGATAAAGGCAGGCCTATGTAGAGGGCGTCCCAGTAGTCCAACCTTGAGATGACTGTAGCCTGGATCATCGTGGCCTGGTTGTCCCTGGACAGAAAAGGAGCCAGACGCCTAGCCTGATTCAGATGAAAAAATGCAACTCTGCTCGCAGCGGAAGCCTGGGCCTCCATCGTCAGCAGAGGGTCTAAAAGGACTCCCAGACTCTTTATCAAAGATGACGGGCATAATGTCATGCCATCCAGGGTAGGCAACCGGCTCACTCCTCTGTCTAGGCGACCCAACCAAAGAATGGAAATTATCAGGTATGGAACCTGGTTGGCCTTCCATCCTCAGAATGAGTTGAGTGTCATCAGCATACTGATAGCACTCACGCCCAAAGCCCCGCACCAGCTGGGCAAGTGGTCGCATATAGATGTTAAACAACAGGGGGGAAAGGATAGCCCCCTGAGGGATCCCACATTCAAGAGGGGCCCTCTTAGAGACCAACCCTTCCCTCTCCACATGTAGGCCCCACTTTTGAAGGAAAGAGGACAGCCATTTAAGGGCCATCCCCCTAATTCCAGCCATGGTTAGGTGGTGAATCAAAAGGTCATAATTGACCGTATCAAATGCTGCCCTGAGGTCCAATAACACGAGCAGTGCTGATCCTTCTTGATCCAACTGGCAGCAGAGCAGATCTGTAATGGAGACCAACACAGTCTCCGTCCCATGCCCCTTATGGAAGCTGGACTGGAAGGGGTCTAATCCGGCTGTGTCATGTAGGAAGGAACTGCTGTAATTGCTCCACTACCACCCTCTCAATCACCTTTCCCAGAAACGGAAGATTCTAAATTGGGCGGTAATTGGAGGGAACCGAGCGATCTAGATCTGGTTTCTTCAGCAGTGGAGATACCACGACCTCTTTCAGAGCCTCTGGAAAAACTCCTTGCTCAAGGGAGCCATTTATTATGTTCAACAAGGGACCATGTAATATCTCTAAGCAATACACACACACATACACAATACACATAGGAGAGAATGCTTCCGAAAGATGACCATACAGCCCTGAAAACTCACAGCCACTCAATATACATTTAATTTCTCTCAGTAAAAAAAGAAAAACTATTTGCACAAGTAGGAACTTTCAGTGGACATTGGATTGGCTGGATGCACGTTCTGGGAATGGTTGCAAGGGAACAACTGAAAAAAATCCCTATGCAATTTAGTTTAGAAATGGCAAATTCTAGATGTGCACCTATTGAATTCCCACTGAAGAAGTTTAGTATATTTAACATATATATTTTTTAAAAAATCCAGTTATTATTTTATTATTTATATGTAATTTTAATACTCCTTGATTTTAATTTCTGAACTGCTTTGGATATTATTTTTAAAAGTCTGCATATTCTATTTTATGATTTTAAAATATCTTTCAATAACCAATCAGATTATTATTACAAAACATAAAAAGCAGTGCTTTAAAAGTGTACAAAATTAGAAAGTGATGGCTCAGGCTTCCAATTACGATTATCCTAATGGCAGGATGCAATTATTCACATAATTAACTAATCCAGCCTGATATAGTCATAATTTAAAACTAGTGCATTTGATTGCATTGAATGCCAGTTTGATAACAATAAGGGGAGAGGGGAAAAACCCAAAACCACATTTCCTGTAAATATCAATTATATATTTTAGAGATCTTATGTTAATGCATTCATCTAACAGTCAGTGAAAAGTATGGTGTGGAGAAGATTCACGTTAGAAAATGAAGGACCAAACTAAATATGTCTGAATTAATGGTTTTTACATTGGAGATGACCCTGCCTAGAGAATTAGGTTTTAATTGCCTTGGTTTAGGTCAGCCTCATAGCCCCCATATTAGTTATTTACCTTGGAATGTGCTCAGAGGAGGGCAATAAGCTGCTCAGGGTTGAAGGGGGAAGTCCTATGCTGAAGTACTGAGTGAATGGGTGAATATTCTTTGTTGGAGAAAATGTCACTGCAAGGGGCAGATATACTGTAAAGTGCTCACCATGTAATTTAGAACTATCATATAGAGGATACATTGCTTCATATGAAAAGCTTTGCTAAAATGGTTTGAAGTTATAGGAGGACAGATATGAGATGAAGGTTAGAAGAAATAGTAATGGTATTGGTTACAGCAGGTCACCAACAGAACAAATTACCTAGAGAGGTGATGGATGCTTCCTTGTCAGAGGTCTTCAAGGGGGATAAACTTTAACTCTGGGTTTCCTGTACGGAGCAGAGCTGTGGACTAAATTGCATATGAAGCCCCCTCCGAGCCTAAGATTTTGTGGTATATTGAAGCAACATGTCAGTCCTTGACTTCAATTATAATTACTATATCACTATGATAATTGCTTCCAACAGTTATCAGGCTAAATCCAGCTCTGAGTTTCTGTGATATCCTGTTTAGGCATTTCTTGAACATTTTCATACTGGCAATGACACATTATCTTTCATGTACTAAAATTATTGATTGCCAGAATCCTATATAACCTTCTATACAACAGAGCTTTACATATATTACACAGCCCAACCATATATACATAGAGAGAGGGGGGAGGGGGGAGGGGGAGGGAGAGGAAGAGAGAAAGAGGTATCTTGGGGCCCTTCCAGACAAGCCCATATCCCGGGACCTGTCTTGGTTTTACCAGAGGCATGCAAATGACTCCTCAGGTAAAACTGAATTGATCCAGAGAAAATTGGACTTTCCTAGTTTGTTCCAAATTAATAAAACACTTGAAAAGATCTGGACCTTAAGATAAGACCGACCACTTGCTCCCTCGATCCATGTCCCTCTTGGTTGGTGAAATCCTGCTTGAAGGGATTACGTGACCCTTTGTTGAAGATTATAAACAGCTCCCTTGAGCAAGGAGTTTTTCCAGAGGGTTTAAAAGAGGCGGTGGTCTCTCCCCTGCTGAAGAAACCAGATTTAGATTGTTTGGTTCCCTCCAGTTACCGCCCAGTTTCAAATCTCTCGTTCCTGGGCAAGGTGATTGAGAGGGCAGCAGCGGAGCAGTTGCAGCAATTCCTAGACAACACAGCCGGACTAGATCCCTTCCAGTCTGGCTTCTGTGCAGGGCATGGGACAGAGACTGTGCTGGTCTCCATCACGGATCACCTTCGATGCCAGCTTGACCAGGGCGGGTCGGCGCTGCTTGTGTTATTGGATCTCACAGCAGCATTTGACACAGTCGACCACAATCTTTTGACTCACCGTCTTGCTGCTGTTGGAGTCAGGGGGACAGGTTTAAATTGGCTGTCCTCCTTTCTTCACAACCATGGACAGCAAGTGGAGAGGGGAGGCCTGGTCTCTGAGAGGTCTCCTCTATCTTGTGGGGTTCCTCAGGGGGCCATTCTCTCCCCTCTGTTGTTTAACATTTATATGCGACTACTTGCTCAGCTGGTTCGAGGTTTCGGGCTTGATTGTTACCAGTATGCTGATGACACTCAGCTTGTGCTGAAGATGGAAGGCCGACCAGATTCTGTACCTGATTATTTTCCTCAGTGCCTCGAGGCCATTACTGGATGGCTGCGTGCCAGCAGGTTGAGGGTGGATCCAGCAAAGACAGAGATCCTATGGCTGGGTCAACCGGACAGTGGGGATATCCAGCTGCCTACCCTGGATGGTGAGGCACTATGCCCATCATCATTGGTAGAGAGTCTGGGAGTCCTTTTGGACCCTCTGCTGACGATGGAGGCCCAGGTCTCCGCCATTAGCAAAACCGCCTTTTTTCATCTGCGGCAGGCTAGACGGCTGGCCCCCTACCTGTCCAGGGATGACCTAGCTACGGTGATCCAGGCTACGGTCATCTCAAGACTGGACTACTGTAACACCCTCTACATTGGCCTTCCTCTGTCGGTGATCCGGAAGCTCAAGTTGGTACAAAATGCAGCTGCTCGGCTTCTTGCGGTAATTCCGATTAGATGCCACATAACGCCAATCTTACTGCAGCTGCATTGGTTAACAATTGAGCAGTGGGTCACTTTCAAAGTGATGGTACTCACCTTTAAGGTCTTGCATGGTCTGGGGCCGATGTAGCTGAGGGACTGCCTCACCAACCTCAGAGATCCCTCCATTCTGAGGACCAAGATTTGTTGGAAATTCCCAGTGTCAAGACCTCGCGTCTAACAGCAACCAGACGCAGAGCCTTTACAGCAGTGGCACCATCACTCTGGAATACTCTGCCACCTGAAGTCCATGCCTTGCGGGACTTATCAGCTTTCTGCAGGGCATGTAAGGCATATCTGTTTCAACAGGCCTTTGATCTTTGATATTGCTGTTTTTAAATTGTTTTAAATTGTGTTAGATTTGAGCCTGTTCTTGTAAGCCACTCTGAGCCCCAGGGGAGTGGCGACATATAAGTTTGAATAATAAATAAATAAATAAGTAAGAACCAGAACTTTTCAGGTGTGGATGTGCAGTCTAAGGTGTCAACCCCCACAGCCATCCTGGTTCATTGAGCTCCTGGAGCTCAAAGGAGCGGGAAGGCAACCATCCCTCCCCCCATTTTCCCAAAAAATTGGAAACTGGAGGGATGGCATCTAGGGTGGGGGTGGGGACAGTTCCTCCCAGATTTCTGGCCTGACAGGAAGGTCCCTTGGTTTTTAGGCCTGTTCTGGGCTTATTTGGGGTGCACTGGATAGACAGCATAAACTCTAGATTCATACATATGTTTATGATTATACTTTATGGATGAGCAAATGAAAAATGGTTACGTATCTCTAGAGCTGATATGACATTATGTAACTAATTCCCACTTATGTGAGTCCATTTATAAAGACATAACTCCCACATATAATTACAGTTTTTATATGTCTTGTTCATTCTCATTTTCCAAAAAAGTTTTCCTATTGATAAATGAAAGTAACAGGAAGCGCATGTTGATAATGATGACATAACCTCAAAATTTCATGGATGAAAACCAGGAAATATAGAGGCAAGTAATACCATAGTGATAACAAAGAATACAAGTTAGGTGAAGATACAGCAGAATGTGTTTGCCTGTGCCTATTGTGAAAAGCAAGAGTCTGCCTTCTCCTTTCCTCCCCTCTCCCTGAGTTGAGTGCAAACTACTTTTGCATTTCAAACTCAATTTTCAGCAACTTGCATAAGCTGAGGACAAGCAGGGAAATGTGGGGGCTAATAGGAGAGCAAAATTGAGGCTTTTCAAAGCTACCCTGAAAAAGGGGGTATGAAATTCAGGACTCACTGTAAGATGATTAATTGGGACTCCCTCCTAGCACTTCATTTGCTCAGCCATGACAATACTTGTAATTGTTTTTATAATGTTGTCTGATTTTATGTTTATTGATGTTTTATATTGTTTGTTTTTCAGTGCTTATTTTAAGCTGTTTTGTTGGGCATGTCCCTTTGTAAGCCGCCTTGAGTCCCTTTGGGGAGGGAGGCGAGGTATAAAAATAAAGTTAATATTATTGGAAACACAATAAGATGAGTCCACAGCAGACAAGATCACTATGCTGGCTGTTGTATTGGATCACATGTCAGACACTTCCCAAGTGTCTAGGACTGTGTGATGTATCGGCGAATAATGTGTGCAGAGCCCAGTAGGGTGGCCTTCTGCAGCTGGCAGATTGTAATTTTGTCAGCACCGATTGTGTTTAAGTGCAGGCCAAGGTTTTTAGGCACTGCACCACTGGGACCACCTTTACTGGCTTGTGCCATAGTCTTTGCAGTTCAATCTTTAAATCCTCATATTGTGTCAGCTTTTCCAGTTGTTTCTCTTCAATCCTGCTGTCACCTGGGATTGCAACATTGACCAACCATACTTTGTTTTTTAACACGATTGTGAGGTCAGGAGTATTGTGCTTCAGAATTCTGTCAGTCTGAATTTGGAAGTCCCAGAAGAGTTTGACGTGTTCATTTTCTGTAACTTTTTCCGGCTTGTGATCCCACCAGTTCTTTGTCAGAAGTAGATGGTATTTGTGGCACAGGTTCCAATGAATCATCTGAGCAACAGTGTTATGCCTCTGCTTGTAGTCTGTCTGTGTGATCTTCTTGCAGCAGCTGAGGATGTGATCTATTGTTTCATATGCTTCCTTGCAGAGTCTACATTTGGGATCTGTCATCGACTTTTCAATTCTGGCTTTGATGGCATTTGTTTAATGGCTTGTTCTTGAGCTGCCGGAATCAGGCCCTCAGTCTCCTTTTTCAAAGTTCCATTTGTGAGCCACAGCCATGTATTTTCTTTGTCAATTTGGCTCTCAATTTTTTCCAGGAACTGTCCATGGAGAGCCTTCTTTCGCCAGTTTTCTCTTCTGCTCTGGATTGTGTTTTTACGGTCTTCACTAGACTTGTTTAGGTTCGCTTCGTTAAAACCTTAAATTTGTTAAAACCTACTGAATTTGGTCTTCTGAATCAATTTTGAACAATGCAGGAAAAGTAAGAGGTGTAAATACTATTTGAACCACTTACCCTTTTTATTCATAAATATTTCGTAATGTTCGGAAGTCTCCCAAGGTTATTTTAATTTTCACAAGCATTAAGCAACTTGTGTAAAGTTTTGTTTCCCCTCCCGGGTGATGCAAAGGAGGGATGAGGTGGACGTGCCTAAGCGTAGCCATTGTTGTTGTTTCTGAAGAGAAGGCCTCCAATGGTAGAGATTGCTAAAGGCCCTGTTGTTAAACTACATTTCCCATACTGCCTTGCTGCACATTAGCTAAAAGGGCCAATCAGCAGGCTCCTCCTCCTTCTCCTTTTCTGCCTTACCAGCTGGATTCTCCCTCCGGAGTTTGCATTCAAACCAAGTTTTCCTCACTCCCCCCCCCCCCCTTCTCACCCCAATCTCAAGGTTTAGCAACTGGGAGTTTAGCCAGGCAGGAGGCAGCTTCCGCTTAACAGGATCAAGCCAATGCTGGGTTTAAAAAAAAGGAAAGGGGGAAGGCAGGAGAAAATGGGAGAGAAAGGATATGGTGCTTTCTGTCATAGATCAGCAGTACTAAAGGTTGATTGGGATATTGGTTAAAGCGACCAATTTTGGAAAGGAAGGAGAACCTGTCAGAAGCTCCTTCCTTCCCTTCTTCCCTTCCTCCCTTTCCTCTCTTCCTTCCTTCCTTCCTTCCTTCCTTCCTTCTTTCCTTCCTTCCTTCCTTCCCTCCCTCCCTCCCTCCTTTCTTCCTTCATTCACTCTCCTGCCTCCCTCCCTCCAGGTGGATCAGGCAGATCTTATCAAAGAACCACTTCTAACTGCTTTGCCTCAATGCTACACAATCCTGGGAGCTGTAGTTTTGCAGGGTTTTTTAGCCTCCTTTGCCAAAGAGCGCCATACTACAAACCCCAGGATCCCTTAACATTGAACTGTGGCATGGCTGCATCTAAACCAGGCCTGGGCAAGCTTTGGCCCCTCCAGGTGTTTTGGATTTCCACTCCCATTATTCCTAACAGCCTAAAGCCCACTGCCTGGCTGGAGCCGGGCAGCAGGAGTCAAGTGGCACCTGAGGGGGCATCGCTGCCTCCTCCTCCTCAGCATTGACAGTCGAGGCAGGCTTGGAGTGGAAGAGTCCCTGAAGTTTCCCCAGTGCTGTTTTTTTCCTACTGTGCATGCGTATCTGCCATTAACGAAGCTGTTTCAGAAGTTTTGGAAAGTTTTTTAAAATTTTTTTAAGGAAGTGACTTTAGAATCAAACCACCAGTGCCCCTACATGTGAAATGGGTTTTGAACCTTTTTTGGGGGGTGGGGAATCAAACAGGCCTAGTATTCACTCTTTATCTTTTGCACTTTAAGCAGTTTGCTACTATTGACTTCCCTCAATGTTGGTTCTTGACTGCCTTTCACATAATCTGCCAGTGCATGTTTCTCTTCTTCTACCATTTGTTTCACCTGCAGAAGCCCTCTGCCTCCTGATTTTCTAGGCAGGTAAAGTCTATTGACATCACTATGCGGGTGTAATGAGTAGTGGATTGTCATCGGTTTTCTTGTTTTTCTTATTTGTTTATTATTACTATTATTATTATTATTATTATTATTATTATTATTATAAAATAAGTACAGTTGAGGGGCATGTGATGATGATGGTGATTATGATAGTGATGAGGATAATAACAAAACAAGCATTGCTATTGGATGCAGAAAAATTAGAGAAGAGAGCGAACTTCTGAATTCATAGAGTCTGACACCTAATTATTTAGGGAATGATATATGACATCAGACATCACCTTGAGATTATTCCATCCCCTATAACTGTCTTTTTTTCTGTGGAGATTGTGTAATATTCTTATTCTCTCTCTCTCTCTTTACATATATACACACACTGTTTTGAAAACATCTACCTTCCCTCAGTGTCGTTAATGGAATATAAGAACAGAAGAAAAAAAACCAAGCAATGATTACATTGCAAACTGAATTTAATATTACATTTGCGAAAACATTTTTCTCAATATTCTGACATGTTTCATGTACTAATTCTTCATGCTATACATTTCAAGATTTTGTTGTTGTTTTTAAAAAAAATTAAAGCTTTGCACAATGATCAGTCTCAGGGCCCGTCCAGAGAGGCCCTATATCCCAGGCTCTGATCCCAGGTTTCCTGCATTAAACTGGATTATATGAATTCTCACTGCCAAATAATCTGGAATAAACAGAAAACCTGGGATCAGATCCTGGGATATAAGGCCTGTCTGGATGGGCCCTCAAGTTTTATAGAAATGCCTACATCCTCATCTGATTTTGCTGTTTTTGTTGAGATTTTTATTATTTACCTGGTTTTGTTTCCTGTGGTACAAGAAAATTACCTGAAATCAAAAACTGGTTGCGACTCAACCATTAACAGCATAGGAAATAATTCTTTGCTCAAAAAGTAACCCAAGAAGCCAACATTTCAGGATAAATTAATTGTTCTCAAAAGGTCTGAGTGTAAGTATCCAGTGGGTTTAAAGAAAACCAGGGATTCAGTTATTGTCTCATGTTTCCCTGAAGACATTTAAGTTGCACAGAAAAAAAATGCCATCCAGCCATGAGGTTTTGCAGTAAAACCACATAATACTTACTGAGCAATTGAAAAGGATGCCTGCACAATACATCAGAGGAAACATACTATTTATTAGCCCCACAAAAAGTGCCCCCACAATTTCCATTTAGCTCACATTTTACATAGTTTGTGCCTCCAAAGGGAATAGTCTTCCCTGTAAAAAAGAAAAGAAAACAAGGAAAGAACACCAAAGGAATAGCTAGCAACAGGCTATGACTAAGGAATGACAGGGAATTGAGACAAATGAGAAAACTGAAGGCAGCAGAACCAGCCCTGCCAAATGTGATACTTTAGATCTGTTAAGAATATGTTCCCAATTACTTTTCTTTGCTTACATGTTTTGAATTCAAAGAGGTACTTTGGAAACCAATGCGTGTCATGGGATGGATAACTTTTTCTCATTGTTAGTTACTGTAGAAACAGCCAGACAGCCAGTTTGAAAACCATGAAGAATATGTGCTTGCATCATTACTGTATGCATTATAGTCAAATGTAAGTCCCACTAAATGTATTGAATGAAGCTGCTATTCCACAGCAATCACAAAATCACTGATGGCAACTAGGTACATACTCGATAAAAATAGAGACATCACACTGGCAACAAAGATCTGCATAGTTAAAGCAATGGTATTTCCCGTAGTAACCTACAAATGTGAGAGCTGGATCATAAGGAAGGTTGAGCAAAGGAAGATATATGCTTTTGAACTGTGGTGTTGGAGGAAAATTCTGAGAGTACCTTAGACCGCAAGAAGATCCAACCAGTCCATACTTCAGGAAATAAATTCCAGGTGCTCACTAGAGGGAAGGATATTAGAGGCAAAGATGAAGTGCTTTGGCCACATAATGAGAAGACAGGAAAGCTTAGAGAAGACAAAGATGCTAGGGAAAATGGAAGGAAAAGGGAAGAGGGGCCGGCCAAGGGCAAGATGAATGGATGGTATCCTTGAAGTGACTGGCTTGACTCTGAACGAGCTGGGGGTGGTGATGGCAGACAGAGAGCTCTGGTGCGAGCTGGTCTATGAGGTCACGAAGAGTCGGAAGCGACTGAACGAATAAACAACAAGAAGCTACATACTGACATGAGCACGTTCACTGTCGCATGTTTCACCATTCACACAGGTGATTCATTGGTCTGTGGTCCTAAAGTCCTACTTCAGTCATGGACAGCAGTTCATCTGCCCTAGCTCAACTGCTGCTGAAGACAGGGCTTCAACAGGCAGACACTCCAAGCATTCTGAGCAGGAACCTCCAGAGGAAACTGAGGCAAGCTCATCTAAGCAAGCTAGCAAAGGGTTAACCACACCTCATCTTATGAATCATAGGAAAGGATGATTAGATAAGCACCAGGTGGGATCCCAATACAAAAGGGCTCTCAATGGTGGAATTCAGGGTGGTAGACAATGTATTCTTGACATGGAACCTAGCTCTGTTGCCCCTTGATTTGACTTCAAGGACTCCTAGCTTTCAGACTTCTGGACTCTGATAAATGGTATGCTGACCCTGGACTGTGATCTCAGCTTTTGTTATCTAACTCATTTGTTTCTGACATAACTATTGTTTCACAGACTTGACTTCAAGTACTTCTGACTACGGCTACTTGAATTCTGAATCTTTGCTCACACTTCTCTGTTTGTGGTTTGTACTTGTTGTTATTCTGGATTGATTTTCACGGACTCCTAAATTTGGTTTCTCCGATTTCGGACTCTTGACTTTGGCTGACTCTCTTGTTGTTTGTTTAAAATAAGCTCCTTATCATGTGACTGGGTTCATGACAAGCTCTGTGTAACCTTGTAATCTTTCCCTTCCACACTTCTGCTGCTCCATACAGATGGCTAATATTTTTTTCAAATATTGAAAATTTAAAAAATTACTGTCTCAGGAATAGCAAGGTGGGGGAAGAGAGGGAGAGGAAGTGGAATTTTCATCAATCCTGATACAAAAGTGGAAGGAACCCATCCACACCATATACGTAAAAAGCTGACAAACTGAAATTGATATATGCAGAAAAGCCAACACACCCATTTCTGTGTATGAAGAGCAATTTGGAAACATAAACTAAAATGCTGTTCACCTGAGTCTGCTTTAAGCTGTTTTCTGTTTCTCTACATGGTCTAATTAGCCAGTAAGACAAGGTACTCAAGAAGAAACACAGTGAAATTTGTTTTACACCATTTCCATTAGAGTTGTAAGGAACTCCATACAATATCAGCAGTCTATACCCATAAGGAGGCAACCCTGGAATACTGTGAGTCACTTAACAGGCAATTACCTTTTAAACAATGGGGAAATAAACTGTACCTTAGCTAAAGGTCTCTGTTCCCTTTCTTCTTTTTACAAGAGATTCATTGGGCCTTGATGGAAAGCTATTTACAAGATATCAGAAGGCAACAAGATGCTAAGTAATTGCATAAAGGAAATAGCTTTTAAAATAATGTGTGTGCATTGCTTTAGAAGGTCTGCCTGACTCTTGAATAATAGCATGAATTCTTTATCCTTATGTCTTGAGAAATTTAGGAAAGGAAGAAATGCAGGCATTACAACAGGCTTTATGGGCTCGATATAAAGAGGGAAACCTGGATGAGGAGCCTCTTACCAGGGTGAGGATCTTCACAATTTAGGACTCATTCTAATTCAAAAATGCACAACATTTTTTGCATTGTTTGCAGATAAAACACATTGCGTGTGCATGGGCGATACACCTCCCACAGCCATCCCAAGAAGAACCACTCTCACAAGGTTGTTGGGATAAACAATGGCCACAACTCATTTATTGATAACAGGAACAAGGGTTGGCAGCCATGCATTGGTACTGGATCAGGATAGGGCAGCCTTAGACTCCCTTGGAAATCTAAATCTCAGTTTCCCAAAAATGTACGGTATTCTCTAGCACCACTTCCCTTCCTCTTGAAAAAGCAATGCCTCTCCCTACAATTATTATTTATTATTATATACAACTATGTATTTGCTGTCCATTGGATATTAAGACTGTGCGACACTATTGTTAGTCTTTGTAGGTTGTTAGTAATTCATTAGCTTCATGGTATTAATGAATTGCTATTAAGAAACACACAGGAAAGGGAGGAGAAAAAAAAATAAGAATAGAAGCATTCATCAGTAATTTTTGTTAAAATTCTGGAACATTTGGAAGCTTCCCAAAATCAGTTTAATTTTCAGTATAAGCATTATGCAATTTTGAGAAAGCCAAAGAGGTCATTGCTAGTGTTTAAATTAAGACCCAGGCTGTTTGCCAGTCATCATAAGGAAGGGCAGCTGGGGCAGGACTTTCTGAGCTGGATGGGAAACTGAGAACACAGCACTCTGGTAACTGTAGTTTGGAGAGGCAAGACCCCTGTGGTAGAGAATTCAAAAGGCCCTGTATAACGAACATTAGGGAAAAGTAGGGAACTTTATTCGATAATAAAAATCCCAATACTGCTTCACCAAAAATTATAAAGACCACACAGCAGCCTACCAAATTATAACGATGACAACACTACAGATTAGCTCACCAAAAATATAGAAGGAGAATAGTTGTTGGGCCAACTGTATATTTAAAAGCTAGGAACTGGGAACCATTGGAACTGAGAGACTTAAAATGATTCTTTAAAAGATTTCCGCTGCCACCATACACAGGCTGAGGTATTAATGAGAGGTTGTTCTGTGACCCACTCTGTGTCACTATAGTTCTTTCCCTTTCCAAGCTCCAACTTCCCAACTGGCAAACTGGGAACTCAAGCCTCAGTTTTTAAAAGTCACTTTTTTTCCTTCAGATCACTTAGGCTCCGCCCCCGTCATTCTAACCAATCCTGGCCTTCTGACTTTCCCTCCAACACTAGAACACGCCCCCTTAAGGCAAACCTAACCTAAGATGGCGTCTCCGTGTCTCCCTTCTCCAAAATGGATGCCGTGGCTTCACCAGGCCCACTCTCTTAGGTCTAAGCTAGCTTGCCAAGGTAAGGGATTCATTACACCCTGCATTAAACTGCATTTCCTAGAATGCATTACTCAACATCAGCAAGCCCCAATGAGGGATGCAGTAGCCAACCATTTAGTGTCAGTCTAATAATAATAAATAAAACTATTGAATCTGCAGAGGACTAAAGAAAGTAAGTAACAGTATAAATCAGTTCTAAGTTGAAGTTCTATGGTTAAGTGTGTCATATAGACAAACCTTTAGACAGACATTCAAGGGGATTGCCGTTGTGGCTTTTTGGGGGTTAAATGTTTTTGTTTAAAATTTTAAAAAATCCCCAAAAATCAGTGCATGTGTAAATCTTTCTGACACTTGGGGAAATTAATTCCCTTGATATCTTGTGCAGTGATATAAAATTCAAGTTGATAGCTCTTGTAGTTTTTTTTTTAAAGTTTGGAAAAAACCCAAAATTTTCCCAAAATTAGTGGATGAGTGAAACTTGGTGGGCTAACAGTGGGAAAAATGTGTTAAAATTATAGCAAGTTCCATCACAATAACTTTAAAATGAGGGAGAAATGAGCCCCTAAAGTTTCCCCACTTGCTCAATTGCTTAACAAAAAAGTAGTAAAAACTTCATTATAGTTTAGGTTTAAAAATTTAGGTCCATAATTTTGGAAACACCCTCAAAAACAATTCACCCCTCCTCAATTTTAATGGGTATTGAAACATATTTTTCATTGATCGCACAGCCCTATTGGATTTGTCTACACCAGGCATCATCAAACTGCGGCCCTCCAGCTGTTTGGGCCTTCAACTCCCAGAATTCTTGACAATTAAACAAGCTCATTAGAGCTTTTAGGAGTTGGAGGCCCAAACAGCTGGAGGGCCACAGTTTGAGGATGTCTGATCTACACATATATCCTACTTCATGTTTTGGATATAATTATCAAGCTTCTTTTCTTGTAATGAATAAGTATGAATCTGAGTGCATCATTGTGTACCACAAATGAAACTTGCAATTGTACCGTTTATGGAGCAGATATGTTTGAACTACATTCTTTAACTCAGATTCCCAGAGTTAATTAAACTAGTGGAGTATAGAAATCCCAAAGTGCATGCCAAATCACAACCAAACAAGTGAAGACGTCTGCCCTTGCAGTGCACTTTACTACTCTGCTGCTAAAGACACATGTCCAGTGTGGAATACATCTCATCACGTTAAAACAGTGTATGCAGATTTTAATGGGACATAACACATTATGATAGGATGTCTATACCCTACACCGCTGGAGAAATTATACTGTTTAGCCAGTATTGTGCCACCTGATACCCATCGGGAAGCAGCAACCAGTAATGAAACGACCAAGGCATTGACATCTCCAGCCCATTCTTTGTTCAGATATTAGCCAGCATTCCAATGTCTGAAATCAAGACATAGTTTTCTAAGATCTACAGAGATACTCTCAGGAACACCTCAGGAAATGAGAGTCCAAAAGTGGCAGCTTAAAACTCAGAACCTCAATCAGTGGATGATACCAGATGAGGAACTCCCTCCTGGGCATGCAGAAGACTGGAAGACACTGAACAAACTGTACTCTGGTACCACAAGAAGCAGAGCCAAGCTTAAGAAATGAGGCTTCAAAGTGGAGTCCACAAAGTGAGAGTATGGAGAAGAACAAACCACAGACCACTTACTACAATGCCGTCTGTGCCCTGCCACATGCACAATGGAGGACCTCCTTACAGCAACATCAGAGGCACTTGAAGTGGCCAGCTTCTGGTCAAAATAAATGTAGTGCAATGCCAAGTTTTTGACTTTGTGGGGTTTTTTATGAATTATAATTGTATTCTCAATTTCATTGCATTTCCTCCTTTCAATTCTTTTTCACTTTCCAACTCTACATATATCGGTCCAAAATGCATGTGGATGAGGAAGTCCAGTAACAATGCCCACTGCTGGCAACACTGTGTAGGGATAGATGTGTCTCTTGGTATGTCACTATTGGCTAAGCCATGTTTTCTTATTGTTAAAAAAGAGAGAACAATCAGCCCATTGGGGCTTTTATTCGGCTTGGCTTAGCCAGATCTGCAGGATCCATCAAAACATTACAGACTTCAGGACCTGAGTAATATGCCTACACAAATGTCCGTGTCAACAACAGACCATTATACTGGCTTTTTCCTCAGATGAATACAACAGTCTTATTAACAGTTCATGTATTGTGGTCAAATATTTTGGAAGTAGGTCCTTAAGCCCTGACTGCACTTTTAAGGGAAACTGGGAAACAAAACCATCAACAATTAATTGTCAGGAAGGTAAAGCCAGCATTTTAAATCTAGTTTCCACCAAATTAACAAATTAGATTTATTATTAAAATTATGGTTATTTTAGTTCAATCTGTTAATCAAATGATGCTCTCACTGTGTTTATTGGAACTTGTATTCCTGTGGCTGCAAAATCTATGTGGTTTTTGACTCTGTGCCAGAACTACAGCATAAAGCAAGACTATCAATATCATATTTGGGGATTATTTCAACTGAATAGATTTATCTGCCAGGGAGTTTGCATATATAGCTTATTAGAAGTCAAAAATAGCAGAAGTTAGATTATGCCAAGAACTATTTATAGACAATTAAGTTAAATTAGTTACTTACACAAGTCTAGCAGACAATCCATTTCCTTGAAGTGGAAGCTACATGGATGGATGGCATTAGTTTTCTTTTAAAAAAAAGATAAATGTGAATCAATCTAAGCATGTTCAATCATGCTATGGAGCAGAATTGAGCAAGACATCCCATCTAGCTGTCTAAATTACAAGTTTATTAAACACAGATGTCCATTTTACAGATACACACACACGAGGGGTATTTTTTAAGTAAGGTCCATTTAAACATACGTACACAATGAAAGTTTATTTCAAAAAAGTAAATTTATTTTCAGAAAGAACATACTTCACTCTATTTTTTGACATAGTTGCCAAGTTTGTTCAAACACTTATCATACCTCTGAACCAATTTTAAAATACCCTCTTCACGAATCCTCGCTTCAACTGAAGCCACCAAATCATCTGTAATCAAAGAAGGGCGACCGGAGCAGTCCTCATCATGGACGTTGTCATGGCCATATTTGAATTGTCGCACCCACTTACGCACTTTGCTTTCACTCATAATAGTATTTGTGTACACTTCACAAATCTGTCGATGAATTTCTGCAGCAGGCAAGTTCCTTGCTGACAAAAACCATATCACTGAGCGAACCTCACATGCGGCGGGTGAGTTGATAGTCTTAAACATTTTTAAAGCACAGAACAGAACAGAACCTTACAGGTTAGCTACAGAGTGGAAACTGAGCACAGTTGTTCCCGAGGCATGCCGGTACACGACGCACGCACCCGTTGCGGTATGCGCGCAAACTACTAGTGTCTACAACAAAACGGACCTTACTTAAAAAATACCCCACGCACACGTGTGTGTGTGTGTGTGTGTGTGTGTGTATGAACACATGCACACACATTATCCAAACCTCACATAGAGGAAAGTGGTGTACTACCATCCTGCTTATTTTTTTCACAGTTGATCCACGAATCAGAGACGCTCCCTGTTTTTTGTTTGCTGACTAGTACACAGGTAACCTACTGGTTGAGCATTCTATGGATGCTCCAGATGTATGCAAGAGGAAAAAAATAGATCTTGGGAAAATTACAATTTTGAACTACAGCTCCCAGATTCTTCCTTCCAGCACGGTTTGTGGTTGATTTCAAGGAATTCTGGAAAGGTTTCCTCTATATGGTGAATATTTTCTGGTTAACTGACTCAAACTGGTGTTGAATACAAAGCTTTACTGGCCATAAGCAGAATTTCAAAAATTGTACTGGTGTTTTGCATGTCCACAGTTCTTGAAGATCCTGTCTTCATACCTGGAATAAGAAAAAAGATAGGAAATTAGGGGCCTATACAATAAATTTAGCAATTTCATTAAAATTATGGTTTTAGTTTAACAATTTCTTGTAGTGTGTGAACAAAGTTTATTAGATAACACATACAAGGATAACATTTTTTTAAAAAAAATCTTTAAAACCACACCTTAATTTTTCTTGTTACTATAAATCCCATGACATGTTGTGTCATTGCCTTGAAAAGAGTGTGTAATTGGCATTTATGAAATGAGTAATACAAGTTTAGTATCTCTTTTCCAATATGCTTAAGACCAGAAATGTTTTGGATTTCAGAGATTTTTTTTCTTTTTGGGTAAAGGGGTTGGAATACCTGTACAATTTACAAATTACTCATAGTTAAGAATGGGGGTGAGACAACAGGAAGTGAAAGAAGCCTACCCCTAGAAAGAGCAATTCACTCCTGGAAGATTTATCATGGGAAAAAGGTGTCTCCAATGAAGCTTTCTTGCCAATCCTATTTTCTACAACAAGCCAAATATTTCAAAGTCCAATTAACAAAGGGAAAGAAATTGTGGTGAAATCTTATGAAAAGAGGCACAGAAAAAAAATCACAGGAGTGTTAACCCTTCCCTATGCTGTCCAAAACTATAGAAAAAGAGAGGGGGGGGGAGTTACACTTAGAAATATAACCATTCCAACTTACACACACATCAACTTAAGAACAAATCTACGGAACCCATATTGCTTGTCACTTGGGGACTGCCTGTATTTGCATATGAGATACTGTGGAAATAGGTCCTAATTCTAAAAACAAAATGCATTTATGTTTCATATACACCTTAATAATATTGCCTAAAGATACGGGTATATGCTATTTTAATAATGTTATGCCTGGATCAAAGTTTGTGTACACTGAACCACATAAAAATAAAGGTGTCACTATCTCAGCCACGTGGACAATTGTGGATTTTGGAGTATTTGTGATTTGGAATTCCAGATAAGGAATGCTTAACCTTTATAAAATAAAAGGAAACCATGGAGGGGGTGAGAAGGAGGGGAAAATAAGAATTAACAGTAGTTACAAAAGTATATTTAACTTTAAACTTAGATTTCTAAATCAAAATCTAAAGCAATCGGGGTTTCTGTCAAATCTCATTAAGTCTACAGAAGAGGAAACAATGACTGAAAATTGTGTAAAAAATTTCAGTGATTCATTATTTTATTGGAATTATTTGGAATCAATCTTTCTCTGACATTCCTATGAGAAGTGAAAAGCTCAAATAATTGAAGAACTGTAATGGATTCCCTATGAAAAGAGATGAGACAACAGGATGTGAGTGAAAAAATATCCCTCAGAAGGGAAATTTACTCCTAAAAGAGTTATCATGAGGGAAAGATGTATCCACTGAAGCTTTCTCACCAATCCTTGTTTTCATAGCAAGCCACCTTTTTCAAAATCCAGTAATCACAGGGACAGAAATCTTTGGAACAGCAGCACAGACAGCAAAAGAAACACCACAGCAGTGTTAACCCTTTTTTGAAGACACAATTTGATACAATTAAGCTCTGCTTGGCTTTGATTAGATTGTTCAAAGGACACCCTTCATTCCTTAAGCTATATTAAATATGTGATGG
The DNA here is from genome assembly GCF_037176765.1 of Anolis sagrei. Classification (NCBI taxonomy): domain Eukaryota; kingdom Metazoa; phylum Chordata; class Lepidosauria; order Squamata; family Anolidae; genus Anolis; species Anolis sagrei. The sequence continues at coordinate 232,396,796 of NC_090023.1, forward strand.
GGAAAACTGAACTATAACGGCCATTTCTACTTGGTACATGTACACAGTTCCTATTACTGTATGTCCCAACTGCACACCTTCCCAATATTTCTCATAAAGATGAACATAGGCAAAGTGGAAATGAGGAAACTATGTCTCTACCTTATTGTCAAAGTATTATCCATAAGTAAGACAATTATTAAGGTCCCATCTACAGTGACCAAGAATTTGGACCAGATGTAGTGTGCTGGATACCAGATTGGGACCAAATAGAGTCCTGACAGGGTCACCCTATGTTGCCATGGAAAAGGGAGGAAGATCATACAGCGCAACATGTCAAATGTAGTTAGACATTACTGGGCAGTCCCCCTAAATGCCCCCTGCCCCCATGTCAAATTTGTCCCAGGCTACAAAACAGCACTTACCTGTTACCCATCACTCTTTCTGATGTTAGCTGTGGTGATGGGAAACTAAGGGGACAAGGAGAGAAGAAACCATGCTTCTTCCCAGCACTTACTTCCTTTCACATCAAATAGGAAAAAGGTGCTGTGACATTGCCGGGGACCACCATGAGAGAAGGGGCAAGGGACTGTCATCCCATATGAAATGATAAACTGCCCCGAGTCCCTTCGGGGAGAGAGGGCAGTCTAGAATTAAAGTTTTATTATATTATGTCTCTGGACTGCCCAAGCCCAGGGAACGTAGCCAGTTCTGATTGGTAATCAGTCCAATTGCCCTTGCTGTCCCTAAGTTGAGGAAAAGCTTTCCCCTGTCTTTGGTCAAACTAGGGCAAGGCAATATTAAGGTAGCCTTGTCCTGGGTTAACCCAGAGCAACCCCATATGTCATGTAGTCACCATGGGCTTGATCCATATGCCTACACTTACACAAATGGTCAGTGTAGATGTGCCCGCTGACAAAAGTAGACTTAGGGAGGCCTATGTGTAAAGACACTACTCTTTTTCAGTTTCCAGATGTAGCTGCCCAGAGAGACTATTATATTCCTCTACAGGCAGAGTTTGGTGACACATCATTAGTTTCCATTATAAAATAAATGGATCAGAAACATTTCAAAGCACAGTGTGGTTTCTTTCTATTCCCAAATGTGTTTGAATGCAGTAGGCATTTCCTGAATTGCCAGAGATTTCCAATGTTCATATGGTATGATTATGTCATTGAGCTACACTGGGGAAAGAATCATCTGTATACTTCTTACAATTTTAGGCTAAGAATTGAAAGATGAGCTCATATTCAAAACCTAAAAAGTGACTGTTGGGCCAGTCACTTTTTAATAAAATGTTGTTTAATATGATATGGCAATATATCCAGTCACATCAAGCTCTATATGATAATGCAAACCCTTCTAATCTCTGTCTTGGTAAGCAGTATAATTCATTAGCAAATCTGAGATCTAACTTTTCAAGCATCTACACTAAACAAAGGAAGGACAATCTGGCATCCAGCAGATTGGCCCAAGACCCTGGTCACTGTAGATGGGAGCTTAATAATTGCCTTAATTATAGATAATACTTTGACAATAAGGTAGAGACATAGTTTCCTCATTTCCACTTTGCCTATGTTCATCTTTATGGGAAATATTGGGAATGTGTGCAGTTGGGACATAATAGGAACTGTTTGCATGTCCTAAGTATGGTTCAGTTTTCCCCATCACATATTTAATATAGCTTAAGGAATGAAGTACAGTATGTCTTGTGAACAATCTAATCAAAGCCAAGCAGAGCTTAATTGTATTGAATTGTGTCTTCAAATGACTAAATATGTGTTGTAAGCCAGCATTCCATGTATCAAGGTGTATTCCCAACATTTGACTGCCTTTTACACCCTTACATGGTGGTACATATTTAGTAGTAAGAATATATCACTATTCTGATGTGTGTTTGTTTTGCTGTCTGTGCCCCTGTTCCAAAAATATCACCTTACTTTCTGTCCCTGTGATAACTGGATTTTGAAAAACGTGGCTTGCTGTGGAAGCAAGAATTGGTGAGAAAGCTTCAGCGGAGATATCTTTTCCCTATGATAACTTTTTCAGCAGTAAATAGGGGTAGATTTCTCTAACATCTTGTTGTCTCATCTCTGTTCTTAACTATGAGTTGTTTGTAAGTCAGATGTTTATAACTTGAGGACTTTCTGTATTAGGATCTATATTCTTTTTTCAATATAATTTGAAAAATGGTGCACCCAATAGATACATATAGATGTTAAAGAGCAACCTGATTTCCACATAAGTGTTAAAGATTAGAAGTCTCTTGGGGGAGGGTGTGAGAAAACAATGTCATCACTATTAAATGTCCTGAACCCCTATTTTAAAAGAATTTTCTGCAAAAGAAATAATATTGAATGTGATTTTGTATGCAAATTACCCTGTGTGAATTTTGTACAGACTATTTAATTGCAACTTTTCTATGCAGGAAACAGAATTTCCTGCAGAGGAAATAATATATATAGATAAAAATGATAACTTATATGCAGGAAATGTTGTTTCCTGCACAAAGCAAGCACATGCATATTTTACATACAGTAAATCCCAAACAGCATAGATTTTCACCAGTCAAGAATTCTTCTTGTCAGAACTTTTAGATCTTAGAAAAACTTTTCTCAAGGAATTATTTTGCATATTTTTTTAAAGCCTGGGTAAGAGAAACTCATTTTTTCCACAATTCATTATTTTTAAACAAATTTTGTTTTTTTTTTATCCAAAATGTGAAAGAATTTGTTAATTTTGGTAAATGTGTGTAGCTTACATTTTTTAAAAAGAGCTGAACTGTGAACACTCACCCACTCCTCTTGGGGCCCTTCCACACAGCCTTATATCCCACCATATCAAGGCAGAAAATCCCACATTATCCGAGTGTGGATTTAGATAACCCAGTTCAAAGCAGATATTGTGGGATTTTCTGCCTTTATATTCTGGGATATAGCGCTGTATGGAAGGGCCCTTAGAGATGAGCAAAGGAGAAGGGGAAGAAGATAGTGCCTTTAAGACAGGGGTCCACAAACAGAGGGCCAGGTCACAGTCCCGCAAACTGTTGGAAGGCTGGATTACAATTTGACAAAAACATGAATGAATTCCTATGCACACTGCACATATCTTATTTGTAGTGCAAAAAACCCCACTTAAAACAATACAATAATTAAAATGAAGAAGAATTTTAACAAATATAAACTTATTAGTATTTCAATGAGAAGTGTGGACCTACATTTGGCTGATGAGATAGGATTGTTGTTGTTGTGTGCTTTCAAGTCGTTTCAGACTTAGGTTGACCGTGAGCGAGGGCCGGGTAAATGACCTTGGAGGGCCGCATCCGGCCCCCGGGCCTTAGTTTGAGGACCCCTGCTTTAAGACCAACTGATTTTTATTTTAACATACGAGGTTCTGTGCATATAAATCCACTATATTAGATACACAACAAACTCACCATAAAGCTTCAGGTGCTAAGCATATTTCCACAACTGCTGGATGTTAGAATACATTAGGATTCTATCACACTCACATTACAAATATGGTTTAAACCTGGAGCTTCAATATCATTCTGTACTACATCTGAAGAAGTGCACTTATTTCCATGAAAACACATGCTAAAATTAAAATTGGTGAACTTAAAGTTACTGCCAAATTTGTTTGTCCTCTCCCACTCCCTCTTTTTTATGCTGCAAGAGACTAGCACCTGGAGAGTATTTAAATTACTGGAGTTACTGGACATTTGCTGAAGGTTTTGTAATTGTTAGCAACAGGCTGCTATTTTAGATAATTATGCAATATAAAACTTCTTGTTATGCTTTCTGGCTTGACATTTATTGTTTGGGCCTTTTCCCTCCTGATTTCCTTTTATTCAAATTCCATTTCTCCCTCCCCTCTTTCCCTGACTGTATACATCATGCAATAACATCAGCCTAAAAGAGTTAAGCAGCAACCACCTGGTCTATAATATATTCAATTATCCAGAAAACAAAATCTATTTTTTGTTAATAACATTGAAATATGCATTACACTATTTTAATTAAAGCAGTCTATTACACACACCATTCAGCTCTTTCTTGCAAATTCCCCTAGGGCAGAAGGCATGCACTGTGATAAAACATAATGAAAATAATTTATAAAGAAAACAATACAATAAATCAATCTGATGCTTAATGAACCTATATTTTAAAAGTGGATACTTTTTCTTTCATATATATATATATATATATATATATATATATATATATATATATATATATATCAGTGCTTTCTTCTTGAATGATTGGAAGGGTGCCCTAAAGCACTTAAAATATCATTGTGTTATATCTTATTGTATTATTCCAGTGCTGCTACTCAGGGCAGAATAATTCTTTGGTACAACAAGAATCTCTTTTATCTACATGTTAAGGTTTGATTGGTTTTTAACCAGACACTGTTCCTGCAGCAGGTGTCAGCCTCCAGCTGTTGATATCTCAACAATTGCAGAAATATGCAGTGCAAAAAAGGACAGAGATGGCAGAGGGAAACAGGAATAAACAATGAGAGAAGACCAGCCAGCCAAAACAAATAGGAAAAGTGGAAAGGGAAGGGAAGCCAATAGAATGAAGCTAGCAAGTGATGTCATGGATGGACTCATGGAGTCAGAGGCTCTTGATGGCCCCTGTGACAGTAGGCAGTGAACCCACTCTAGGTTTTAGTCTGAATTTTTAAGGGGGTATCTAAAACACTAAGCCTACTTTGGAAACAGAATTCAATATATTGGATAGCTCCTTTAAAATGTGTTTAGTAAGCCCAAAATGAATTTAGTACCACACTAATATATAAATTTGTAGTCATGACTAGGGCTGTGTACATATCTGTTTTGAAAAATGGGCTCTGGTTGGTCTGGCTTTTCCAGCTCTTTCATTCAGCTATAACAGCACAGGTGGTGAGACAATTTTCTTTTCATTCGCAACAAACCATGAGGCTTCTCAAGATGGCTGCTTTTGATTTTCCTTCTTCCATGTGGAGCTCAAGCAGCAGCTGGCCACACTCAGTGCATGAGGTTTCCCAGTCCCCTGCTGCCCGTTGAGGCAATCAGAAGGGAAGAAAGCCATGATGTGTCTGGTTTATAAATGGGCGAGTGCTTCCATTTTGCAGTTGCACCTGGGCTTCAGAAGGAGAAGGTTGTGCTCCAGACCTCCTCTGTTGCCATTGACCTGCTGCTGCTATTTGCAGGTCTAGCTTCAGCTTACCTTCTTCCAGTGCCTTGCTTTCAGACTCAAAAAGAAAGCAAAGCAAGCTATTTTTTCTCAATTTAAATTTATTTCATCTTACTTTATTTTATTTTATTTCTTTATTCTTTATTTTTAGTGGGACTGTGGGGTGGGTCGGGTGCGCATCTGCATTTGGGTTGAAAAGGGCTTCAGTCTCTTGCTTCTCTCTCCTCTCCATTTCTAAAAGCAGAGAAGCAAAGATGCTAGCTGGCAGCAGGCCAGCAATCCCCCCTTTTAGACTTCCTTCCCATGTGATCATGGAGAATTTTCTTTCAAGAGGTGCTGCTGGAGCATGAATGGTGGAAAGAGCCAAAGCCGCTTGTACTGGAAGCTCTTTGTAGGTGGCTGCAGGGTGTCAGAAGGGGCAGCTACTACAGCTGTCTGGAGACTCTTTATAGGCCCTTCATTTGGCCCAAAATTCAAGCACTTGAATTTAGCTTATAATTTCTATGAGAGGAAGTGAATTGTGTTTTGTGTGTGGTTTAATGCTTACCACATTTTTTTTTGTTTCTGGTGACATATAGGCAAAATTATTTAAAGTTCAATAAAAAACAGAGAAGAGAATATCCCCCTAAGCATTGCTGCAATGAATTGTGTTTAACTTGCTTCTTTGTTTCTAAGGGTGAATGTGTACTTTTATGATTATTATTATTATGTCATGGTGCTTTTACACTGCTATCCCGATAGCTTTTAAAAGAGGATCACCGGAAAAAAGAAATTCAGAGGGGCTTTTGACAATGATACTGTCAGTGCTATAAAAGAACCCTTAAAACCTTTTCATGTTCCCCTCCAAGCTTACTGGTTTATAATTTTGTAGCAATTTACATGCTGGGATTTGAAACTTGACAGACAGGTTACCAGCCTGGAAGGTGTTTTGGTAACAGGTTTATATAGTCTGTCACACTTTTTTAAAGAAAAGAAGTTACACAAAAGAGATTCTTGTGATTATGAAACATTTTATTTCAAGCCATGCAAACAGAATTTTACAAGGCTTCTGTGACCATGCAGAGTGCTGAGGCTGGATATATTTTCTGATGAATCAGGCTCTTTGTCTCTAATTAGGGCTGAGATATACAGATTCAGATTTAGAGTTGTCTACATGCCTGCAGGCTATGATATGTTATTGAAATTCTATAGAAACACTGAAAACAGACACAACTTTTAGACTTCAATGAATAAATGATAGTTTTACAATCTGATCTGGTTTGCCATGTGTCTTTTCTCTTGCCATTTAGTAACCTGGCCCTATTACTACCACTATCTTGGTCTTATACCAAGTAGTTGAAGGCAAAAGAGGCAGGGCTCCATTCATCACTGTGAAAAAGATGGAATCCTAGCAGCTATGGTTTTTCTACTTATGAGTAACAAGCTACATATGCTGCATACTTACTCCTACATTACTCTGAAAAGTACAAGTCTCCTGCCCTCTTTTCTTCTGGACACCTTAATATTGTACTAACTTTTGTTTTTTGGGATTTGTTAAATCCTATACAGAAGTTTCTGAATGGTTTTTGAGTCCCTACTCAGCCATGGATATACAATGAATCACCCACTCTCAACCTCAGAAAACCCTGTAATAGGTTCACCTTAGAGTCACTATAACTCATAAATAATATCAAGACACACAACAAAAAGAGAGGTGGGAGAGAGGTTGTTGCATTTCTCCTCACACTTCACTGTATCCCCTTCCTATTTGGCCTCTGCTTGTCCACTCTAGTAAGTGGCACATCCACAAATCCTGGCTTGATGGATAGGCAAGGTTCAGTGTTACCTGGATTATTTGGACCAGCACCTCACCCAGATCCAAGTTTTCATCAAAACAAAAAAAAATTAAGAGCACTTCTACACTGCCATATAAAATCCAGATTATCTGCTTTGAACTGGATTATATGGCAGTGTAGACTTATATAATCTGGTTCAAAGCAGGTTATTTTTATTTATCGTGTCATCAGCAACCATTGTATTACAATTCTAACAGAGCAAAACAAACACAGAGATTAAAAAGAAAAAGGAAAACACATAGATTTTGCAAATTTGTTATTTGGTTAAATGTCCTTTGACCAGTATCTGGCCACTTGGAGTGCCTCTGGGGTTGCCGCAAGAAGGTCCTCCATTGTGCATGTGGCAGGGCTCAGGTTGCATTGCAGCAGGTGGTCAGTGGTTTGTTCTTCTCCACACTCGCATGCCGAGGATTCCACCCTGTAGCCCCATTTCTTAAGATTGGCTCTGCATCTCGTGGTGCCAGAGCACAGTCTGTTCAGCGCCTTCCAAGTCGCCCAGTCTTCTGAGTGCCCAGGGGGGAGTCTCTCATCTGGTATCACCCATGAATTAACGTGCTGGGTTTGGGCCTGCCACTTTTGGACTCTCGCTTGCTGGGTTGTTCCAGAAAGCGAGAGTTCAAAGCAGGTAATATGGATTATATGATTTGATAACCTGGATTATATGGCAGTGTAGAAGGGGCCTAAGTCTCTGCACCTTGTATGGGGCAAACTCTGGAGGCACCTGTCTGTGAAATTGTCTTGTGAGAAACAAGCCTCCTTCTGTCTTTCAAGTATGCAGTAAGTGGTGAGAGCATCCAAACTCAAGAAGGAAACGAGAGCATTATGAGGTGACAAAGGGATGGTAGGAGGGAAGAAACAATGAGTAATGTGCCTGCACTTGAAAAGCAAAGATGGGGTATATTGCAAGAACACTTGATCCTAGTTGTAACTGTAAAAACAGTGTGAAAATGTAAACATAGTGGAAGAAACAATGCAACAATTAATGGGCTGAACTGGAACAATAAGAGCACAAATGTGATTATTATTATTTATTTAAAGAAAATTATATAATATGTAAATATTCATGTTTAAGGAAATTGAGCACAGCAAACCTATTTGAGAAGCCACGGAACCCGGGCATTTCTGATTAATAAGTCAATGCAGAACTGCAGTGGTATCAGCCGTGTTTGCAACCCTTCTTATTCTAGTAGAATAGGAAGCAAGCAATGACAAGCTGGCCCTGCATGAGTCCATCCTCCTGTCCCCTTCCTGGAGTGGTAGATTTGGATACTCCACTCTTCTGATGCACTCAGCTTATGCTTTGATGAATCAGAATTGGGCAGTGTGTGTGTGTGTGTGTATGTGTGTGTGTGTGTGTGTGGTAATCCTCCTTTAATAAGAATGTAAGCATAGCATCTTGGGGTCTACAAGTATTATTTTGTACAAAGTGATTAGGCAAGTATCTAAAGGTCCAAATTCCAACACATGCACAAACTTGTAAACTGATACCTTCTCATCTCTAGTCCTACCTTCTGAGTTTAGATTACTGAAAGGGATTGCCATTGCTGTAGTGGCATCAAATTGTTAGAGTGTGTGTGTATCCATTTTGTGTCATCTAACAGCCTGTTTCCTTGGTTTTTAAACCATTTTAAAGATTTTTAATGTTTTTTTAAAAAATAAAGAAGATGACTCGGTGTGTTTTTCTATTAAAGGTTTTACCGTTGTTATTTATTTAGCTGTTTCTGTTCCATTTTATTTTATCACTTTTATTGATTGTTGTAATCCACCTTGAGGCTGTTCCCATTGAGGCATGCATATAAATATGATAGATAGACTTCCACTCTCACTGAATCTGAGGCTAGATCAAAGAGCAGAATTCTTTATCTCCTGCATAGCAATTTGGATATAGCAAATCAAGTTTCTATTTTTGCCCATGATGCCGTATAGCCAGGGGATGGTGAGTCATGCAGCCTCCATATGCCACACAAGGGATTCATCAAAGCAACAGTGAGATGTTTCTGATGAATATCTTCTCACATACATTAAGACAGAGCCACATAAAATTTACTGTAAATTGCTTTAAATTATCCTACTGCTGTTTTGCTATTATGCCCCTAGGTAAATAGCTATGATCGTTCCTGTTTTAAAGATGATGAAACAACAGTCTGGTTCTACCCAGATCTATAAAATAATTTAATTGTAACAGTAAGATAAGAAATATGTAGGGTAGCATGTTGTTTAGAGTAAAGATTAATCAGTTCAATGGGCAGTCTATGGATTTTTTAAAACTCATATACCATATATACCCAGATTATTCTGAAAATAAACTTTTTTAGAGATAAATACATCTTTTAAAATAGTTTAGCTTATTTTTAAATGGATTTGTGTCTAATGAAAGTATAATAAACAAAGACATTTGAGTACTTTGTCTCTTCTTCCAAAAATTATTAAAAATTGATTGCTATCCTATGTATGCGTGTGTGTAAAATTTATTTATTTGACCAGTCATATACCATTTCAAAATAGAACACGAGTAAAAAACAAGGACAGCAGCTGGAGGACTCGGTATTATAATGTACACCAGACGCTACTGTAACATCCCAAGAAGTGAGAGATTCTGCGTATGGGGAGAACAAACTGTGGAAGATATTGAACATTTCTTAACTGACTGTCCAGCATACACTGAATTGCGAGGCAGATATTTACATCCAATATTATCCAACTGCAGGTCCTCCAACAGAAATGATCTTCTGACATCTCTCTTGCAAGATCCATCATAATTAGAGTAAGCCTTTTTATTCTGAAAGCTATCAAGAAAAGAGCAGATTTCCTGAAAGAAGATTGGTATCCTATGGTTATGTTTACAAGATTAAACCGGGTTTTCTTTGCTTATGCTCTTTGCTTTATTCTAAATGATGTTCAATGCCTATCAATGGTGTATTGTCACAACCTCCACAATAATTTGTTAGAGACTTGTGCAACACTTCTTGCCCTTTTCATGTATAAATCTAATTTTTCATCTTAGCCCATGTTATTTTTTTTTAATTTAATGGGAATCTGGTAACTAAAATATGCATATGTAGTTTCCATTGATAAATACATATATAAATACATATATAGTTTTCATTGATTTGATTTCATTGATTTCATTTCATTGAAAATACATATATAGTTTTCATTGATTCAATGAGTCTATTGTCATTAAGATTAGCCATTAAACAATTTTCTTTTTATTTAAGGTAAATGTGCTTTGCCTTAAACCAGTGTTTCTCAAACTGTGCTACTCTTGATGTTTTGGACTTCAGCTTCCAGAAATCCAACCCAGCTTACCAGCTGTTAGGAATTGTGGGAGCAGAAGTCCAAAACATCTGGAGGAGCACAGTTTGAGAAACTCTGGCTTAGACTATGATTTATTTTGGGCTTTTCTTCTATGACATCTTACTTGCCGGATCTCGTCACAGTGGTTTAATGCTTACCATATATTTTTTGTTACAGCCTGATTAGACTACTGTAATGTGCTCTATATGCGGCCGCCTTTGAAAAGTGCTCCGAAACTTCAGTTCGTCCAAAGAGCAGCAGCCAGACTGTTAACTGTGGCTGGCTAAAGGGAGCATACAACTCCTCTTTTCCAATAGTTCCACTGGCTGCCAAACCATTTATGGGCACATTTCAAAGTGTTGGCTTTGACCTACAAAGCCCTATACAGCTTCAGTCCAGGTTACCTGAAGGACCGTATCTCTTTCTATGAACCTGATACACATTTACAATCAACTGGGGAGGGCCCCCGCTCTGTCCTACTACCTCCTGAAGCACATATGGTGGGAACAAGGGGGAGGGCCTTTTTGTGGCTGCTCCCAGAGTGTGAAACTCCCTCCCAAGAGAGATCAGGATGGCCCCATCCCTGCTAGCCTTCCGCAAGCAGGTCAAGACCTTCCTCTGCCAACAGGCATTTGGGGAAGGATAAGAGGAACACTTCTGGGGAGGTGTTGTTGGGATTCAGGAGAGGGGAAAATTGTGAGTTTTAAATACAATTTTAATTGTTGTTGTTTTTTTACATTTAGACTGTATTTTAACCTAAATCAACACAACACTATATATCTTTTTATTTTTATATTTGCTTTGTTTTAAACTGTGACCAAATTGTGTGACTGTTAGCTGCCTTGAGTCTCCATGGGTAAAAAGATGGGATATAAGCAAAGTAAGTAAATAAGTAATATTTCTTTATTGTTATTGCATTATATCTGCACAATGACTGTAACTGAAGTTTTTTCAAGCCATTTCCTCAACAACCCACAGTACTCATTTGAGCTCTCCCTCTCATTGTGTAACACAACACAGAAAAGGACTTGCATTGTATTTAATTATGATGTGGCTCAACGATCAGATTCATAAAAGGGAGTGTTTTATGTTTATTTTTACATTTAATTAACTATGAACTAGATAATGAATTTCAGATTTAAATACCAGAACAGGGGATATTGAGAGCAATCATGATGTTTGTCTACTTATTTGTAATTTTCTCTTGGTTAAAGCATTTATGAGTGTTCTATCTATGGAAAAACATTGTTGAATTCCCGACCTGCCATTTTCTTACCCTTTTCAAATTAACCATATTTTAGTTAGTCACTCTTCACATCAATTTAGTGTGAAATCTGAGCCTCAACGAGGATTCTAGCAACATACATACTTCAGAGCAGATGAAACTATCATAGTAAAAGAGAACCATCTGACACTGCAACTTGAAACTGATGTGCTGAAGCTTGCATGAAAGACGGAAATGTACATTTAGGCTTGAGTGGCATTGTCAATGCACATGGGAAAATTAGGTGACAGCTATTTAAAACAGAATAAAATCATCAACCATTTTTGTGAAAAAAATAATTTACATTTAACTTTTTCATAAAATAAATAATCTTGAAACAGTCCAAAATGCTTGAGGTGCTTTGGAATGAGCATTCTTTGATGTTCTTAGACAAATTGAATCCAGGATATATCCACAGGAGTAGTAAGAAGAAATAAAGCTGCTGACTGCTTACAACAGTTAAATGTTTAGTCTATGAGCTCAGCAATGTCCCCAGTAACTGAAGTGAGAGAGAAAAAAGAGAGTTTTATTGCAGATGTCCATGATGGTTATGGTTAAACTGCAGTTGGCAATATCTCACATAAAGCTGAAAGTCTAGATCCTTTGCTATATGACTGAAATATAGATATCAACCACAAATAATTGGAGCTGACACTTTGGCTCCTTGTAAGGGAGCTGAGATAAAAGTTTCTTTCTTGAGTTCCGAACATACTGTGGCTGAAAATGATAGCTTTCATTTGTTTAAACTATGGACTTATCCAAACATCTTAACTAAAATTATATAAGATGCTGATAAAATATTACATCTAAACTATTATACAAGTAGCCCCACAGCAGATCTTTTATGAAAGAAGACCATATTCAAAGAATGAAATCTCTGCTATTTCCTTTGGGATTAAATCTTTCAAAAGAAGAAGTAAATGTTGCAAAGAACCATATGGCCCACTACAAAATCGGTTATGTTCACTTGAGAAGAATATGTTAGCAGATATTCAGGAGAATTTTCTTTATCATTTTAAGGCAGACTGGAAATAATCATGTGGGAAACATCTCATTTTTGCAACTACTACCATTTCCTCCTCCTCCACTACCACTTCCCCCTCCTCTCCCCCTCCCCTCTCTATTTTGCCAAAGCAATATCACTTTACGGTAAAAGACCCATAAGAAAAGATTCAGCATAGACATTTTCTCAACTTTTACTTGTTAGGTAAACTACTCTAATTGAATTAAACAAATGGAAAACACTGTTTTCACAAACATCTGATTGTGGATAAAACTGAAAGGATGTGGTTCCAAGAACAATTCTTTTCATTAATATATATTTACCCATTGTGGCCAATAATTTTGTTTTAGAGTTGCAAAACTTTTTTTTAATACTGACAGCTTACATTATTAGGCATTTTTGTGATCAGTTTGGGGAAAAAATTGGGAGGGAGACCTGAATACTGGTTGTGAGGAAACTGCTGAAGTCTCTGCAATAACTATGGCAAGTGCAAGTTTGTTGCCTGGTTGGAAGAGAAGGTCCCACAATTTGAGGCCCATGTCTACTTTTCATCACATTAGGGAGTGTGAGGAAGAGTGAAGCAGACTGTCCTGGATGTGGAACACAGGGGGTGTCTCTGAGAAGGAGATATTTCTCAAACAGAAGAGGTAGACAGAGAATGTGACAGAAAGAAACAAATATACATCCTTATGTATATCTTGCCTATTCTTATCTCTTTGTGCTTTCTTTTTTCTTTTTGCAATTATGTGTATGGCCCCCAATCCAGGATATCAAATATAATTTCTGCATCTGTCTTATAGTTAACTATCATGTCTTAGACAGTTTATATAGTTTAATGTTCATAAACTTATACTGGGCATTTCTTGCCTTGCTCTGGTATCTAGATTTTGTTGACTTGCTTAGCATGTTTTTATTGCAAAGAGATTGCAAAATGTGTCCTGGAATTATTAGAATTCATGTCTATATCTATAAGTCAAATTCCATTGGATGTTTCTTCAAAGGAAAGTAGCAAAAGAACCCTGGCCTTGCGTAATTTGAATTTAATAATTACTTACAAACAGCTGACATATTTCAGACTTATACTCCTTATTATGCTGAGATTTTGAAAAAATTAAATATTAGCTTGCATCCCACCCTGATCTGGACACAATTCTCTCTTGCTACACACCCCATATCATCATTGGATGGTGAAGATTAGACATGTGGTTATGAGAAAAAGTCACAGTGCAGTGACATCACATTAAAGTGAAGAAGAGAGGGCATGCCATGTAATTTTTTTTTTGTGATAATGGTTTTTTTTTTTTGTTTAATTGGGGGTGGGTTTTTTTTGTCAGCATTCTCTTTCCTGTGGCTATATAATTAAAAATTGGCCCCTAAGTGTTTCTGATTGAAATATTTTTCTTGCTTACATGAAATTGTCTTCTTTTCCATTTCCTACTATTATGGTCTTGGAGCTGATCAAAGGCAGAGTCCAGCCATTTAGAGCACTATCCCTCCTCCCCTTTTTCACTGTAGGATATTAATGTCCAGGTAATGTGAGATAAATCAAAATCACCAAAGGACATAGGGTGAGCTTGCTACTGTTACATCTCTTCTTTCTTCCCAATATAACCAAACTTTTTATTTGTTCTGGTTTTTATTAAATAGCAGTTATGCTGTGCTGTCTTTATGATCACATAGCCACTTATTCTCAAATTACTTCCTTCTGTATTGGTATCATAGCCAGAGACCTGGCTCCATCACTTAAATAATGTGGTTGCTACCTCTGCTCCCCCATCCCACCCTGATTTTTAGCAACTGAGTTGGGTTACCAAATTTCAGTGGAACTGAGAGGTTCAAGAAGCCTCTTTGTTCTCTTTTTGAAGTACTCTGTTATGACAAAGTGATAGCAAAACACGAACAATGTGCTACAGGCTGCATTGTGTGTTTGGATGAGAATATAGACTTGAGCATCATCTAAAACAGATGGCTTAGAGAAACATGAACAATCCCAATGTGATCCTATGAAACTGACAACACAACTACAACAAGTCAAAAGGCTCCCTCTGTAAAAACATGAGGGAATAAAAGCAAAGTAAGGCAAAGGAGAGAATGTCCTTTGCCAGCAAAGAAAGGCAATAGTTATATATTATTATTAAGTAACTCAAGCAAGGACTGGAAACTGGATTTAAAAGTAATTTTTTTTGGGGGGGGGGGGTATGTAATTGAATGGGTGCACACACAAAAATAAATGCTTTATCTATTTTATTTCTGAAGAAACTGGTAAATGCTTTAACATCAAGAATATTTACAGCAACAGTAATGACTATTTTGTAAAATCAACAAATGTACTTCCCACACTTGCTTGAAATACAATTATCAGTCCTTTTAGCTAGATTTACTTCTAATAATATACCCTGTGGAAATGCAATGAGTGCAGAGAAATGGTAAAGACATGGTTACTCCTGTTTTGTTTTCAGATGGCAATAGCAAAGCCTTTATTCAATATGTGTGAAGTATTAACAGGAAGAAAGTCAAAGATCACACAGCAAACACCAAAGTTCTGCAATAAATGGCAGATCTGACCAATCACCATGGACTGTCAATAGTAAAAGTTGCTGGAAAGGGGAAACTTAAACACGGAAAGCAGGAATATGTCTTCAGTTCCAAACAGCATAGAGGGAATGTAAAATACAAATGTAACAAGAAAAAATAAATAAATCCCAGGAAACATTCATTGTGAGTGAGATACTGAATTTGCTCTGTGCTATTTAAGATGCTGAATCCAATGCAAATCCAATCTGAAAACTAGTTTCAGCAAAATGGATAGCATCTTTAAAGTCTGTATATTAAAGTTTGAACTAAAATCACTGAGATGAAGAGCTGTAGGTTCCATGGAGATGCAGAAATTCATTTCAGAAGAAAGATCTGTGATGACCCCTCTTCATTTTTGCTCAGTTGCCATTGTCTTAAATATCCCCATTAGTGATCCATCACTTCATTGTACTCTTCATGAACTCACCATGGGTAGTCTTTTGTGAAGAATAACACTTTATTGCTGAGTATATTATATTTCATTCCATGCACATCCACGTCCACATTCATATATGGTAGTATAGAGTATGTTAACTATGGGACCAGTACCCTACCCACAGTTTCATCTATCTGTTTCTGATAAAATATGTCTCTATATATTATTTTTGGCTCTTCCAGGTAATTTTATGGTATGTTTCTGCTAGAAGTGACCATACAGGACCTTATTACATTTGGATATAATCTGTTTATATCAGTATGCATCCCACATTTTTTTATAACTGGATGCATACTATATTGAGACAGGATGCACACTTTCCTTATCACACCTGATTATTATGATTCTTATAATTTGAAAATACTGTGCTTTGACCCATCACACCACAGAAGGCTGACTCTTCCCAATCTATTCAAAACACCTCCTACATCACTCCATGCATACAGATTTTTCTATCACACACAAAAACAGGGCTTCAACAATGGAAGAATCTGTAGTATTTTAAAAAAACAGGATTCGAATTCATTCTGCAAATAATTCATTTCTGCAACACTTTGCAGATGGATTCAAACAGAATACTGTTGGGATGAGGCAAACGTCATGTGATGGGTCCCATTCGAAATCATTCTCAAACAGTCTCAGAAATGGAGTATTTCCTAATGTGGTAAGGTCCACAATTACTCAGGAGGACCAAGCAAATTCTTAGGAATTTTCTAGATCCTCTAGGATAACTCTATGGTAACTTGTAGAAGTCATTCATTTCAATTGGGTTCACAATTATCCATGGTTTCTTATTTCCATTGTAAGTTTAAAATTTATCCAATGTGGATATGGAGGTCATAAAGTACTGGGGTTTCAGTGGACACTATTCCTTTTAACAACGATCTGTTTTGTCTACTCTTGTGTCTCAACTGAGCATTCAAAGGAATAGTATGTAATCCAGTAGTTCTGCCCTTCTGACTATGACAGCTGCCTTTGCAGTTAGCCTTTCTCCTCTTATGGTTTACCACAACATACTTCTATGACATGCATGCTTAATGCACTAAGACAAGTTATGTGTGTGCAAATTAAGATGCAGTAAGATTTCTGTTCTTTCTCTGCAATGTTGTATCAACTCACCTCTACAACTATTTACTTTCTTTAGCTATAACAGCACATTCAACAGGATATAGGAAATCCAATTTATTCTCAGTGAAAAATTGGGGGGAACAAATGTTAACCAGAGACTGTGGTAAATGGGAGCCCATTCATAACAGTGAATAAGAATGGGTGTGTATGTAAGTAAGTCCAAAATTTAAATGAACTGGTTGTTTCTCATGATGTTTTAGAAATAGGTTCACTATCAAGCTACTTTTTTAAAAATAAAGTAGTGACATGCATTCATCTTAATATATAAAAAGCTTCTGGTTGTCGTTAGTAGCCTAAAAACAAGTAGCCTAAACTATGGGGCCAACTGACATCAAATTTGGCCTCCAAACTTCTCATACCACAAGGTATGACCAACAATTAAAAAAAAAAAACCAAAACCGTGATAACAGCATTAAAATTCTTAAAAAATAAAAAAATACCTTACCACACATGTGCAAAACCTAGCCCTGCCCCCTCTTGTGCGAGAGGGGGAAACAAACAGCCATCCGTAGCATTGGGAGCCAAGCCGAGAAGCCAGAACAGCCCAGCAAAGCTACCCTGAAAAGCAGCCTTTACAGCCTTCTCAGAGAGAGAGAGAGAGAGAGGAGCGGGAGGGAGGGAGAGGGAGAAGGACAGATGGAGAGAGACAGAAGAAGCAATGAAGCAAGCAAGCCTTTTCCATTGGTCAGGCAAGGAAGGTGAGAGGGAAAGGAAAGGGAAGGGAGGGAGGGAGGAGGAGCCATGCTAGGAGGAGGCTGCACAGGCCTCCAAAGAGACACAGGGTTCAGTAACAAATCTTATACTCCAGGCCTGGGCTTACTTGGGCCCTCCAAACATTTTGGACTTCAATTCCCACAACAACCCAACTTTAACCTATAAAGCCCTAAACGACTCCGGCCCTGTTTACCTCTCCGAACGTATTCTCCCCTATGAACCATCAAGATTATTAAGATCGTCTGGAGAGGCCCTGCTCTCGATCCCACCGGCCTCGTAAGTGCGTCTGGTGGGGACGAGGGACAGGGCCTTCTCGGTGGTGGCCCCTCGACTCTGGAACTCTCTCCCACTGGAGATCAGAACCGCCCCTTCTATCCTGACATTTAGGAAACAGGTGAAGACTTGGTTATGGAGACAGGCATTCGACGAGTGAGCCAACACCCTGAGATATGGATGGAGGATGATGAGCAACGATTTTAGTGTGACGACTGACCATTATAGTTATTGATTGTAATTGCTGTTTTAATGTTTTACTGTAATATGCATTATGATGTTTTATTGATTGTATGTGATATTATGGTTGGAGTCTGAGTCCCTCAAGAGAGGTGAGAAGGTCGGTATACAAAACTTTTAAATAAATAATAAATAATTCCTAACAGCCATGCTTTTCTGCCTGTTAGGAATTGTGGGAACTGAAGTCCAAAATGTCTGGAGGGCCCAAGTAAGCCCAGGCTGACACACATATATAGACAATACACACATGCACATATCTACACAAACACATATGCACTCATATATACATACACACACACACACACACACACACACACACACATATATATATATATATACACACATACACATACATAACACATATATACACATGCAAACTGCACATATACATATACATATACACACATACACAGAGATATACATATACACAAGCACATACAAATATACACATATATACACATGCACACATATATACACATATGCATATACACATACATTGCCTACCTTCATAACCTTTGAAAACCCTTGCAGCTTAAAAACCTGGGGAGGTGTTCCTTAGCCCAGATTGTTTCATGTCTGGGATTCCTGTTTTCTGAGGCCACAGCAATGTGTGGCCAGGGTACAGCTAGTAATTTATATTTTATTAGTTTTGTTGACCTGACTAGTATTGGATATCTGCTACAGTTCATTAATACAATTGTTTATGTGTTTATTTCACTAAATAGTTGATTTCAACAAATTCCTCAAGGCTACTGATACAGTATATGAGTGAAGTTAGCACTGTAAGTTTCAAACATATTCATTAGGCATACTACAAGATTCACCTTCTTATATATGTACATGCTTTAAGACTCAATTTCCTCCCATCCAAAATTTGAAACTATTTCTTAACTTTGGTAAGTTCTTCAAATATAAACTGAAATGGAATTTGCACTGTCAAAATTCCAATTTCCAGCATGAAGTGGACCATGTGCCCACTACCTACTACGTAATTCAAGACCATGTTTTTGAAAGTTAACAGGTTCTGGATAGATGAACTATCGCTTTCTATTTCTTCTATAGCAAATATTTTTTGTTTCCTTTAGACTGTCACATTATTCCCATTAGAAATATTGAATTTATATAGGAAGACCAGATCAAGTAGATGCCCATATTTAACAAGGAATTTGAGTATGTTACTTTTCTGTCATGCGATGTGCGGGGCTGGATGAATGCAAAGCTGGGGTGAAAATTGCTGGAAGAAACATTAACAACCTCAGATATGCAGATGACACCACTCTGATGGCCGAAAGCGAGGAGGAGCTGAGGAGCCTTCTAATCAAGGTGAAAGAAGAAAGCGCAAAAGCCGGGTTGCAGCTAAACGTCAAGAAAACCAAGATTATGGCAACAAGAATGATTGACAACTGGAAAATAGAGGGAGAAAACGTGGAGGCCGTGACAGACTTTGTATTTCTAGGTGCAAAGATTACTGCAGATGCAGACTGTGGCCAGGAAATCAGAAGACGCTTACTTCTTGGGAGGAGAGCAATGTCCAATCTCGATAAAATAGTAAAGAGTAGAGACATCAGACTGGCAACAAAGATCCGCCTAGTCAAAGCCATGGTATTCCCTGTAGTAACCTACAGATGTGAGAGCTGGACCTTAGGGAAGGCTGAGCGAAGGAAGATAGATGCTTTTGAACTGTGGTGTTGGAGGAAAGTTCTGAGAGTGCCTTGGACTGCGAGAAGATCCAACCAGTCCATCCTCCAGGAAATAAAGCCCGGCTGCTCACTGGAGGGAAAGATACTAGAGACAAAGTTGAAGTACTTTGGTCACATCATGAGGAGACAGGAAAGCCTAGAGAAGACAATTATGCTGGGGAAAGTGGAAGGCAAAAGGAAGAGGGGCCGACCAAGGGCAAGATGGATGGATGGCATCCTTGAAGTGACTGGACTGACCTTGAGGGAGCTGGGGGTGATGACGGCCGACAGGGAGCTCTGGCGTGGGCTGGTCCATGAGGTCACGAAGAGTCGGAGACGACTGAACGAATGAACAACAACAAACTTTTCTGTCATTACATGCTAGAATTACATGCTCCCAGCTATGCTATGCAAGAAAATGAATATATCTTTACAGTACTGTCTCCATATTTGAACATATTGAAGTATTGCACATTAACTATTCTTCAAGGAAAAATACATGTTTTTCAGCCACAAAATACTGGTTTTCCATACAGGAAATCTGTAGACCGCACAGATGACAGCTTTAGATAAAAAAGTGTTTGTCTACACATTTTATTTGCAACATTTCAAGATATTCTAATACCAAGAGAAAATTATGCCAAGTTGTGATGGGTTTTCTTAACCGTCAGGAACCCTATTTATTAAAGGGGGTGAATCCCAAATGGAGAAACTGAATGTCGCAGATTCCTTTTTCATTTCAGTGAGAAAAACTATGAGGGGTCACTTCAGCAATACACTTAACACAACACTTGAAACAACATTTAACACAAATTTCTATGTGGTTCACGAAGATGCAAAGTGACCATCACATAATTTAAAATGAAACTTCAAGAGGAAGGTGACCACATTTAGTTTTGTTTCTTCTTGTGAGTCAAGTGAAACCATGTACTTTCAAGGCTGATGCTTAACAGCAAAAATGGGATAGATGGGTACCAAAAAACCTAATGCTGCATCCCATGAGATCTAATTAGAACAAGATAAATGAATGAATAAACTTAGAAAATATTAGGATATTAGACAAGGATCATCTGGATAATACTGGAAGACTATGATTCCTTGAAATAATGAACACACACATACCTATGAAATGTCTGTGTGTCATAATTTTGTTAATGCTGTTTTAATTAAGAGTTTTCTCTCGCAATATAGAAGAAAAGTTTTAATTATTAGTTCCAGTTCTATAAAATATTGTCTGCACTATTATAATGAATTACAATTTTATGAACCACTATTGTCCATTGTATTCTAGGTCTTCATCTCAGTATTGTATTCGACCAGTATTTTTAATTTCAGATGTTTAAGCAAAGAACTTCCTTTTATTACTTGGGCACTGTTAATGCTTACAATTTTTTTGATCATATGTTTGGTGAAATGTAGCCTTATTTTGCAATGCCAGAATATAAGGTGCGGCTGAAATAAATACCATTATATGTTTTTGAACTATGGTGTGTCATATGGAGAGGAAATTAAATTTTACTTTTAAATTTCCACAGTGTGTTTTTTTAAGAAAGGGATTTACTGGTGTTGGTAGGTATTAAATTCTATAAAACACTGTAGTATGTAACAATATAAATGACAGCTTTTTCCAGGCCTGCCTATTTTCATTGTGGGTTGATGCATTGTATCAGCACTGCATAATGTGAATTACATGCTAACAGAAAAGGTATCTTATAGCTGCAGTCTTTTCGCAATCCAGGAGGGAGCCCCACTGAATTCAGTGAGACATCTATCGGAACACAGATGCAAGAGATCACACTATAAATCATTTACAAATTAGCAACAGTACAACATACTAGTGCTGAGCGCAGACTGGAATAGTTTGTCTGTCAGTAGACAGAGAAAAAAAGTCTTTCCAGACAGATTATGAATTAATTAGGAGCCATGACCTCTCCTTTAATTTCACCTCCCACTCCACCAACATTCATATATTAAAATATTTCTGCTCCACCCTATCCCTAAGGCAGGTGACAAATTTATAAGTAAAAATAAATTCAGGATGTTTAAAATTTCACCATGTTAAGAAAACCCGGAGGGCAGGTTCACATTCCTAAACAGTTACAAGTCCTTTTTTTCATAATGGAAGATTGGGATACACATCATTCCTTCAACAACTGAAGGTTATATGTAAAATTGGCACTCCATTTGGAGAACTGTATGTGAGAACTTCTGTGTGTGATGCTTCTCCTGTTGTCTGTACCAGTTTCTCCTCAACCTTGTTGTTTGAATAAGTTGAATCTGTGGAGATAGACTGATCATTACCTGTATGTTGTGAGGGACTAGTTGAGAGCCAACAAGCCCTGTGGATTGATAGTAGAGGTGTCTAATTTGGCCAAAAGGCATCCTGTTTCAGGGTCCATTGTCAGTTGACACCTCACACTGTTTACCAGAAAGTTACTTGAAAGGGGAAGGGTGTTGCCATTTTCATTTGGCAAAGATTTAGCCCATTGTCCACAATGGGAAATTTTAAAGGCTCAATCTCCAGTTATTTTAAGGCCTATTTGTATGAAATCTACCTCGGTTTTAGACCCCATTTGCAACTGCAGGCCTGCCAACTTTCAAAATAATTCACCAATCTACTGATTTTTTAGAATTATTTTAAGTTTTAACCATATTTTTTTAAAAAATAAGACAAACAACAAGAGAGAGTTCTGGGAATTGTAGTTGCCAGGTGTGTCCATTCTCAGCCAATCAAAGCATGGTCACAACCAGGCTTTTTATTTGCTGAGAAGCAGAGAGAGAGAAAAAGCTTCAACTCCCATCATGATGCGAGAGGATACTTTTCAATGTCCATCCTTTGTAAGTGCTGCTAGGAAAGCGAGTTCCCAGCAGGATCCTCTCTGGAGGAAGAGCCTAGAAAGCTTTCCATATCACTGCTTCTGCTGAGGGGGGCAGGGAGGGAGAAAAGACGTAGCAGATTCCTGCCTCAGGTATACTGCAGATTTAACCCTTTCCTATCCAGGAACCGGATAAAATCCTGCTCCCTTAATCAGTTTTGCTGGGCTTTTTGACTTCCTCCTTCCTGTTCTGTTTTTGGAGATTATATAAAATGGCCCACCGAATACTACAAATCATTTTTGTTTAAACTGAATCAGGCCCAAGCCTAATTGGTAGGTCCCAGCTCTGGGAACTGGGTAAGTAACCTGTCCTGGATGGGATTGCACTTTTCTTGAGGGTGCAGTTGTCCGGCCTTGACATCCTTCACACTGCACTGATCCATGGGAAGGGGAGCCAGGCTTTAATAGGCATGTGGTACCTTGTGCCACATACAAAGCCTTCTGGTCTCAGACCATGGAGACCATCAAAAGAATGTCCTCCTCTTTCACCTCACTTGTCTGGGGATGCATTCACTGGAGAGTATCCAATCACTTTCTTATTTGGAGAATTCTTAGCCCACTGCGAATGTGCACTGCATAAAAAGAAGACTATGCCACATTGTTTCAGATTCAGAGGATCCTGTAGGAGAGCCAATATTTTAAGAGTTTCAACAAGCCATTAATTCAAAAACAGTTTTAACTGGCTTATTTTGGTTCCTTTCATATGTATGTTTACTTGTGAGTTTTTTTTTCATTTAGAGCAATTGCCCAGATTTTGGTTAATCACAGTTGCTGGTTCAAACTATTTAAGTCTTTCCATTTCATCAATATTACAATCTTTGTAGCAGGAAGTACAACTATCAAGTTTCCTTGTAATGATAATTTATCTATCTCATCAAATATAGAATCATAGTGTCATTTAGTGCAACCTCCTGCCATGCAGGAATATACAATCAACACACTCCTGACAGGTGGTCACTCAGCCGTTGCTTAAAAACCTGCAAAGGAGACTCCACTACACTTCAAGGCAGCATATTCCACTGTCAAACAGCTCTTACCATCAGGGAATTTTTCCTAATGTTTAGATGGAATCTCTTTTCCTGCAATTTGAATCGATTGCTCTAGAGCAGCAGAAAACAAGCTTGCCCTTTCCTCAATATGACATTCTGTCATATATTTAATCATAGCTATCATGTCCCATCTCAGCCTTCTTTTCTCGAAGCTAAACATACCCAGCTCCCTAAGACACTCCTTGTAGGACTTGGCTTCCAAACCTTTGATCATTTTGGTCACCCCTCTCTGGACATATTCCAGCTTGCCAATGTATTTCTTGAATTGTCTGTCTCTCTCTTTCTGCTCTGCCTCTCTCTCTCTCTTTGCTTAGACTCGGGTTCTCTTCGTTCTTTCTCAGCTAATCTGTCTTTTTCTCTTTGTTCTGCCTCAAGTTCCATTTCCCTCAGTTGTACCTGAATCTGCAGTTTTTGAATCTCCAAGGAGGTAGTTACTTATTTATTTATTTATTTACTTTACTTTACTTTACTTGTATACCGCAGTTTCTCAGCCCAACAGGCGACTCAACGCGGTTTACAACAAGGGTAAAAAATCAATCAAACAATATACAATTTAAAATAATTAATAGCATAGTATACACAATAATAATACATCAATAACAGCCCCATAACATCTCGTAACTAGAATCGTAATCCAATCCGTCGTCCATAATTCCGTTCCTGTATTCATCATATTCATTGCGCTGTTTATCTGAATACCCGTTCAAACAGCCAAGTTTTTAATTTTCTTCAAAACACCATTAGCGAAGGGGCTGATCTAACCTCCATAGGAAGGGTGTTCCACAGCCGAGGGGCCACCACAGAGAAGGCCCTGTCCCTCGTCCCCGCCAGCCGCGCGTGTGAAGCTGGTGAGATAGAGAGCAGGGCCTCCCCAGAAGATCTTAGAGTCCTGGTGGGCTCATAGGCAGAGATACGTTCAGATAGGTAGCTTGGGCCAGAACCATTGTTCTGAAGTTTCTCCCTGTACCTCAGTTTCAACCTCTTCTCTTCCTCCCTCTTCAGCCACATTTTTCTGCCCTTTGGTGGTGCCATGTTTCACCTTGGTAGCTTTCAATATTGTACTTGTGGTAGCGTTCTGAGGTAAATTTTGTTTGTGGTAGCTTTCAAAAGTTTACCTCAGCACTTCTCTTTAGACCCACTGTATTTAGATGTCATATGATTCCAAACGCTGCTCACCAAAAATATAATAAGAATGGGAGGTTACGAGGAGTAAATCTCTACCATGCGGATAAGGATTCCCCTTTGTTTGGTGACCTCACTGCTGCCTCACCAAAAATGTAATGGATCTTTAATTAAGTAGGGCCGTCTCTAACAATCTTCTGGCAGAGGGAACCTTTCCTTTGGAAATCCCACCTATATGCCACCAAATGTAAAAGATTATTAAATATATTCAATTAAGTGTTTGGAGGCTGCTGAGACTTTGCCACCAACACACTATTTTGTGAGGTAAAGTTCTGTGATCACTGGCAACCACAACACTTAAAGGAATATTAAGCTTCTTGTTTGGCAAGCGGTTTTAAGTAAGATGTGTTGTGCTGGATTCACACTCAGGGCTCTGAAGTCTGAAGAAAAATAATGCTGAGATTCTTTTTAAATAAACGCTGCCACCATTCTTATAATTCTGTTCCACTAAACAGCTATGGAACTATTTCACATAGAGGCACTCTTGAGACAGTTGTGGTTTAACAAAGAACAAAGCTGTTTATTTGTGAGAACTTTGACAAAACAGGCACTTAAGCTTCACGGTTGCAATAATGAGTAGAAGTGTATGGTTACTGTAAAAATAGTTCAAGGCTTAGTTTCAAAGCAACTATCCACTCCCTCAGGAATCTAGCAGGCTTCCCTCTGACTAGACTTCCTTAAAACTCAAGACAGTCCTTTCCCTTGGATCTGTCTTTACTCTAGACTAGCTATTTTCCCTAATAGCTATCTAACTATATTAACTGACCAACTCTTGGCTTCCCTGACTTCTCTTCTCCTAACAAACAAACCATCTCCACTCTTCAAACACCCAACCCTGCTGAGCTGTCAGATTTTAAAACGCAACTTCTTCAAGGCTTTTTTCCTCTGCCCTCTCTCTCCCAGCCAATTAAAAGGTCTCCACATTTCCCTCCAGACTGCTCCTAAGTTCTGCCCCCTCTAGGAAATGGGTACTCTAAGATGGCTGCCTCCATGCACCATCTGATAAAATGGCTGCCGTACTTCCTGGGCCTACTTCCTGAGCTTTCCGTGGCCCAAAAAGGTAGGGAACTCAGCATATGGTGCCAAGCATTGGGCACAGTATTCCAGGTGAGATCTGACCTGAGTTCAATATTTTGGTTGTTAAAATTTACAGTGAATGCAAGAGTATTTTGCTGTAACTTTATTTGGTTGAGGACAGCTGCAACCTCTCCAAATGATGGGTGTAGTAGATTTAATAGAGTCCTACAGGAATATAGTGCCATCTATGGAGAGTTTTCAGTTCTGCCTCTTTATGGCTGGTTGACTGGTTTAAATAGAAATCTGGAATTCCAGTCTGCATCCAATGCAGTAGTTGTTATATCTTATTCCCATGCAATTTTAATTCCCAACAATCTTCCATATTGCTATATCAATCTACAAGTCATATTCTCTTTTCTATCTGTGGAATGTTGTCCCCGTGTAATTCGAGGGCTTTATGGTCTTAAAGATGGGTGTGCCACCTCTGCAACAGCTATGGGGCTTTTCATCTTTCCAAGTTTTGAACTGGCCAGATTTAGCATTAGAAAAGAATAGTGAATGATTACATAGAGAGCAAAATAAAAAGTTGTGGATGCCATGGTCCTGGCCCGGGCCTTCTGTACACAATAAGTTGTATCTAGTTCGGAATTTTTGAATGTTTGACTTTTCAAAAAAAAGATTTAAGTACCTGATGAGTTTAAGTACCTGATGAGTTAAGTACCTGCTATGAGTTTCTAAGTTAGTCACTTATTTGTATAGCAACTGCTATTTAAAATATAATTGCAGTTAAGTAAACATTCATGTGTAGAAATGAGTTGTATACCAAGTTAGTTATTTGGTCCCTCTACAGCAGTGGTTCTCAACCTGGGGTCCCCAGATGTTTTTGGCCTACAATTCCCAGAAATCCTAACAGCTGGTAAACTGGCTGGGATTTCTGGGAGTTGTAGGCCAAAAACATCTGGGGACCCAAGGTTGAGAAGCACTGCTCTACAGATTGTCTGCTTTCACGGAAGGTAGCTCTTTAGATTTCAGACCAGTGTCTCTTCCAGGAGATACTGAGGATTAGATCTGAGAATATTGGACATCCTCTAACACCAAATTGCAGATTTTCTCAAAGGAAAAGAATATGAATCAGCTCAACTGCTGACTCCGGTCCAAAGTCTTAGTTTAATCCAGATTCCTAGAAACATATCCTCTCTAGGAATTGGTAACTTATTGTGGGAGCATGGTTCCTCAAGTACCTAGAACACTGTTAGAGAGGACAAATGTTGCTGAATGGAGAAACAGGAAGTCCCAGTTCCATGGGCAAGTGTGTTGTACTGTATATCAAAATGTACATTTTTCATGTTCAATATGAGTAGAATTTGAAGACTTAAAATGTATATATGGGATAGAAAAACTGGCAGTTTTCTCCACTCCTTTGACAAATTACAATGCACTGCTCCACTCATTTGTGGGTGTCTTAATAATGCTGATAATTCTTGTCTTAAAATGTGCTTGTTCTGATTTAGACATGGATCAGTTCTTCAAGTAATTAATTACTAATTAAGGAATTATTACATTGCAGCATGTGGCACTAATAAAATTACTGGAGGGTTTGAGTAAATTCTTTAAGAAAGTAATTCTTATTAGTTATAGTCAAAATTATTTGTTACTTTAATTAATCCTTGGCTAGACATTAATTAGACTCAAAGTAATTTTATAGCTGTACATTCTAACCTAATTGTGCAATTAATAACAAATGAGCCACTCTTTGTGAGAATATTACTTTAGAAAAAGTGAACTCAAAGTACTCTATCATTACACATTGTTTGAAGTAACACCATGAAATAAGAGACCAGACAACAAAATATGGAACAAAGGTCTATTTATTGACCTATTTAAACTGCAATCAAGAGCAGTAAAAATTAACCTGGAGGAAGCAACAAGAAATAGGTCATGACGGAGGAAAAAGTATCACCCAATGACTATCTCCTCATCTACCTCTGGGCGACCACCTAACCGCAGGAACAGTCTACTTAATGGCTTGTTGGCCTGGATGGTCATTACTGAGCATTCCAGGGGCACTCCTTTCTGAGCCCTAAAACCCCATAAGAGAAAGTGGGAACCCCTCAGTCTAGCCCCAAGGGGGGAAAATTCTCAAGATGCCCCCAAGCTCTGGAATTTGTAAGGGCCATCCCAGATATCTCCCTTCACATCCAAATTGAGTATGCCAAGGTGAACACCAACAGTGTTCTCCCTCCAGTTCCTGCCACTGGAAACTTAATAGCACCACCCAAATAAACTCCTTCCTCCAACAACACAATATGGGGTAGGCAAATCCCCCCCACCTTGAGGGAGGGACAAATTTTCTACCTGGCCCCTTAGCACTCATACTGTGTTGAGGGCAGGTGGGCAGGTCACTGAATGAAGAACTGAGGAAAGAAGGAGGAACCAGCTGCATAACCTACAGCCAAGGCCCCTCCATCTTGAAAAAATATATAAACTGATCTCATTACGGGGGCTTGAATTGCTTGCCTCCAGCAAAATCCTGGCAAAATCGCATAAACAAACAGTATAACAGACAATACACCATTTTTTTCCACTTCCCTCGAAAATAATTTTCACACTATAGAGAGAAGAGCATTGAATCATACAATAGAGTCAGCACAAGTTGTTGGACTTTAGGTCCCAGAATCCCCCAGTCAGCATAGCCAATTGTCAGGAATTCTTGGAAATACAGGGCATGAGCTTCTGGAACTAAAGACAGAGAATTGCTGCCCTGAAACTTTCATGTGGTTATGGCTTCATTTAATATTTTTATGTAGAGACAATAATCCCTTTTCTCTTAATGGTCATGGTTTGATGACTTTGTCTTGATGCCTTTAACATTACATTATAGTTTAGGCTGCAGATTATAAATCCAAACCAATGCTTATCTACTATCACTGTCATCATCTCCATCACCATATCTTCTAAAGATCTCAGTGCAAAATCATCAAGTGAAGTCATCAACTGATAAGTCATGAACTAATCATGGATTTGTAGATCAACCCATTATGTCTGTTTGAAGATGTCTTAAACTGGCTATCACTTTAATAGCTTCAATACCAGGGATGGGCAAAGGAAGGCTCATCAGATTCCAAAGTGACCCCCCACCCCTCAGGTGAGCCCCCCTGTAAAAGCTGAGAGACCCTTACTACTTGAAATCTATTGCTTTATTTTAATATGTTATTCCCAGCTTAATCTATAGAAAGAGGCAAGTAAGAAATTATGCAATTATAACTTCCTCATCATTACCAACATCTCTTGCTGCACCTTGCTGTAGTTGCTGTTTAATGTCCTTGCTGTCCATCCAGTCTAACTCCCCAAAGCAATCTTGTCAACCCCTCCAAACATTCACACCCTCCCTTCTTACTTGAATCCTTTCTTGAAATCCATTTTAGTCCAGTTCTTCAAAAGAAATCTTGTCAGTACCCCCAAACACTTCCCTGACTTACCCTCTTGCTTGAAGCTTTGCTTTAAATCATCATTGCTCAACTCCCTTGAAGAGATTCCTGCTTTAAATCTTGCTTGGTCACCCCTTTCAACAGATCCCTATTCTAAACCCACTTTTCTCAGCTCCTTTCAACAAATCCCTGTTTTGAATGCTCAACACCTTTCAACAGATCCTTGCTCTAAATCATTTTTGCACAAGCCAACGGAAATCTTGTTGGTAACCACCACCTTTTCTTTAGCAGACATTTCATTTTGAACTTGTTCTGTACATGCAACTGTTGAGGAGCGCTGTTGCATTTCTATATATTTTTACATGGGTTTTAATTCATGTTTTTGAAATATTACTTTGATTTAATTATATTTTAACTTTTGTAGTAATAGTGTATATACTTGTACTTTGTTGGAACTGCCAAATTAACATTCTGTAATCCACTCTGAAAGTATTTGTGGCCAAAGAAAGGAGTATAAATACCTTAAATAAATAAATTAAAATGTGGCTGTAAGTTATCTTGAATCCTATGCTGGGGAAAAGACAGGATATAAATTGAATGTATGAATAAGGTAATAAAATACACCCCTTTAAGAAATCTAACACTGCAATCTTATCTGCTCAGAAGCCACACTGAGTTCAATGGCACTTAATCTTGAGGAGATTGGAACTGCAGTTAAAATTAAAACAAATAGCTCAGCTGGGTAATAATATTGATCCTTGCTTTTTTCAGTCTGTCTGTTATTACATTTATGATCAGCCTTGTTTGAAACAACTGAAGTAAACATATTGAAAATATGATCTAGGTGGAGTTATAAGTTGTAATATGTAAATACAGATGTTATTTTTCTGTTGTCATCATTTAAATTTAATGGGAGTTGTTTGAGCACATCTAATTTTTCTGCAAAAGTCACAGAGATTCAAAAGTACTTAACATTAAACTAATGGCATGCTTAACTTAAAAGCTTAGCTTTCATTAAATGCATGGCACTAAACTTTAACATTTATGCTTGTACTATATTCTCGTGCAGCACATAGAACTTCATTTCATTTTGAAAGCAAGGCTGTAATTGTCAGATAGCTTGGAAAGAGACAGGATGTCATCTTTGTAGCTTGTCATTTATTTGTCGGATTTATAATTGTTAACTCTCAATTAAGCAATGTCGAAATGAAAGTGGGGAGGCAAAATGCACAAGCTAGAAAAATCTCAGATGCCTACATTACAGAGTGTAATGAGCTATACTCCAAAGTAAATGTATCAGACTGCAATCTGAAAAAGCTCATCCCTGCTTTCTATAGGTCTGGATGCAAAATGAAATCCTAAATTCTGTGTTAAACATATGGGATGTACAGGACAGAGATTCCCTACCAACTGGTGCTAGTAGAGCCCTGTTTGTCTGATTCCCTGTTCTGCCTACAAAGAGCTCTACAGACAGAAAATTAGGATGGATGGGTTTTGTGGAAGGGCAACTGTAAGTAGCATCAGATCTCTTGATTATAAAACATGTGAATTTCTTCAAGACTCTGATTTCTCAGCTTAGAGTTAATGCAGGTTGTGCATGGTCTGTCCTACTTTGCCCTGACTAGCTGCCCTCCTCAACACTCATAATTTTAGTGGATATGCTTGGTTTGGCACAGAGTGGAAAGGAAGCCCAAAGTCAGATGAAAAAGTAGGATTCACACAGCTGCCTCCAAGTCTAACACATATATACCAGGTAGCAAGTGAAAGAAAAAGGTACAAGTGTTCCTTTAGATTTTACAAAGGAAACTCAAAAATGGCAATGCGAATCATTCTGCTTCCTATGCTCATTCCTGCAGTTTATAGCTTTTGAGATTTTTTATGACCTTTTTTGTAACAGGATTATCTATATCATGGACATTTCAGTGGAAAAGCAAAAGATGGAGAGAAGTTCATGCAGGGATGCGAAATAAAGTTTTGCAGTCTCCTTTTAATGTTAGCAAAGCCTAGATAACATTATTAAAGGGGTTTAATAGCTTAAATGATGACTATTATTATTTATTTATTATTTATTACGGTTGCTTATACCCCGCCCTTCTCACCCGGGGGGACTCAGGGCGGCTTACACAAACAAGGCACAATTCGATGCCTGTATTACAAAAACATAACATCAAAAACATAACATCAATAACAACAATAATTATAACACTGATAACAATTAACTATTTAACTGATAACTGTTTAAATTACTTGTTTTTTTTTTTTACTGGAATTGATTTTAGCCTGTTGGTTGTTGAAAACCATTCCACCTCTCCATAAGGTTTTAGCTGTTAGTTTTAGATGCTTTATCTTGTGATATACGTGCATGCATATGTCTATTTGGATCATTTATGGTTTCATTTTTTTGGTAAATTCCTATTTGGCATTAAGTTTAAAGTTAGGTTGTTTTTTTAAAAATAATATTTTTATTGCTTCAACTTTACAATATCTTGCTTACACTTAGTTTCCATTGGTGCTCATATTTATACACACTTCATTTCCATGTAACATTGCTTTTATCTGCACTCTCTCTTTTTATATATCCTTCCCATAAACAAAAAAAGGAATAAAGAAAAATAGAGGGAAAAACAACAATACCATTAATGCAGGAATGGATAATAAAAATGATGGATTTTGCCCAAAAGTTAGGTTATTCTATACTGTTCAATGTATTCTGTTTTTGATGTAATTCTGTTTATATTCATTCTTGGTGACATTGGATGTTTGCCTTATATGCTGAAAAACACCCTGTGACCCTTTGGGGAGATAGGCAGAAAAACATGAAATGCAAAGATACAGAATTGGGGGGGGGGGGTCTGGTTTGATAGCAGTATTTGTGAAAAAGATCTTGGAGTCCTCATGGACAAGTTAAACATGAGCCAACAATGTCATGCAGGAGCTTAAAAAGCTAATGTAATTTTGGCTTGCATAAATAGGAGTATAGTGTCTAGATCCAGAGAAGTCATGCCACTCTATTTTGCCTTGGTCAGACCACACCTGGAATACTGTGTCCAATTCTGTGGTTTAAGGGAGATGTGGTTTAAGGGAGATGTTAACAAGCTGGAATGTGTCCAGAGAAGGATGACTAAAATGATCAAGGGTATGGAGAATAAGCCCTATGAGGGCAGCTTAAAGAGTTGGGCATGTTTAGTCTTCAGAAGAGAAGGCTGAGAGGAGACGTGATAGCCATGTATACATATATGAGGAGAAGTCATAGGGAGGAGGGAGCAGGCTTGCTTTCTGCTGCCCTGGAGACTAGGACACAAAACAAGGGCTTCAAACTACAGGACATGAGACTCCACCTGAACATTAGGAAGAACTTCCTCACTGTGTGTTGGTTTGCAGTGGAACTCTCTGCCCTGGAGTGTGATGGAGACTCCTACTTTGGAGGTTTTAAAACAGAGGCTGGATGGCCATCTGTTGGGGGTGCTTTGAATGTGATTGTCCTGCTTCTTGGCAAGGGGTTGGACTGGATGGCCCATGAGATCTCTTCCAACTGTAGGATTCTATGATTCTAGGGCAGTCTACAAAAAAAGTTTTATTATTTATTTATTTATTTGTTTATTTCATCTTCGGCTTCAAAGTTGGGGAAAGGGTCTACCTTCAAGAGAGAAAGATTTGACTTTTTTCCTCAGCCACCAAAGAAGCATAGGTCCCAGTCTCAGACCTCTGATGCTGGAAAAGAGGAAAAGGAGGCAGGGAGGTGAGAGCTGATATGTCAGGAGAGCTGCATCCTCAGAGGATCCACAACGCTTGGGGGTACCAAGCTGGTTCCTGATCTCCAGTAACCATAGATGTGACAAAGATGGATTTCTCCTCATGCGTTTCTGTGAGAAGAATTTCATAAAAGATGTCTGGATAGGAAGGAAAAGAGCAGAAATATGTTTCTCACATTTGCCCTACCAACATTAATCTGATGGGGTTTTGGATATTTCAGAAGCCCTTGTGTCAGCGCCTTCTGAAAGCAAGGTTTATATTTCCCTTAATAATATAATTTTCATTGAATAACTCTGTAGTGTCACATGGTTTCCACAAAAACAGCAGAAATCAGACATTGCAAAGATATTTTACATAATCAGTTCCTCATCCAATTGAAATGTATGAATACACTTTATCCTAATACAATAAATATTCCAGTTTTTCACAGCATCTGGCTATGCTAGTAAAAATGTAAATTTAAGGTTTCTCCTAGGCAGCCTTTGAATGTCATTGTAACTTGGAGACTTGTTCCAAAGCACAGGTAATTGATTGTAATGAAAAAAAATGCATTAATGATATTAATTGACAAAAACCAGCATGTCTTTTGGCCGCAAAAAACCTTGAAAGGAAACTAGTGTTTTGAAGGTCAAGGCTCAGTGTAGTATAATCCCTACCATCTGTGTTCAGGCTGGTGTGATTCTTAGACTGTCATATACATTCTCTCTTTTTGGAAAATAATAGACAGGAGAAAAGCTTACCCAACAGGGAGCCAAAATGTAGTTAGCTTTATAGAAAATGAAAAGGCACCACTGTATAAACTTAAGATGACCCTTAATTTTCCTTCCCCTTGACCTACACATGTTCAAAGTCAGCATCAGAAGTTTAGTGGCTCTGGGAATGAAAATAATTCAGCAACCAATAAACTTTAATGGTCTAACAGCAAACCAGAGGACAAGGCAACCATGTCCAATTCCTTTGTTGAAGCATGGGATTGCTGGACAGATGAACTAAACCGATCAAGAAACCCCAACTTTTAACTTTTTCAAACAGAAGTGATTCTGATGGCTATTTATTTGAGCAACAAGAGCTAAAATTCTGAGAGGTATTTTTTAAACTGTGAAATGAAAAAGACAGAGTGGGACCAGGCAGAGTTACCTTACTGTCATGCTTACTTTAGTATTATTGTGTTTTTTTCAACAAACAAAATAAAAATTGAATGTAATTCTCTGAAAAAGATTTAAGGTCTAGATCCTTATTTCACAGTGTTAGAGCTATAAACCAATGGTGGATAACTAACTGAGTTTGTTAAAAATGATGGCACATATGCCCCGTAAAACACTGAGACAGTGAATATAAAAGTTCTTTGTCTGCCACTATTGGCTTAAGAAATATAATGATACAAAAAAAAAAACCCAGACACATAAGAGTTCTTTCTCTCCCCACTTCCTTTCCTTTATTCTTTCTAGAGGCTCCCTTGTACAAACACACATTCTGGAGAAAAACAACACTGTAAAAATTAGTTGTAAAAAATAATAGTACTCCACAGATACCTAATTAAAAGATGTTCTCCACCTTTGGCAAGAAACATTTTATATTGCCTCATTAAAATGACCCAACAACTGACTGGAGGGATTTACTTCACTTTTGTCTCTTCCATGATGTAACCATGTGGTATCACCCACTCTCATGCACACATACACAGGGAAAAGAAAGAAAAAAAGAAAAAACCACAAGGAAACAAGTTGCGATCTTCCTATCTTCTTTGTGAGCCAGAAATTTCATTATTTCCATGGAACAATGTATTTATAAGCACACACACACACACACCTTTATGCCCATAAAATCAGGTGAAATACATTGTAAGTCTTTCTGTTGTGATTTTTTCTTCGTAATTATCACAGCAAAAGCTGGAAACTGAACAAGAAGGTGTGGAAATGACAATTGTGTGTGCCTCTGGACTTCTCTGGGGCACCTTCTGTAAATCAAATGAGAGTCATCATCCACCTTTGATTTAACCCCAAAAGAAAACATTTGTCTTCTCAGAAATAAAAGTTGCAGAAATCTAAAGCCAGAAGCCAAATGGAATGGTTAGGTCTTGAAATGCAGCCAATAAAATAAGTCTGAACAATGTGATTCAACAACTTTGATTTAAAAAAATGAAAGTAACATAACTAATGGTCATCTGCCAGGGAAATTTTGGGAGCTCTTGTTCAAAAAATAATGTATCATGTTTCTGAATAAGAATACAGTTTACTAGAAGAATTACAAATTGATTCCTACTTTACTGAAAGTAAATCCCATGCTCTTGGAAAGTAGAGCAGCAATTAGCATGACTACCTTTTACATCTGTAGAACAATGCTGATTTATTATTATTATTATTATTATTATTTCTAGAGAAAAAAATATAATGCACATTAGGGTAAATAGGAGACTATTTGTTGTATATGTTGCAAATTGCAACACATCTGGAATCACATTTGTGCAAGAATGTGTTTGCAATCAAATGTAATAACTCATTCACAATCCAAATGCCCACAAACACAAACTGAAATGTGCCATTACTGTACTGAAAGTTTTTAAAACATTAGTAGAGCTTTTGGCTGGGGAACTAAAAATAAATGTAAAGAAATGTCATTCATCCACCGCTGTAGACCTTCAAAACATTCCTGACATATGATGAATTTAAGGTGGTTTCTTTGCAAAAGATCTGTTCAGAGTAGGTTTATTCACATTTGCCTTCTGGAGTTAGGAGAGTTCTACTTGCCCATGATTACCCAGAGAGTTTCTATGACTGAGCAGGGATGCAAACCCAGGTCTCCCAGTGACCTGGACCAACATCCAAACCACCACACTACGCTGGCATACATTAACAGAAATGATAAGCTAGGATAGGCTGTTGCAGTATTTTTCTCTTCCTGAACTCTCATTGCCAAATTAGTATGGCATTTTCTAAATTAAATGTTATCAAAACAGTTTGTCCAGTGTAGAAGGTACATGTGCTAACTCCCAAATATGTAATTTGTTTTGTTACAGTTATTAACATAATTATTACTATACCTGATGGCTTCTCGGCCTTGTATTACAATACTTTCAAATAAGAGCTAGTGCCAATATTGGTTTTGGTTATGAATAAGACTTTGAATAAAGGAAAGCTGCTAGGGTCCTGGTCCAAGTCTATAATAACATTAATCTCTAAACAAAATAAGGACATGGATCAAATAACAATGACCAATATTACTGTTAAACTGTGACTACAAAATATTTTCGAGGACGTTAGCAAACAGACTTAAGCAGATATTATCAAGGATACTACATGAGGACCAGGCAGGTTTCTGCCAGGTAGGTACCTTAATCAAAATGTGAGGATGATCCTAAATATATTAAAAGTGGCTGGAAAAGATCTAAATAGAGATCTGGCACTATTCTTTATGGATGCAGAGAAAGCCTGTGATAATATTACCTGGGAATTTCTAGATAAGGTCTTGGGACAATATGGAGTGGGGCATCAATTTAAAAGGATGGTGGGGGCAACATACTCAAACCAAAGAGCTAGGCAAAAAATAAATGGACAACTATCGAATACTGTTGAAATCCAAAAAGGAACTAGACTGGGATGCCCCTTGTCACCTTTGCTACTTATTCTAGAGTTGGAGATATCAAATATTAGAAGGAGGGCATTGAAAGCTTTAAATTAAAAAAACAGGAATTCAAAATTAGATCATATGCAGATGACATGGTATCTTACAGAGTATGAAAAACTCCTAGACACAATTAATTATTATGGTAACTTATCAGGATTTAAAATCAATAATAAAAAATATAGGAACAAATGGTAGTATGCAACTGAAAGAAATTTCAGAATGTAAAGTAGTCACAAAGGTAAAATATTTAGGTTTATGGCTCACAAACAAAACAGTAACCCAGTGGTTCTCAACCTGGGGTCCCCAGATGATTTTGGCCTACAACTCCCAGAAATCCCAGCCAGTTTACCAGCTGTTAGGATTTCTGGGAGTTGAAGGCTAGAAACATCTGGGGACCCCAGGTTGAGAAGCACTGCGAGTAACCTATTTCAAGGCAATTATGTGATAGAGTGGTCAGAGATCAAAAAAGACCTGACTAGATGGCAAAGGCTACCGATAATTTGGTCAGGTAAATTTGGAAATAAAAATGATAGTACTACCAAAAATATTGTACCTTTTTCAAAATTTACCAATCATTCAAGGCACTAAAAAAATGGATCAATGGAAAAAGGATCTTACCAGATTTATCTGGACAGAGAAAAGAGCCAGAATTGTGTACAAACTTAATTGATGTGGAAGATAGGGTGGGAGGTTGAACCTAACAGATCTCAGAAATTATCATGAAGCAGCAGGGATAGGCTGGTTGAAAAACTGGATAACACTAGAGCACCAAAATCTGCTTAATCTAGATGGCTATGACCGCAGATATGGCTGGCACACATACCTATGTTATGAAGGGTAGATATTAAACAAAAATCCCAACAGACATATAATCAGAGAATGTCTCTTAGATATAAGGAAACGATATGCATATGGAATAGAACTAAAAAAAACCTATGTCTACAGCCATTAGAAGCAATACTGGGACCAAACACAAGTGAAGAAATCAGAACATACAGAGAATATCTAACTAAGGAAAAGGGCCAATGGAAATTAAGAGAAAGAGGTAACTTAGGCATTCATTTTTGGTTCTGTTATCATCATATGCAAAATTTAAAAATTATGTTAGGGTTTTGCAATAAGAAAATCAGAATTAGAAAGTATACTGGGAAAAGGGAGCAAAGAATTAATCTCCAGACTTTACAAATATTTACTAGGCCACAAACTAGAAGACAATAGGGCAAAATTAACAATGATCATTTGGGCTAGGGACCTAGGAAGAATTCTAGATCTAGAAACCTGAGAACTACTCTGTAATTCGAATTTACAATAGTGGGGTCATTAGGGAAAATTAATACAAAATGTTTTATAGAAGTTATACATCATGAGCACTACTCACAAAAATATGTACATCTCAACAGGATAGGTGTTGGAGATGTAAAACACAGTGAGGAACTTTCATGTGTGGTGGTAATGTGAGAATGTTCAAGGATTTTGAAGTCAAGTAATTAAGGAAACAAATAAAATGTTGTGCAATAAGGTAAAAAAAATCAGGGATGTGTCTGCTGGGCTTATTTAGGGAAAGCTTCAATGGGGATGATAAACAAATACCCCAATACAGTTTTGTTGCAGCAAGAATGATAATTGCTAGGAACTGAAAAAAGAAAAAAAGTGTTAACTAAAAATTATTGGAAAGATAAACTAATTGATTACATGCAAATGGCCAAGACATCCAATAACTTGGCAGGCAAAAACAGTGAATAATTCCTAAATCAGTGGTTCTCAACCTGTGGTCCCCAGATGTTTTGGCCTTCAACTCTCAGAAATCCTAACAGCTGGTAAACTGGTTGGGATTTCTGGGAGTTGTAGGCCAAAACACCTGGGGATCCATAGGTTGAGAATCACTGTCCTAAAGAGATGGGAATGGGCAATGGCATATCTGGAAGGAGAGTCAAAGAAGTGAATGATAAATAGTCCTAAGAGAAATTTATGAGCAAACACAACAGAAGTGTACATAAGTAATGTTATAGGCACCAGAGTGATTAGGGATGGAAGTGCAGGGTGCAGAGGTGTGTGCGATAATGATTAACTTTGTGTAAGATGTGGGCAAGAGGGATGTCTTACATGTTGTAGTGTTGATGTCATGTGTGTTATGTGTACTGTGTTTATTTACCACATTGGTAATTTTTTAAAAAATAATTAAAGAAACGTCATCATCATCATCAATCTCTTACCTGCCTTGCCCCATTGATTGAGACAGGGAACAACAACACATTCAAATAACACACTTAACTTCAGTTACAAATACATAAACCAGTAAAAACATATAACGTCTATTTTTTTAAAAGCCATATAAAACGAATTCAGATTCAAACCATTAGTCCATAGTTTAAGTGTCATAGTTCAAAATTCATAATTTGAAATGAATAATTTAAAAATCATCTCACTTTTTATAATATTTGTATGAATTCTGATACACACCCACTCTCGTTTTGCATAACTCTTTCTTTCCTCTATGAGACTATATACTTGACTATAAAAGACAATATATTATTTATCTATTTATTTTTATATTTAAATAGTTATACTCTTATATCTAGAAATTTCAAAGAGGCATACAGCAAGCATTAGGAGTATCCTAGGACAGAGCTCAGAGAATACATGAAGCTTCCTGTTTTCTCATTGCTTAGAATGGGGCCAGCATGGAGAGAAGTTAGGCGGTGTTGGAGTTCAGCCCATGTTTGTGTTTCAGGATCAAGGTGCTTCTGATGTGGGGAATGATGATGTCACTGAGGACCAAGATGGAGATGACTTGGTCGATATTAATGCAGAGAATGACATAGGGACACCAGTTCAAAGTGTAGTTTCCCATGAGAATGTTCCTACAGCGTATAGGGATGTTAGTTTATTCCCTGGCCCAGAGAGTTCCCAAGATTTGGGGTTTGAAAACAACTTGACACCTGGAAAAACGAATGAGCAGGTAGATAATAAGCACATAGACAGACGGCTGGAATTTAGCCAAGACAGACAGCTCAGCCAAGGTCTTCGCCGTTCTACTTGAATTCGAGAGATAAGGGTGAGAGGCAGTCAAGGAAAATGAAACCAGTTTTTGGGTGCTGGGAATAGCCTAATGGAAGGATATAAAGTTCTCACCAGGGAAAATCTAGTCAGATGAAGCATCGTTTCAGAATCTTGTTTGTTCTATGGAAGCCTTGCTTGGAAGATTCATGTCATGACTCTTTGTCTCTTGGAATTATATACTCATGCTGTGGATTAATGTTTTCCTGCCTCTGTGGATTTTGTTATAAAAGTTTGGACTTTGTTTTTTAACTTTGCTGAACCCTACCTTGGAATACTTTGTTCCTGTTTATCTTCCTACCTTTTTGGACTTACCTATTTTCTTAAAACATATTTTTACCTTACTGTTTTTGCTTATCCTCAATTAAAAAAGGATTGTTTTCCTACTCAAAGTGTGGTGTTTTAAAGTCAGAGAGTTATTCCTGTTATGGAGTGCAACAGGCAATGACACTTTCCCCTGTGTGATGGCAAAAGCACGATGCAGGGTGCTGGGTGACACTTTCTACCCACTGCCTCACAGATTCACCATGCTACCTGGCAAATCTCTTGGCTGTCACCTGCATTTTGGACCTCAATTAGGGTCTCTTTTTCTCTAGTTCATTTTCTCTACTGGTTGAGTCACATCCTGGTAGCTGTTCTCTAACCCCTGTATCTCCGCTATGTGTCACTAGAGGTGCATCTACTCTATACAATTAATGCAGCTTGACACTATTTTAACTTCCATGGCTCAATGTTCTGGGATCTTGTAATTTGTAATTTGGTGAGGTACCAGCACTCTTTAGCAGAGAACAGTGATGGAGTGGCTAGGGTGTCAACTCTGAAAAATTAATTCTGATTCTGCTGACACATACATTAAATACACTATGGTGACTTTTGAAGAATCCCTCTTTGATCACAATCCTTGGATTTTTTGGCTTCTCGTGGAGTTTCTGAACTCTTATTTCATAAAGACTTGATTGAGGCCTATCTGTTGCAAACCTGATGTCCATGTTAGTAAATAAATATTTCCCCGTGTTTCCCCAAATCAGTTTCAGTGAGGAGTTATTTATACAAGCCATTCTATCTGAACAAATCAGGTACCTAAGGAATGGGGAGGGGGGAATGAGGAGGGAATTATTGCTACAGGAATACATTTATTAAATAAAATAAATTTAAAACATTGGAAATTATTCATTAAAGCAAGAGAAGTTAAAACAAGCATATACTGGTCTAGGTTTATCTATATTTCAAGGTAGAGTTTGAAAGTTAGATTTTTACTGCTACTTCCAGAATCCCCAGCTGGCATGTTCAATGCTGATATTAGACAAAGCTGCTGGACACTATAGTCTAAAAATAAATCTTTTCTAAATACTTTCTAAAGATGAACAATTATTGGGTATGTTGAGCTGAAATTGCATGGTCCAGTATGTATGTATGTAACTAGCACTAGCAAATGAAGTCTAAGGTAGCATGATAAATGTTAGTACTTGATCTTGTTGACTATATAAAATGGCTGTAACATGCATCCCACATGTTGTCCCATGACAGGTGGGCTGCTAGTCCTTTCTCTTCCCAGCTGTAGATTTCCCCACACATTTGAGGCAACAATCAACCTATAAATACCTGAAATACTACAGCTATCTGCAAATAGGTGTCATGTATCAGCAGTAAACTGGGCTGGAAAATCTGTTTCATTCTATTTATTAGCGTTTCACACAGAAACCCTCAAGGTAAGTGCAAACAAAGAACTGACTGTGTACATTTTTTTCTATCCCTGAAGCATCTGGGTGTAAGCCTTATTTTGTCAGCAACCATTGTGTTTATAGGCCTGTTTTACTGGGAACCTGCTGCTTCTCACAATGTTTCCTGAGTGACTGTCTTAGTAAAACTGCATCTGGAAATGACAAGCACACAGCTGTAAATCTGAAAAGCAGCCTGTTCCTAATAGCTAGCAGCCACGGCATGGCTATCCTGTTGAATGCTGAAAAGATTTGGAAAGACAATGCTGAAGTGACAAAAATATTTCTGAGACTCACACGATCATGTTAGCCTTAACCCCCATTTATGAAAGACTTCACATGGTGTTTTTACCATGTCTTTTTCCTGCCCTGTCCAATCCAGAGACAATGGGTTGGGCTAGACATGATGGCAGAATTTCTGTGAAGATATGTCACATTAAACCCGCTGAAGCATGTTGAAAGACAAGGTGGGAGTTGATCTTAACAACAGTGGCAATGAGGTGGGAAACACTACACTTTGTCTCTTCCATGGATTTATCTCTTATAGTTTCTTTTCCCCACTAGCTTCTTTTCAGCTGAGCTCTTTCTAGCTGCACTGGAAATGATTTGCCTATGAAAGAAGTGCCGCAATGAAACCATAGAGAATTGACACTGAGCAATGTAAGGGAACTCCACATACAATGATGGCAACTGTGCCCTCACTTTTCAATTGTTTTCAAAGATAGAAATACAGGTTGAGTGTCCTTATCCAAAATGCCTTGGATCAGAAGCAATTTGAATTTTTTTACGGATGATGGAATCTCTCTCTTTATATAATAAGATATGGAGATGGAACCCAAGTTTAAACACAAAGTGAATTTCTGTTCCATATACATACAGCCTGAAGGTAATTTTATACAATATTTTTATTGCTTTGTGCATGAAAAAAAATTGTGTGCAGCACTGAACCATCAGAAGGCAAAGGTGATACTATCCCAGCCACTTGTGTGAATCATTTTGGACATTGACCTCCCCCTTGTTTGTTGTAATGAAAACATAATAAAGACTGGGCAATGGCACTTACCTTTCTGATTGTCTGTTGCTGTGGTAGCAGCAACAGAGCTCCAGAGTGCTCCTGTCCATTGCTGGGTTCTTTTGCTGATGTCAGCGAAGTTTCTCACACAAATGGGGAAATGAGATGGCAAAGGAGAGAAT
The DNA here is from genome assembly GCF_037176765.1 of Anolis sagrei. NCBI lineage: Eukaryota > Metazoa > Chordata > Lepidosauria > Squamata > Anolidae > Anolis > Anolis sagrei. The sequence continues at coordinate 232,439,296 of NC_090023.1, forward strand.
TGTGGTGAGGGATTGCCTAAGTAAAGTAAGTAAGTAAAGTAAAGTATTCTCTCTGCTGTTCTTCCATCTACAAGCAAAACCTTCTTATTCTGAGAGGTTTTGAGCAAAGAACTATCTGTCCTGGAGTGTTTTTTAAAATGAGTTCTGGAGTATCACTATTTCAATATTGTTTTTTCTATTGTGACTATTGACAAATCTACTGTTGTATTATTGGTTCCTCTCAGGCTTTGGAACTCCCTCCCTTAAGAGGTTAGGATATCACCCTTTCTTTTGTGTGTCCACCAGCACATGAACACTTCTATTCTATTTATGACTGTGAGGGTTTTAAAAACAATGACAGAGCTGACTGTGACTACAAAGGTTTTTAATAGTGTGCTGTTTTATTGACTCTAATCTTTTGTCCTTTTAATAGATTTGTTTTAAGGCTTTAGGAGATCAATTCAATAGATGTGAAGAGCAACAGACCAGGTGATTTTCCTTCTCACCAATTTGCAACTAGAAATGTGAAAATCATTTTTATTTCAATTTGCAAAATCCCACCAGCATTCTTGCCTCATCCTATTAGGTTCCTCCCCTCTGTCCACACCACTTCAACATTAGTATGCATTTGGGTATATGCTTCTCTTAATGTATGCATTTATTATGCATTTTCCCTAATGTGCACATTATGCATGCATTTTCCCCATTGATGCATCTTTCTGTGAATTTCTCAAATATATATTCTATCATGCACATTTGATTATGTATAATTCAGAAATGGAAAAGTGAATAAAAAGAATCTGATACTCATGGATTCCTCCTACGGACACTTTTCATAATTCACTGATGGTACATGAACTATATATGGTTGTTTATACAGATTTCTTGTTCATCCTTATTTGCAATTCTGCTGGAAGGCCAGGGAAAATGGCTTGAAAATTGGTCCATATACACTCATTATGAAATGGGACAGGTACCTTACTTCCCTGACCCATTTGTATCTAAGCAGCAAGCCTGTGTTGGTATATGAAACATTATGCTTTCAAAAGATCAGTTTGGAAGACATACTAAGGAATGTGAGGGCAAATTATGGGTGAACTGTATTGTCGAAGGCTTTCATGGCCGGAATCACTCAGTTCTTGTGGGTTTTTTCGGGCTATATGGCCATGTTCTAGAGGCATTTCTCCTGACGTTTCGCCTGCATCTATGGCAGGCTTCCTCAGAGGTCTGAGGAAGCCTGCCATAGATGCAGGCGAAACGTCAGGAGAAATGCCTCTAGAACATGGCCATATAGCCCGAAAAAACCCACAAGAACTGAGTATGGGTGAACTGATTCTGTAGAGTAAGCACATGGAAACATTTTTTTGATGAAAATGTAAAATTTCCTCAGCCAACAGTACTACTGGCTGTGCTAGCTAGTGATTCTAGGTGAAGCTTTTTTTTAAAAAAGTAACACATTAAAGATGGAGGAGTATGTAGATCTTTTTAGACACAAACTGTAAAATCCAGAAATCAATCTATCCCCTCCCTCTCTGTGCAAGGCTACAAAAGGATGCTAAGGCAACACCAATTTTGTTCCCATTAGAAACAGAAGGAGAAAGGGTGATTAACAGAGCCAGGATCTTTATGGGTCAGGCCCTATACTGGGAATTGGAACAGAGGGATTCAAAGGAAGCAGAAAATCAGAGACAGAAAAATAGGTATTGGTGGCAGAGCGCATAATTGATTGGCATGGAGCCAGCCAGCCCCAGGGCAGCCTTAGGACTGGCTGAATTACCTCACTTGGAAAGAAGATCAAGGACTTGGAGCAGGAGAAAAACAAACATCCCTTCTGGGAGGAAGGGCCAGTGGGCAGAGATGTCTGAACAATATAATGTAGGAAGATCTGGACTCTATTTAACTTTAATCCACCACTGAAATCAAAGCCATAGGAGCAAAGTTGCATGCATAGAGAGGGAGGAGGGATTGCATCTCAGATTTGTATTGAAGTGAATCACTTTCACTCATTCAAGGTACTATACCATCACTACATATGAATCTTGAGCCTCTGATATGCATATGTGTATGATTTTTTGAATCTTCCTCTGTTTACATTTCAATAAAAAGGCAAAGAGATTAACAGTACTCTCCAATTTTCTCTCTGTGTGTCAGATGGATCCTTCCATTTTCCTTTTATCCATCTGCCCATCTCTTAAGCATCTGGCTTGAAATAAAAACATATAGGCCATGCCTTCAGGCTTATAATCTAAATGGAACACAGAAGAAGTAAATAAGGGAAAGAAAAGAAACCTAAAACTAAAAACTAAAAGAATAAAAAGATGATGGTGGTATACCATGGCATAAGGAGCTAGATACAAGTTGTTAAAGCTTCTAAATTCAATTTTTAATAGCAAGTACAGTGGGAATCAGTGGAACATATATAGGGGTTAATTTACCAACTTATCACATGTTCAGTGGATCTACTTTGGGACTTCTTCACACGGGGCAAAATAGCCCTATTTAGCCACTTTTATTTGCGGCCTGATGAACACCATCACGTGATGTATGGTAGGCTCTGCCCACATTCCTCCCAAAGTGGAGGAGAAGCAGCAGAAGGTGCTTCCTACACCACCACAGGGAGAAAAGTGTGTTTTGGGTATTTCCAATGGAGCTACCTGCATATGATGGGGGAAAGGGCACCAGGTCAATGTGTTTCACTGTGCATTACCACCCTTTCTCCCATCTGTTGGGGACAGGAAAAGGGTGCCAACATACTCTGTATGACATGAAGGAGAGAGGTGTTCACAGAGAGCCACAAGCCTCCCTGTGTGCTTTCCCTTTCCCAAGCAATGTGAATCACAGGCCCGTAAAAACAAATGTCTACAAATACTGTCTGATTTTTCATATGTGTGACTGATAGATAAACATTTGGCACTTCTCACTGACTATTTCTGATTTTATACAAGCTAGAAATCTACTTATCTTTATGCTAGGTTTTTTGAATGTTGAGAAAACAACGTGAAATACAACTCTATGGGCTCATCACTTCCATTTCTAGACATTTTAAAAGCAGAGTCCATCACATGATGGAAGACTACTTCTGGGGCTTGCCTATTGAACTCCGGTTTTATTGTGACTTAAAAACAGGCATTTTTGGAGTTGGGCACTACCTGACTCCAGACCTCTCTATTCATGTGGAAGTACTTTAACGTGTGGTGGAAACTGCCAGATGTCTCTGTTGTATTGTTTTATGACAGCAAATAGAATGGTGAGTGCTGCTGAAATGGTAAGGAGTTAACATGTTTGATTTGGGAGAAAAACTAAACAACATAGAAAGGCTTGAAAAGTGACTCTAAAGGAGACTTTGCATTGCTTTTCCCTGCTTCCCCCCCCCCCCCCCCCCCAATGGCCCATGGTAGAAGTTTCTATAAAAATATGCATATCCAGTTAACATTGCAGTAAGTCCAGTATTAGGGTTATACAGAATAATAACAGTTGAAATCAATGGGTCTTAAGTTCACTGTGACTAATAAGTCCCATTTATTTCAGTAGATCTAATCTACCAAGTAGAAATGATGTTTGGTTTAGTCCAATTAACAAAGCCACTCCAGTCTGGCTGTCACTTTCATTCTTCCTGAATCTCCTAGTGCTCCTTCCCAAAGGACAGTACAACCCATTCTTCTAATACAAGGGTGCCATTTCCAGTGTCAGCTGATGATTGAGAATTGGTCAACAGCATACTCATGTATGTGTATCAATGCATATACACTTAAGTATGTATAACACTCCCACCACACAGATATCCCTGTTGTACACATACCACCTCAGTATACATTTCCTTCTATATACTCCAAGAGTCCAATAATGTCCAAATCGCTATTTACACAATTGCATTAGCCATGCAGTGGGGAAACAGCAATTAGAATAACTATGATCAAGCAGTAATTTCAGAAGTCAGAGAAATTGGGATTTCTTAAAAGTGTGGAATAACGGATTTTGAAGAGTCACTCCATAATCAAATATTTGCACAAATACTTGTTCCTTATTTTGTGGCAATACCTTTTTTGTACATGCAATTCCCTATGGCGTTTCTGGAAAAAGACCTTCCCGCGGTTTGATTAATTGAATAATAATTGTGCTAAACAGAGCATCATCGTACTTTAATAGCTGCTAAATAAGTGTCCACTCATCCTTGCTGACCTATAGATTAAAGGTCTGTACCTTGAAACTTAATAGCAATTCCCCCCATGAAGTGCATCTGATAGCTCATTTCTTTTGTCATGTCTAAAACGCATGACAGACCACTCTAATGTTTCTCAAGAGCATTAGTTGTTCTGAGAGAGAAAGAAATTATTCTGAATCTAAAGCTTTTAAGTGTTCCATCTTTGTCTCATTTTCTGCATGTAGAGTATTTCTAGAGTGGCTGACCCAAATAGAAGGTGCATATGACAAGTCCTTATCTTAACAGAGTGTCTTCAGAGTGTGACTTGAATTATTATGCACATTTGAGAGGAACTTTTAAAGAGTCAAATGCATCATTTCCTCTAATAACTAACTCAGGTAATGAATAGCTTACTGCTTCAGGACTGAAACTGGTTATCCAACAAATGATGCAATGACCTTCTGCATACACGAAAAATTCCTGAATTATTAAATCACCAATTAATCATTTTTAAATAATATTAATTAAAATTATTTTAAATTTTTGTATAATGAAAATTAGTTGCATTTTCACACTTTTGTAAGCCCCAATGAATTACAAACTAAGGATGCATCTACACTGTAGAATTAATGCAATTTGACCTCACTTTATCTGCCCTAGTTAGTGCTATGAAATCATGGGAGTTATAGTTTAATAAGACCTTTAGTTTTCTCTGCTAAATAATGCTGGTGCGTCATCAAATTACAATTCCCATAGTTCCATAGCATGGCAGTCAAAGTGATGCCAAATTTCATTAATTATACAATGTAGATCCACCCTAGGAAAAATACAGGATATTATTATTGATTGTGATGTTCAAATTTAAACACAGGTAGCACTCCCACCCTCCTAACTTCCGCTCTCCATTTTGCTGCAGTCTCCAGCCATGGTGTCTTACCTGTCCACCATAATGTGCAGCAACATTAGTTGGGGTGACAGTGTTTTGTGAAAGGAAGGGAAAGAAGAGGGGGAATCCCTTGACACCCTGATGCTTTGGCCAATGTCACTGCATGCCCATGTTTCAGCACACAGATGGGGCCCATGTCACAGTCAGAGATCTCTGCAACACAGATGATGGGGGGGGGGGTACTTAGGGTGAGCCTCTAGCAGCACCAAACCACATTCGGTGCCACTGGGAAGTAGGGACTGGCTCCTGCCTCTGCAGCGGCTGGCGGAGTTCATAGAACACGCCAGATCAGATCTGCAGTATCGGTCAGTGTAGATGCAGCTAATGATAAAATAAATAAAGTTGCAGAAAGTACAATGAAATGATAAACAAGTCTTCAAGATGTTTGGAACTCTCTGCCCTGGAGTATGGTGAAGCCTTCTTCTTCAGAGGCTTTTAAGCAGAAGCTGGATGACCATCTGTCTGAGCTGCTTTGAATGCGATTTTCCTGCTTCTTGGTAGGGGCTTGGACTGGATGGCCCACGAGGTCTCTTCCAATATATATAAATCTTGACATGCACTGGGACTATAGTTTTATACAAATATGCACAACTCCACATTCCAGATTTCACTGACAGACACCAAATATTTGGTGTTTGTCTTTGATGGCAGCAAAGATTCAAAAAGATGAAAAGACAAAATATAACTGGAGGAGAGTTGTTCTAATTTTCTCTGACCTTTGTTTTAGGACAGGATGATGTCAAGAAAACAAATGGCATGACATAGTTGGATAGGAGGCCATACAGGTTTTATATAATTAATATAGACAGATTTCATGCTACGTTAGACATGTCATGGCTGCTCTCTTTTCAAAAGTTTTTCATGTCACAAAATTACAGAATCACAGACTCATAGGTCAGTCAAATACCTGAAAAGTTACCAGAACAAATCACTTTGAGGCTGCTTATGGAACAATGAGAATGTGTGTGTGTGTGTGTGTGTGTGTGTGTGTGTGTAATACTGAGACTAGACTACTGTAATAAGGCTTACATGAGGTTCACTTTCTAAAATATTTCTGAAGCTGTAGTTTGTACAGACTGACACTTGCAAATATGTATGGTGGCTAGAGACATGAAGCACAGTATTCCAATATTGTATAAGCTACAGGAACAACTTGGAAATTCATTCTATTATTCAGTACAATGTTTAGAAAATTTATTTATTAATTTATTTATTTATTTGCTATTTTTGTACACCGCCCTTCTCACCTCGAAGGGGACTCAGGGCGGCTTACAATCTACAGCAAAAATGCAATGCCACATCATGCACATAACAGTGAACATACCATATAAAATTATAAAACAATTAAAACAGTAATACAGATTAAAAGCTTACAAATTTCACATCATGATTTTCAAACTTCATAGATTTCCCATAGTTATACAGAATCCTAGGTTAGAATGATATAACAACTAAAGCCCTCCCTCCCTCACCCTCCGTAGCAAGCAGTCACCCAATTCCCTCCCTCCCTCCTTGACACAACCTAAATTCCTGATAAAATATGATCTTATGCATTATCACGAGGTAAGGTGGTACAAACTGCTACTGTGTGAAGATATAAGGTTAAGAGTACAAGGTGCCAAGATTTTTAAAGCAGTTAACCATATGGTCAAGGGGTGTCAATATTGTGTACTGGGGCTTAACACTCAACAACCTAATTCTGTTATAAATCAAAATAACAAAGATACAATGAACAGAACCCAATCAGAAGAGCTTGCTGGAGATGCCCTGGCCTCTTCTATAGCAGCCACAGCAGCTTTATGTTCTTTGATTGTAGGTGAACTATAAATCCCAGCAAGTACAACTCCCAAATGACAAGGTCTATTTTCCCCAAACTCCACCAGTATTCACATTTGAGCATATTGAGTATTCGTGCCAAGTTTGGCCCAGATCTATCATTGTTTGAATCCACAGTGCTCTCTGGATGTAGGTGAATTACAACTCCAAAACTTAAGGTCAATGCTCATCAAACCATTCCAGTATTTTCTGTTGGTCATGGGAGTTCTGTGTGCCAGGTATGGTTCAATTCCATCATTGGTGAAGTTCAGAGTGCAACTATAACTCCCAAAATCATTTTCCCCCAACCCCCCCCCCCCCCCAGTATTTTTGTCAAATTTGTTCCAGTGAATGAAAATGCATCCTGCATATCAGATATTTACATTACAATTCATAACAATAGCAAAATTACAGTTATGAAGTAGCAACGAAAATAATTTTATGGTTGGGGGTCACCACAACATGAGGAACTGTATTAAGGGGTCATATCATTCGGAAGATTGAGAAACACTGGTGTAGATGCACTCTAAATTTCTCACCTTTTTCAACTTTTTAAAAAGAGTTACAAGCTGACAGATCAGGGAAATGCTGTGAGTGAAACAGATCCTGATTTCAGAAAAGCAGTTGATAAGTTCCCCGTGATTAATTTTACAACAAGTAGCAAGACAATAAAGCATCTAGAAACCAAGGCCCATGAGAAAGAATAAACATGTTGGGCAGGGGAAGATAAGATGAAGATTTGAAGTGAGTGATATCTTCAAACATTTCCATCCCGTGCTCCATCCCGATATTCTTATGGTGATGAAAACAGTTAATTCATTATGTTGCTACTTGTAGTTCTCATTACTTTTCCATTTTTAGTGGTTATTTGAGAGAGGAAAAAATCTTCAAAATGATAACAGATTGGCATAAAACTTCAAAATTTATTTGTCAAGTTGCTCTTGAAACATCCTGAAAATAACTTGAAGTTGTTGCTCCTAAGACTAGGAAAATAACTTTGCTCGTACTTGTTACATTGTTTTTAAAAGGCAACTTTTCTTACTCCAAAATATAATAGTTACAGAAACAACACTACTATAACCTGTTACTTCTATAACCTGGTTGCAGTAGATGTCTCTTTATTTTAATAATTCCAAAATAAAGGACTTGTCAAATGAAAAGAGAAGAGTGACCTTATTTCTCCCTCTAAAAAAAAAAAACCGGCACAAAACTGTTTGTTTTCCCCTCTTATGCTGATATTCTGTGAATGAATTTAAGTCAATTCATGACTTAGAATATTAAATGTAACACAGAATCCCAATATGACTAAAATGACATTTCCTTTATTATTGTTTTGGTAGCCTATGAGTTTAAAAGTTAATTTCCTAATTTTATTTCTAGAATCATATTTATGTCAAAAAGCTTTATTTTGACTGAAAGTTACTTAAGTTAAATGCAGAGGCTGCCCTAGGTAATTGTCAATGGTAAGCAAACAGTATCCCCCCCCCCCCCAACCAATCACTGATATATATTTTCTGTTCATCGTGGGAGTTACGTGTGCCATATTTGGTTCAATTCCATCATTAGTGGAATTCAGAATGCTCTTTGATTATAGGTGAACTATACATTCCAGTAACTACAACTCGCATATGTCAAGGTCTATTTTTCCCCAAGAGCACTTCAAGAGCGCCCCTGGGCCTTTTATGTAGGTAGGAATTTATTGCAGACATTGATGGCTACTATACTATGTATCACAACATGAATATATGGAATTGTATCTCATTTTAAAACTATGGACTACATCTAGTATTTGTACTGATAGACATCATAGTATATTTTTCAGCCTACTACCCTCTTACAACTTTATGTGCTACCTGAAATCCATTTTTTCAGCAGGGAAGGGCTATTGCTACTACATGTTTGTGGATTTGGGATATGGTGGTGGCATATAAATAAAGGTTATTATTATTATTATTATTATTATTATTATTATTATTATTATTCAAAGCCGTATATTCCACTTCCAAACTGTTCTTCCATTCAAGAGGTTCTTCCAAATGTTTAGGCAGAATGCCTTTTCTTGTAATTTGAATCAATTGGCTCATTTCTGAGTCTCTAGAATAACAGAAAACAAACTTAATACCGATCTACACTGCCATATAATGCATTAGTCAGTGTAGACTTGTATACTGCCACCCAATGACAGGCAAATATAATGCAGTTCAATTAGTCTCCACTGACCATATAATACAGTTTCAAACTGCATTATATGTCAGTGTATGGAGGACCTTACTCTTCCGTATTTTGTGGTAAGAAGAATTTGTGTGTGTGTGTGTGTGTGATCTGATTTATCAATGAAAGGTGGACCACGTCAAGATTTATATCCCTAACTAGTATGAATGTATTGTTGTTTGAATCAGTTAAGCCAACATGACTCTACAGTACAATGAATTATAAAATTAAGATCACTAACCTTCTGTTACAGAAATGTATTATCCACATAATTATACAAGCATATCATTTCTGGATACAGCATATCATTTCATGAAGTTTGCTTATGGATTTTAGAACCAGGTGTCCATTTAGAGCTCCATAGCAGTGCAATATTATATATCTTTATTCAGAAATAAGCCCAATATACTTCAATAGCATTTATTCTATCCCTAAACTTTTTGCATAGCACTTTAGATTGAATGCAATCGAGTTAATACTACCACTTCCAAGACATCATTAAGTTGCCTTTTGCAATATATTGGTAATATATATTTTCTTAATTAAACTATAAAACCAACATTGCCTTTCCTGTCGTTATGGGGAAAGTTTAAAAGATAATTAATTATTGTGTCACACAACTCCCTTTTTTCCTCAGGTGTTCAGACACATACTTTCACAAGAGGGTAAAATCATAGTTTGGTTTTGCATGAAAGACATTTTTCAAAATCTGAAAACTAAGAGAGGTAAAGGTCTGCTTTAGTATACATTGATTCAGGTCCAGCAGATATATTTTCCAACTCATAGTTGGCTTCACAAAACTGGAACCCAGTAGATGTATGCACACAAACCTTGATATATGCACCTTTGCCCTATCCATCGATACATTTGCCTGCAGGCTCCTATTTTTGACTTGCTTTTAGCATCTGCATTTTGCAGCTGTGAAAATATACTTCAGAGAAACTGCACCATAAGATTTATAAGTAAAAAAGGTGGAAAGGAACTAGAATTTTCTTAAAAGAAAAGGGAAAGCTTCTTCTTTATTAAATTCTCAAGTCTGAGAAATATCTCAACAAAGCTGTGTGAAATATGGCTAAGGAGGTGTTCCAGAATGAATTCTTCTTTCTCAAGAAGCAGTAAATGAAAGCAGGGTGGTTTGCATTGAGGTTTGGCACAAGCCGTGTGCCAGGAAAAGAGGAACTTGTTCTTGCTCACAGGCTACCTGCTTTTCGTTTTCTCATTGACCTTTGGGGAACAATTTGCTGTATTTTTCTCTCCTCCCACTTGGCTTTATGAATGACTGAGCTTCAGAGGTGGGGTAGTGTAGTTTCACTAATTTCAGCCTCTGGTAAAAAAAAAAAACCTAAAAAATCAAAAAGCTTTCATTAGAGGCATTTGGTTTCTTTTAGATGTCGTCTTTCATGCTGCTATTTGCAGAGCCTCTGTCAGAAATCCAGCCATTATTGCCTTCATTTTGTCAATTAGACTAATTAAAGAAGTGTCTTGGGTCCCACAAGGAACTCAAAATAGTTAGTTGCTTGCTTCCTTTGCCTGGAGGAATTGCAAGTAGAGAATAAATTGTATCAGTTCATTGACATTCCTGCCATGAACTCTGATCTTCAGGGACTCATCCTTAAAGTTTTCCTAGGTTACCTTTGTGGTAAATTGGACTGGCATGTTCTTTTCTGTGCCATGGGATTTTCCAAAGCCGCAGTTCCCAGGGGACAAAGCAGCAAGGGTTACAGGCAAGAAACCAGTCCAATGGCTTACAAATGATTTTGATGACAATGCTCAACAGATCTGGTAAAGTGAGGCAGTGGTCAGGGTTTATGGGGTCTGTAGTCCAGAGTGTATGTGGGAAAGGCTAGGCTGGTTTATATCTGTAGTCTGAATTTGTTTCTAAGCATGAACAGTGACTGAATTCTATCCGTAATTGGTTCCTTTCAAAAATGGAAAACCTTCCAATTGTTAACATGAAATATTCAAATTAAAGCAGTAGTATGTCAGAATTGTATAAGGTTTCATTGCTTATAAAAAGCAGCACTAACACAGCTGGCTAGCCACTCAGAAAAGCATAAAAATAAAAGTCTTTGCTTTAATGCAATGATGCCATTAAAATATAAAAGGGACCCAAATGAGGGTATAAATACACTTTTATTAATTCTGGGAATATATTTATATTTATTTCCTGGTGCCATGTATTAAGAATGGAGAGTTGCCATGTCTCTCAAAGAAAAATCTAATCTGAAACAGCACAACCTATCATTGGCAGGATTATTTCAACACTGAATTCATAATTTATATTTAGAAAAATTCAGTTAAGACAAGTGTTTTGACTATATTGGAGGGTGGAAAGAGGAATAAAGTTGTTAGGTTTTTTGACAATGTTTTTTATTGTTTCAACTTTACAATATCTTGCGTACACTTAGTTTCCATTAGTGTTCATATTTATACACACTTCATTTTCATGTAACATTGCTTTTATCTTCACCCCTCTTTTTATACATCCTTCTCACAAAGAAAGCTAATACCATATGCTTAACCCTCTAGACCTCTCTTTACTAACTCATTTCTCATATTATAGCATCAACAAAAAAATCTTGATTTAGTCTTCAAAACTCAGAATTGACAAGTCCTACTCTTCTTCATGCAAAAAGTGAATACAATGTTTCCAGACTTTTAATTTTTTTCAATGCCCCTTCTTTTAGTAGACATGTCAATTTGTCCATTTCAGCCAAGTCTATCATTGTTATTATCCATTCCTCTGTTGTTGATGTTGTTTTTCTTTAGTACCGTGCATTAACGTTCACATGTTTTATTTTGTTACCATTCCCATTTAATTCTCCAACAGATAAGAATATCTCAGTTTGGATTAAAACAAGTCAGTACAGAGTCAAAATGGGGCAAGATAATGATCACTAAATATGGGATATAGCCCTCATGTGGTCCAGTCTGAAATGGAAAAGAAAACATCTGAGCAATTAGAGGTTAGATTTTTGACACAACACTAATTACATTATTGAAATACAGATAGAATTGAAAACCAGTCATATTGCCTATAAGGATAGGGTTATTAATGTGTAAGTTGAGATTATGAATATATTAGGGGTGTGTAACATACCAAGAAAACATATCATTTTCAGTTCCATTTTTGGCTCCCTTCCTCCGGTTCCATTTAGTGGGAAACGCACGAAATCAGGAGGGGAAAAATACCACTCCATGATCCAGCAACAAGAAGTTCAGTTTACATTCTGGAAAGATCTGGCTCATTGGCTCCACTTTCCATCATTTTTATGACAATTGGAATGAAAATGGCCATACTTGGAGGAGACATTTACAACTGCATGCCACTCAAGTTTTAGAAGGTTTGGGTCATCCACCTTGTTTTAGGAAATGTCTGAAGTTTCTAAAATAAAACGTCTTTAAAAAAATCAAAAGGGAGATCCCTTGGAATTTTAAAATATTTCTTTGGTGGTGGTGGTGGGGAGATTGTTGGGCTGGTGCAGGAGTACACTCAAGCCAGAAGAAAGGGATGGGGAGGGAATAGCAGAGAGTCAAAGAAGCGAACTAGAAGAAATTGCTTTTTTTGTATTTTTTTAAATGGGGGAGGAAGGCTGTTGGTACAAGGCAGAGAACAGAAGCCAGAAGATAGGGCTGGAATGGAATTGAAATTGAAACAATATTCTCCCCATGGAAACTTAAGGAAGTCATACTGCCCTGAGTCGCCTTCGGGCTGAAATGCGCAGGAGAGAAATAATGTAAATAAATAAATAAATAAATAAATAAATAAATAAATAAATCCCCCCTTCCCTAAACCTATCCCACACTCAGTCAAGTTGAAGCAAAAAAAGGTGAAAAATATTTAAACAAACACTCACAAAGAGTCCTTTTTAATCTAACAGCCCCCCCCCCCCCATATGCATGCCCACCCACATGTTGCTAGCAAAATTAGTAAAACAAAAGGAGGACTACAAGGAAGGTATTCAGTAAGAAAATTTAATGATATAATGCAGAGAACAACAGGGTGATGTTCCTGGGTTATACATGTCTGTTCCTCATTGCTTTTATCATAAAAACAAGGGGAAAGTTGATTACATGGCAAAACCTTTGTTTGTGTGTCACAAACTTCGTTAACCATGTGAAAGATGAAGTTTCTCTTGCCAGGATAAAGTTTTCACACTCTAATCAACTGTTGCCATGTTTTTAGGATACACCCAATCAGGAACCAACATGTATAACCTGTGAACAAACCAACATTAAAAATCCCATATTTTCTGAGTGTAGGAACATACAGAGAATTGACTATCCACATTTTCCGGCCAGGACCAGGATATTCCCACAACTGAAAATCTCATGTTTTAGCACTTTATAGCAGTTCCTCTTGTGTTTTCAGGGAACATTATTTGGCCACCTGTCATTTTGAACTGGGAACCTTTGAGATACAGGTACTATGTGGATGGGTCCCTATTCACTATGTTCATTTCAAGATAGCTTTTGATGGTATAATATGTTTCCATGGGGATTTGGCAACAAAAGTGAGGTTGCCAGGTCATCAGCAGGCTTTATATCACTGTTGCCAGGACTTTGAACAAAAACCTTATCAGTCCCAATGGAGTCCTCACTTCCTTACTACAAATTTATTTATTTATTTATTTATTTACTTATTTACTTACAGTATTTATATTCCACCCTTCTCACATGGAAAGGGACTCAGGGTGGATCACAATGTACATATAGACGGCAAACATTCAATACCATTTTTGACGTACAAGACATACAGACAGATAGAGGCCATTCATACAGCAGTGCTTCCACTTCGAGAGGAGGAGCTGTTGCTTCGTCCACTATGACGTTGAGCCTTTTTGATTGTAGTATTTCTTCCTTGATCTCCAGCATTTTTATGGTGTCATAAATTAGCCTCCCCGCTTTAAGCGATGGCTAATTTAGCTACTCACAGCTCATAGCTGTTTTCGAACTGCTTAGGTCGACAGTGAGCTGAGCACTTTTTTTGACAGAGATGGTGGGTGTGCTGATGCAACTTCAGAAAGTGCAGGTATGAAAAATGCTCCACCTCCCACTGCCTCTGTTGTTGGCCACTCCATTGTAAAACAATGAGGAAAGCAGTATTAGAAGAGGAAATTGGTGAAATGACATCTATTATTCTTATTATTTATACCCTGCTTTTTATTTCTAGAAGGAAACTAATAGGGGCTTATATTAAAAGCATTTCAATACAATTTTAAATGGAAACATATACAAACATTAAAACAGAATTAAATATAAATGATATTAAAAATCACCGTTTAAATGAATAAAAACATAAAGCTAAAAACCACAGCACTTCCGACTCCTTAAAAGCCTGTTTGAATAAAAAGTTTTTAGCCTGCCACCAGAAGGACAGAAGGGAGTAGGCCATTCAGGCTTCCCAGGGTAGAGCTCCCTGGGCTGAGAGGATACTGCCAATATACGATTGACAGGATCCTCTTGACAGAGAGAGAGCACATAACACTATCAACATTAAAAACTTTATTTAATGGTATGATTTTACTAGCTCACCAGTTTAAATTTAAAAGGATGATGCAGATTCTCTCAATCAATGATGATCCCTACTGGATCTTGCAAGGATCTAATCCCCGATATTTGTCCTATCTTATTTTCCAATTCCGGTTCTGCAAGGTAATATTGGAAGCAATATGCTTCTCTGCATTTCATGTTATGATGATTTTCATAGGAGTAACTTAGAAGGCAATTCTGCTCCAAAATTAATAAAGAAATGTTGAAAAATCTAGAGATTATCTACAGACATTAAGGTGGAACCATAAATGTTATGTGTATTGAAACAAAGCATTGATGAAAGAATCTTCTTGCCTGTTATAAAGCTGATGCTGCCATTTTCCTGTAAGAGAATCATTTTTTTTTCAGCTCAGTCAACAATGATTGAATTTATGTTTAATGCTGAACCTATCAATAAAACTTAACATTGTCCTAGCAACATCTTTCCTTTTTAATAACTTATTATTTGCAAGGAACATGCCGAAAAGTACCATGCATTATTTATTTTGATTCCTAAATCCTTCTATCCCCAAGAGTTCAGGGCAGGTTATAAAACTGTGTTTTCGAAAGACAGAAATGTACAATGTATTCAGCTAAAATAATCATGTCTAACCGCCACACACTGAACATGCACAAATAAGGTTTATTATGGTCTCTTTTTTTAAAAAAGTCACATTTGTCACTGGTAGACCCTCAAGCTCTGACTTAACTCTTGAGAATGGTAATTGCATTCCAAAGTTGGAAAGTAGCCAAGGAAAATGATCCAAAGTTCATAGGTGATTGAAATGATCTTGGTTCAATTAAGGCATGCAGAAGAGGGAAGAATTGTTAGCTGTCCTGATCTCCATGCATTCACTGAAATATCTACATAGATGCTAGATGTGTACAACATTCTTCATTTAATTCTATATAGATGTTTAAATCCCACCTTTCTAATCATTGACATGACTCAAAGTAGCTTGCTATGACTGGGGTTACTACAAGGAAATCCCAATAACAAGGGCAACAAGAAAATGCAAACATCCTCAATAATAGAAGAGAGTTGGGAAACACAGATAATAACAAAAAATTTGAAGAATGATCAAGTATTCAGCAAGAAAAAAGCCTAATAGATTTTTTAAAATAAAGTTTTGCCATATCACTAGAAGAGAAAAGGAAGTAGTCATGTCAACTTCATGCATTGCAGTTTCAGTGCACTCAGTGTTACCGAATGCCCTGCACAGATGGTACTCAAGGAAGGATTTCTCTTCCATAATTTTCAAGGATAGGTAGATTGTTAAGGAAGAAGGTACTCTCTTTAAAGGGCCATGTGACCAGGAACCCAGCATTCCCAGTTGCAGAATGAAAATGCTATGTGTGGTGTTGTGCACATTCAAGGCATTTCTGACTCATGATAACCTTATGACAAAAGTCTATCATTGGTATTTATTGGCTATTTCTTCAAAAGGTTTACATGGGCTTCTTATGTGGCTCAGAATGTGTGATATGTGCAAGGTAACCTAACTGATTTCTGTGGCTAGGTGGGGATTCACCCAGCCACAGAAACCAGTCTCCTAGGGCCCTTCCACACAGCCACGTAACCCAAGGCCCTTCCACACAGCTCTATATCCCTGAATATCAAGGCAGAAAATCCCACATTATCTGAGTGCGGACTCAGATAACCCAATTCAAAGTAGATATTGTGGAATTTTCTCTCTTGATATTTTGGGATATAGGACTGTGTGGAAGGGCCCCCAAAATATCAAGGCAGAAAATCACATAATATCTGCTTTGAACTGTGTTATCTGAGTCCACACTGCCATATATTCCAGTTCAAATCAGAAAATGTGGGATTTTATTCAGCTGTGTGGCTTCTTCACAACCCTATATTCCACAATATCAAGGCAGAAAATCCCACAATATCTGCTTTGAACTGTGTTATCTGAGTCCACATTCAGATAATGTGGGATTTCCTGCCTTGATATTCTGGGATATAGGGCTGTGTGGAAGAGCCCAGTGTTCAATACTGAAACTACTATAGTATATGGCTCTACAAATGTAGCCTCTATATAGACATATCCCTTTAGTCATGAAGGCTAAGAAAGAGGAGACTTGTACAATTTCAGCTCTCCTTCAGCTTCATGCATGACTAGGACTAGTGTACTATAGAGAAGGAAGGGCTTATGACATTCTCCCTGGCATTAGAATAAAGCGTTAAAGTTGCATCCCTGTTTCATATGAGAAATGTTAGAGAGTGTGCATGATGGTGTCCAACTGCTATATAGCTGAAAATCTGGAAAACCTTGGACTCAAATGCAAATTAACAAAGGAGCTCTTAGTTGGAATACTTTGATCTTACTTTCCTATCTGATTTGAAGGGCCTGTTTTTCCTACACATAAAACACAGAGTGCTTATTAAAAAAGAGGAAAGAAACCCACAGTTTATGTAGAGATTATTTTATGTTTACATATCACTCTCTAGCAACTGGGGTCCAGCCAATCATAGATCTGCAAAAACAACAGTCTTTGCACATTAGGTGGCTCTTAGCATCTGTTGGTTAATAGTATGACATGCAGTATAAATCTACTCCACCCTGATGAAATTCTGGTTGCCAAGAACAGCAATAGATCAACATTTGAATAAAAATCATCCTGACAATACTACTAAAAGATATAAAATGATACAGATACATTCCGGTAAACAAAATTTCCTGGCTTGGTAAATGACTACTGTGCTTTAAGAAGCCAAATGTTTCTGGTATAAAACAACAGCTGATTCATAATAGTTTTTTTAAAAAAATCTATAATTTTAGTTTTATCATAAGGGACAGACGGCAACTGCAATGTTTAACCAGGGAGAAATATGCAAATTTGGAAGCAACTAAAATTTGTCATGCTTCAAAGAAAGGATATATAGAAATGAATAGATATAGATATAGATATATAAATGCATTGTAGGGCCTTGGACACCGATCTAATAAGCCTTAAGGGGAAAAGACTGATCATGGCATCTTGCTTTTCTTCTTGCAGGAAATAAACAGTAACTTATGACATTACTTAGAAAGCCAGGCCAATGTCTGATCGGTCTGTCTGTATGGCTTTGGTTTTAATCATTTTTTACATTCCAAAGCAGAATCTAAATGGTGCCTTATTAAAGGGACATTAATCCATTGCAAATTAGGAAGCATTGTAATAGGATAACCTCATTGACACTGTCATATTCCCCCCTACACATGCACACTGATGTCTTACCCACAATATTCAAAGGAATTTGCTCTCAAAGAAGAGCCAAATCATGTTCAAATAGGACATTTAATTCAAAAAGTCTGAAAATGGGCTCTGGATGGTTTGAAGGATGTGGTTGCTGAATTCATGAGAACAACCCAGGCTGGGGAGGATGTGAGGAGCAGCTGAAGCTTTAGCTGGAACAGATCACAGCACCTGGACTTTTTCAGCTAATGCGGGCTAATAGGAACCAGTGGGGCTGAGTCAGCAGCACTCTACCTTGGGCAGATTTGGTGGGGTGTGAGCAGAGCAGCCTCACTAATCAATAAATTTGCTGCTCCTCTTCTCCTCCATCCCTTCCCAAAGTCCCCCCCCCCCCCCCCGCACACGCCACTTGAGGCAAATAGGAACTCGCATGATGAGAGTTGAAGTTTTTCTCTGTGTGTGTTTCTCACTTTCTTTCTCAGCCACTCAGAGGCCTGGCTGACTGTTTCCATTCTCCCTCCCCCCCTTTTGGTGTGCACTTGGGACTTCAATTCCCAGAACCCTCTCTTGTGGATTTTTATTTTTTAAATGTTATGTTAAAAACTTTAGAATTTTTTTAAAGTAATGATTGGTAAAACATTCTGAAGATTGGCAGGCTTGCAGAAATAAATGTGGCTTACAAGTGATGTGAGCTTCATGTTGATAGACCTAAAATGATGGCAAATTAAGCCTCTAAATTTTCTCCATTGGCTGCAATGGATTGAAAATTTTCTGCATGAAAACAGAAACCCTCCTGAATTCAGGAAACTCTCTAAAAATGGAATTGGGGGAGGGGGGACTGAAAACTGGACACTGAAAATTGCATGGTTTTTTTTTTGTTTTTTTGTTTTTTTGCCAAATTGCACACCCCTACTGGAGAGTGAACCCAGTCACCTATTCACCTCATCTTCCTCTTTTGCAAGGTCAGTTCAGTTAAAACTAAAGTTGTTGTGTGCCTTCAAATCGTTTTTCTTATAGTGGCCATATCACACTGTTTTTCTGGCAAGATTTTTTCAAAGCAGATTTGCCCTTGCCTTCCTATGAGTGAATTCTGTGGCCTATCAGGAATATGAACCATTTTCTCCACAGCTGTAGTGCAATATTCAAACCACTACACTATGTTGACTACATAAATAAAACTATGTAGAATCTATGCTCTCCTTACACATGAGGAGGCTGACCTGGCACACCTTACAAAAAAAAACAGCTGGGAGATAATAACACCACATATCCATCCCCTGTCATGCAGAAATACCCAATCAAAACACTCCAACAGTTGACCATCCAATTTCTGCTTAAAAAGAGACTATACCACCTTTCAAAGCAGCATATTCAACTGTTGAACAGCTCTTAACATCAGGAAGTTCTTCCTAATATATAGGTGGAATATTGTATTTCTCTGCAACTTGAATTCATTGCTCCATGTCCTAATGTCTAGAGAAGCAGGGTTGCCTTCCCATTAGAACATCTAATAAAAATTACCAGGAGGCCTGCAAAAAGAGGTGTCTTCAATGAAACTTCTGTCACATCAAAATGATGCTGCAAGGACTTTTCTTGGGGGGGGGGGGAGGAACGTTCCTCTCCCTTCTTGAAGGTTCCTGACATGTCATTTTAATGTGACAGGAGCTTCATTAAGAAGCCTGCATGCCTCTCAGTATGTTTTGGAGGGAAACAAAAGGGAGGGGAGGAGGGGTGCCATCCTGCTTCCTTGGGCTCTTAGAGCTCAGAGAACCAGAATGGCAATGGGGATTCGCTCTCCGGATCTCGGAAGGTGGTCCCAAGAGTCAATCTCCATACACCAAACCCTCAAAAGATCTGGACTTGTTAGTAAGGTCCAGATCTTTTGAGGGTTTTTTAAAACCTGTAATAAACTGGGAAAACCCAGGTTAATCTGGATTAATCCGGATTAAACAGAGGTGATGTTTGGATTCCTCAGGTTAATCTGGAACCCATCACAGGTTTTTGGACTGCTTGGAAAGGCCCTGAGAGAAGTCTTGATGTTGTCGCTGCTGCTTCATTGCTCTATGACAGTGCGGTCCTATTACTCTTGGAGTGACTAAATTTTACTTTGCACATACAATAGTGCCAAAAGGAGATAAGACACAACTACATGTTTTATAACTAAGGAAATGGCCACATAGAAAACTTTCCCATTTAACTAAACACTTCCCTACAGTATTGTAGGGC
The DNA here is from genome assembly GCF_037176765.1 of Anolis sagrei. Lineage (NCBI taxonomy): Eukaryota > Metazoa > Chordata > Lepidosauria > Squamata > Anolidae > Anolis > Anolis sagrei. The sequence goes on from NC_090023.1 coordinate 232,459,335, forward strand.
TTTTCTATGCTGCATAGTTATGGCATTATGTGACACTTTTACTGCTGTGGTTCCAGTCTGCAGGATCCTGGGGTTTAAAATTTAGGAAGAGGTATTCATAAATCTCGTCCATCACAACTATAGACATAGCAAGATACTTGCTACTTTTTAATTATAAAATTTTCAAAACTAGAAGAGTAGAATGCTCTAGTGTGGTTATGCTGAATTATAAGTGAGTGACTTTATGGGTTGGTAGAGTCAATATTTCCTTTCAGTGACACTATACAGTAAGAACTCATTCCCACCATTGCTACTATTTGTGGCAATCTCTTTGAGACTCCTGTAGACTCTTTTCCTAAAATCCTGCTGCTGGCCCCCAAATGCTATACCCCAACTTGTTCTGCTACTAACAACACAGATAAAAAAAATATGTTTATATCACTATAAAACTAACATAGCACTAGAGCTGTCACTCAAGTTATGTGAATATGAATAAGATTTTGAAAAACAGAAGATAATTAGATTTACAATTACTTATTGTGCAAAGGTATAGTTTCAATATGTACACTTTCTTGTTAGTGGCTCATGCATTTTCACAGTAATTAATGTACCTAGGTTTAACTTAACTAACCTGACTTAATTGCTCTGACTCTCCCAACAACTACCCACAAGCTTTTCAAATACATTGAAAGTCATAGCCAATCATCTCTAACATCCCAACAAATTCTCACCCTCTCCCAAAAGACCAATGACTTTTTATTTGATGATTGTATCTGTACATTATACACTGCCCATAAAATATTTATATATTTTAATGTGTATAAAGATATATGCATAAATATATAAATGATGGTTTTAATATGCCTATTTTAATTGTGTTTTTATTTTATAGTCAATGTTTTTGGCTGATCTTGTTTTAACTTTGATCCCACAATGGAGGAAAGGCAGCACATAAATGGAATAAATAAATAGTAAATAATACTTTACTATCAATAACACATACAATAATTTACCATATTAGATCAAAAATTAATACAGTAATATGCAACCAACTTAATAACATCATAATTGCTATAAATATAATGTTTTAAAAATGATGTAGACTTACATTATGTATATGATGTTTGGTTCCCTTTGGAACTCAGAAAAGTTGTGGATTTTGGAATATATTTCCTAGAAACAGGAGGCTATGCTGGCTGGGGATATCTGGGAATTGGTCCCCCCAAAAAATATTTCCAAGCTGTAAGATACATGCTTGCAAAATTAATCCTAACCTTCCTCTACTTTTGAACCAAGTAATATTTTGAAACAATAACCTAAACAAGAACTATCTTTAAGAAATATGAATATTTCATATTTACCTTGCAAAATTTATTCTGATTTTATTTTCAAATTGTTTTCCTAACCTTTGTGGAGCTTTTGCCACTTAACTTAGGTTGCCTGAAAACTGAGATTCTCATTTATTAAAGTATAGCTGTCTGCAAGTCTCTGTTTGCCTTCTGTCAAGGGCTAACTAGTGAACCAGATTATACAAGAAGTTCTTCTCATTGGAGCATAGATATTACCTTTCTCAACTTACTGATTTAATTATTTGCTGAGGCTGAGCCACCAAGCAGACTCTTTGGCTCCTTCCCTGCATTGTATAATACTCCAGTGTTCCTCCTGCCATTTGGAAACCATTTCATGCTGCAATGGCGAATGGGTGCATCCCATAGAACACCCTTGCCCTCCACCCGCACTAAGCTGCTGTGCTTATTCTGTGAGTTCTCTGAGTTCTACTATAAAAATTATGCTATATAATTTTGAGAGAAAAACAGAGAAGAGCAGCATATGGATTTTTCCTCATGCAACCATTTGCAGATCAGGAGGTTGTTTGGCTGCTTCCTCATCCTTTCCCTGCTCTTTGCCACTCTGAAGTAGTTAATCTGACCAGCAGCATGTGACATTTGAAAAATTGTCATGCATTTAACTGTGGGAAATAGCAAGAGGATTAAAATAGTCTAGTAGCTGGATATGAAGAATGTTTTCTCAAACTCCAGGTTCTCTATTTTGAAGGATATGTTGTTTTATAAGGACTGGACATATTTTACAGAAAAGGAAGTTAATAAGAGAGGGACACTACTTCTGGTGCTGTAGTTTCATTTCTGTTGTTCCAATTAAAAGGTAAAGGTTTTCCCTTGACATGAAGTCCAAGGTCATGTGGCCGGCATGACTGCATGGAACGCCGTTACCTTCCCGCCAGAGCAGTACGTATTGATCTACTCACATTTGCATGTTTTTGAACTGCTAGGTTGGCAGAAGCTGGGGCTGACAGCAGAAGCTCAGGCCATTCCCCGGATTCGAACCTGTGACCTTTTGGTCAACAAGCTCAGCAGCTCAGCACTTTAACCCACTGCACCACTGCACCACCGCCCCCCCCCCAATTATCTTGTTTTTATTTATCGTGTGAGAAGCAAATTAATGGTACAGTTAAAATGTATTTAAAATGGAAAAAAAATAAAAATTTGGCATTATGCTAAATTTTCTTAACTTGTTGAGAAAGATCTGTTAGAGCTGAAACATTCCAAGGGAATGGAGCAGGACACTTCCCCCTATCTGGATCCATTTTTGTTCAGGTTCTATTATACTGTAGCCCTTCATCCTTCTCAGGTTGGATCTACACTGCCATATAATCCAGTTACCGAAACCAGATTATCTACTTTGTATGAATCCACACTGCCATATAACCCAGTTCAAAACCAATAATTTGTATTTGCAAACTGGACTTTATGGCAGTGTAGATAAGGCCTGAGTGTTCATACACTGAGGGGAGGGTCAGGAGAAGAGAAAACCAGAGTGCTCAGTTCTGTGTTCATAGTTGGTCTTCAAAGATTTCCACTATTCAATAGCCGCTTAGATCCCTGCCCTATCAAAATGCAGGATGAAGTGAATACCCTAGGCAGATTTTGTGCATTGTGAAAAGCTTGGTTACTTGAGCTTTCTTTTATTCACAAGAACAAGGAGATATCTTTGTGGTATTTCTGCTTCATGTGTCTACATAATAAGCACCTTGATTTGGGTAGGAGTGATATCCCATTAGTTTCCCTTCTCATAGGTTGGTCCTGTTTGCAGTGGTCATGGGGGCCTAGATAATTGATGAATGTGGGGCTGTCTGAAGAGATTGTTTATTCTCAGAGTTAAACTGGGCTATATGTTTAGTACACATTTAGAAGAAGTACTCCTTCAAATGTGAAAGACATCTCTTTGTCGTATCATATGATTGTCCTCCATTGCATATCTCACATTTGACCATGCTTTGTTTTGTGACTGACCATTATATGGTTAAGAAGCAAAGCTCATTACCGAGATACACTTTTCTGAGGAAATCCAGTTATGGGAAGGAAATGTGTTAATTGAAAAACATATACATTCTTGTTAAAACAATATTTGATTCCTGAAATCTTTCAAAGAGCTTATCTGTTGTCATTTCCAGAGTCTGGAACTTGTTTTCTGACTGCCTCCTTGGCAAGTGAAGTCATTTTTATTTCTGTTTTCCACTCTATGAACTGTGTCTCGTGCTTTGAACTTCCATACCTCTATCTTTACTAGGCAGTTATTTTAAACTTTGTGAGCCTCCTTCAGGACTTCTTGGGAGTAGTAAAATTCAAATAAAAATATAAATTATGAACAAATCTGCCAGCTGCTTTGTACAATCAATTTGGCAAGTGAGGATATGAATTCTTAAAATAAATATATTTTATAAGCCATATGAAAGTTGTAGAAATAGAGAATATTTGCAAATGTTTATTGAAAAGTAGCCAAGATATTTTCAGTCTTTTTCAGAGTGATGTACCTAGACTGACATTGTGTAAGTACCACTGCAAGAAGGCTGGTTTGCTCTTTTCAAATCATGTAAAGAAGTCATGGCAATATCATCCACCTGTGTATCAGGTAAAAAAGCCAATCTAAATGTTTTACTAAAGGTTATAGGACATTCAAAGACAGTACATATAATTTAGCAGTCCCAAAGCACATAAGACAATGCAGCAGAGGGTTGAAAAGAATGGAAGGGGAGGGGGGCTTTTTAAAATGAATTATCCTCTCTCTCTTTTTTCTGACAAGCTTTTCCTGGCTATACATGCCTGGCTATACCTATTCAATTGAGCCAGTTCATATGCCTAAGAATTTGGAGCACTTCATTTTAAATCAGGGAAGCACCAAAACCTTGGTGAAATTCAAATGTCTTCATATAAAAGATGAAAGGCCTTAAAATTAAAATATTATAAAAGAGAGAAAGTAAAACTTGCAAATTCTAATATCCCCAGTTGTAACATGTAACAACCAACATATCAGAATTGTATAGCTCTCTAGGACTGACTTTTCTATAAAGAAAAGAAATAGTCCACAGCTTACACTCTTTGGCATCATATTGTCCCCCAAAATGATATTTGTTCAAAGTGCTGTCATGTTTTAGATTTCTCCATGTGGATCTCTCAGCTGGGCTGACTGTGAAGTTCTTATCTTGTATGAGTGGAAACAATTGAAAAAAGATCAGTATTGCCTCATTTTCCTGCATGAATAAACAGAATTGTGCTTTGAGTGACTAGAACATTTTGACAAAGAGCACTTTTTTTCAAGAGCTTGAAGCTTGTCATGTTTGAACCCCCCCCCCCCTTTTATTTTTGCACAACGCTGTGGTAAAAAAAGAAAATCTTTAAAGGGAATAGAAGCACTTCAGCAGCTTGATTTTTAAGTACCAATGATATCCCACAGTGCTTTATGCCAAATAATACTAAGTAAAGATATGTTGGTATCAAAGTAATCCATATCTAAAATAGTACAGTACCCAGCATATTGTGCACAGAGTCATATACAACAAGGCTTCAAAAACGATCATGAAGACCCAGTAGCACTCACTAGCTGGTATCACAAGCATATTCATGTTGTCATATGAAAACGCCTTGTTTCAGAACAGAATAATCACTCAGAATCATAGTTTCGGATAATACTTTTGTTATCAGTGTCATGTCTCCATTTCTATGGATGCATTAAAATATAGAATTAATGCAGTTTGATATCACTTGGAAGTTGTAGTTTTATAAGATCTTTAGCCTTCTCTGTGAAAGAATGCTGGTGCTTCCCCAAACCACAATGCCCAGGATCCCAAAGTATTGAGCCATTGTAGTTAAAGTGATGTCAAACTGCATTAATACTCAGGGGCGGCTCAACCCATTACACAAAGTAAGCATTTGCAGTATAGTTGATTTTGCCCAGGGCACTCTTGAGGCACTCTTGGGGAAAATAGACCTTGACATATGTGAGTTGTAGTTACTGGGATGTATAGTTAACCTACAAAGAGCATTCTGTACTCCACCAATGATGGAATTGAACCAAATATGGCACACAGAACTCCCACGACAAACAGAAAATATATATCAGTGATTGGTTGGGGGAGGGGGGGCACCAAAATGCCGTTTGCTTACTGTTGAAAATTACCTAGGGCCGCCTCTGTTAATACTACAGTATAAATGCACTATGTCAGCAATTGCTTGCAACTGTGTAGGAGCACCAAAGGATTCATAGAACATTTCTGCCTGCAAAAGTTTCCACAATCATTTTATTTGTGGGTTAGTCTTCATTAACAAAGATTAGCACTTGTCTTTTCTTGTCACATCTTCTTTCAATGAAATGAAAACATGTGCCTGAATGCGCCTGAACAAAATAAATACATGCCTATTGAGAAATATTTATTTTATTGTTGTTCAGTCTGTCTACTGGTGGTTAGATGTGGAAAATTCCCAAATAGCAATAGGGACAGAGCAGGAGAAAATGAAAGAAAAATCATTTACTTCATGGATCTGCAAATTATCCTGTTCAAAACAGGCACTAGTTGAGTCATACAGATAGAAGGATATCTTTTGATAAAATAGAGATATGTGGGAGTTAAAGAGTTAAAATATATCCACATAAAAATAGTTGGAAGTCTTTCCCCCATTTCCTTCTATATTTAGGTAGTTTAGATGTGTGTGTGTGTGGTAAGTTTTATGTCATTTTCTTTTTTGCTTTTATTATGCATCCATTTGGCAATTTCATGTGTAGTTTTTGTTGTTTGTAGTTCCCGATTTCACACTTTAAAGAACATGCATTTTAGGCATTTAATGTTAATTTTAAGCCTATTTCAATAGGTGTAATCCAAACACATTTTTGTGGCTGAAAAATATTTGTTTAAGCTTATTTGCAAGAAACAGATTTGTTTCCTAATGAATATGCACTATTAACATTATTTGTCTCAGTCTGAAACAGGCCACATCATGAGCGGTAATTTGAAAACATGTATTTACTATAGAGTTCTGACAATAGCCCTTTTCATGCTGTAGCTGGTATATTAAATATTTATGTTGATGTTTATTTTGTAAGTAAAGTAGAAGAATTAGGAGAACATGAAAGCGTATGATCAATTTTAATAGCTTGGGTTTGGCTTGCTGGCTTTATGATGTGGCCTTCTTTTGCTAGTTGATTCAAAGCAATGTATTAAATAATACATACCATCTTGAAAATACTTCCACGTAGTTTCCTTTTCTTGGCTGGTTCTGTGCTGAAATAATAAATAAAATAAATGTGCTGGTATTCTTAAGTACATACTGGAGAGACTATTTCTGTGGCAATAGAGATAACTAATGTATTTGAACAAATCTACGGCTCCTGTGGGAATGCACATATATTCCTATGTAGCACCAGAAGAACTCGGTTTGTTTTCTGTTGCAGATGCCACAAACTTTTATAGCAGTGGTTTTCAAACTTTCTGCCTTGGTGGAATACCATTCATAATGAGTTGCCTGATGAGGTCCAGCACTCTTTTACTCTACTGATGTGGATGTCATAGCAAAAACACTTCTCCATACATAACTGGGTAACATGGAATAGTTGGGACAAAGGACCCTTTCAAATTGCACAATTAGACTACTATTATTCTACTTAGTTGTCCTAGTCATTTTGGATTCGCAGGTGACGATGGAGGCTCAGGTCACTGCTGCCAGCAAACAGGCCTTTTTCCATCTACGACAAGCGAGGCAACTGGCACCTTACCTGTCGGATGAGGCTCTGGCAACATTCATCCATGCCACGGTCACAACTAGGCTGGACTATTGTAACACCTTTAATGTTGGCCTTCCTATTTCTACGACCCGAAAGCTCCGTATTGTCCAGAATGCTGCTGCCAGGTTACTCAAAAAAACGCCCATGAAAAGCCATATAACACCAGTGCCGCGGCATCTACACTGGCTCCCAATTGAGTATCATGGTTTGTATAAGATGCTGGTCCTGACCTTTAAAACTTTATATGGCCAGGGTCCATTGTATCTTAGAGACCATCTCTCCTTCTACCATCATCGGAGGTCGCCACGACCATCCCAACGCGATTTGCTCTATATACCAGGTCCTAGGGAAATGTACTTGGAAAGCCTTCTCTATTTCTGTCCCTGCCTTATGGAATTCCTTGCCTCCCTATTTGAGAGCCGTGCGTGACTTAGGGCATTTTATCCTAGCACTTAAGACCTGGCTTTTTACTAGAGCATTTGACCCATGTTAATTTTAATATTTGTATGTATGTGTTTTATCCTGTATAATTTCTGCAATGTAAATCGCCTGGAGCATCTCGGATGGAGGGCGATTAAATAAGTAATTAAAGATGATGATGATGATCCTATGTAATCATGGGGTTTGGGGAGGCACTTGAGAATTCCCTGGCTGATAATTCCTAATATTTTACCATAAACCTCAAATTTTAGTATTCTGCAACCTGGAAACACAGAGATCGAAGTAAAAGATAGTACTAGGACATTCCAAAGACTGGGGGGGGGGGGGGGGAGTACTATGGATGACATTAAAAGTAATCAGATATTCATTGAATGTTCCAATAGTAGTGCTCCTCCCAGTTCCCATAATTTTGTTGTTGTTGCTATTTGTTAACAATATCACCTTAAGGATAGGAGTGAGTTACAACACATTTAAAAATGCATACAACCATTAAAAGAATAAAGTTTTTAAGACTGAGTAGCTTGAAGATAATTTTAACCAGAGTATTTTAAAAACGTTTTTGTTCATAAAACAAAGTTTATGTTGCTTGAACTATCAGAAAACAAAGGTGTCAGTATCCAAAATGTTTAGGATCAGAACTGTTCTATATTTTGGACTTTTTAAAAAAATGGATTTTTTTTATACACCAGGAAGATAAGACCCAAATCTAAATACAAATTAATTTCAGTTTCTTTATAGACATAGCCTGAAGTTAATTTTATATATGATATTTTAAATAATGTTTTGCATAAAACAAATCATGTGTACATTGAGCAATCATGAAGCAATTGTTGATTTTGGAGTATTTTGGGATTTCAGAATTCTAGATAAGAGATGTTCAACCTGGATTTATAACAATTTTTCAATTATTTACTAGGCTGGTGCATTTTGGCTGAATCTCGATCTGTTTCTGCTGGCCAAATTTCAGAAGCCCCCCCCCCCCCCCCGCCCTGATCCATTTTTTCTCGCTTTCCAACAATGGGTAGGCAGCTGAATAGCAGTTTTCAGTCTGCAACCAAAATTGCAACAATGAAGGGGCTCCCCGGGCTCCCCTTCTCATTTTTAGGACTATCAGGATGAAAATGACCACACTCGGAAGAAACCTCTGCCACTGTTAGCCCACCAAGTTTCATACTGTTTGGGTCATCCCCTGATTTCGAGGCATTTCTTTACTTTTTAGAAATAACATTCCTTTTTTGGAAAATTCCCCAAAAGGTATCCCCCCCCCCCCCACTCGCCCTACCCTGTAACTTCTCCAGAAGCAGCAGCAGGGCACCATTTCTTCCTGCCAAATGTCAAAAATGCATTTTTACATCATACATCACAGTGCGCCACTATTACACTTTCTTCTTTACTAATAAAAAAACTACTGCAAGTAACTTCTTCCAAATTTTTGCATTTCTTGCATGCACTTTCCCAACTCACAGTCCCACTAAATAAAAAGCATCAAGAAAATAAAGGAAAATAAAAAGATTCAATGCTAAAGAGAGGCCAAACCAAGCCAAAAAATAAAGCTGAGAGTGAGGCAATAGGACTGAAGCACCTCTCAAGATCCAGGATGTCACTGAGAGCAACAGAGGTGCTTGCCCCATTAAATAGACACAGATTGTGTAAGACACATTGTGTTCTTCTATTCTGATTGGTCCAATAGGCAGGCCTCACAAGGAAACCCTGTGCAAGCACACAGCAGCCTCTTCACACATTGAAAGATGCTAAATAGAAGAGGAGAGGCTGTGACCAGCTGCCATGTGCCCAGTTGGGCCGAAAAAAAACATGGCAGCAGAGCCCTTATTGTTACAGCCAGCTGGACAAGCCAAACAAGCCAGATTGGCCAAAGGGAACTGACCAAACCAAATCCATGCACAAGCCTAGTATCTACATCCCTGTTTCATGAGCTATGCTTACATAAATAAATATCAGCTATAGCCCTTGTTAACATCTTTTGATGTTTACTACTATCAGATCTCCGTATTCATAGTTTCGTTATCCAACTATTCATAGCTTGAAAGTATCAAAATAAATTCCAAAAAAGCAAACCTAGATATAGCTATTTATGTAACGGGCACTATTTTACTACACTATAATGTGACTTGAGCATCCATGAATGTTGGCATCTATGAAAAGTCCTGGAACCAAACTTGAGCTGATGCCAAGGGTCAACTTTACTTTTTTTTCCCCCTTCTCAAATAATTCAGGACTTTTACTCTTAAGATAAACTGAGAAAAGCATATAGAAGTTCACAAAAGAATAAACTGCTAAACAGTGTATGCTCTGTACAAAAATCAAATGCATTAAGGGTGCATTTACGGACTGAAATTAGAAGCAAAAGTCTTTTGTATTCTTTGGACAAGGTTAGCAAAGACTATCTAGGCATCCTCTGTTATCAGAAGAAAGGTGCTTGTGTTTTCCAATCTAGTTAAAGCTGTCAGTACACATGACATAATATGCATTCCATAAACTGGGTTATCAACACAACTCAGAGATACCCTTGTATATTTTTATGTTCTGCTTCAGCCAGAGAATGGTCTCTTGTGACACATTCTTTGGGTTTTTACACCCATATATTGTGAGTGTCAAATGTTAGCATGGTGTTCCTAGATTTTCAATCTGATTCTTAGCAGCAGTTTAACCAACCTTAGTGATTTATACTTGGCAGGTACTCTCAGAGTTGGTTTCAAAGAGAAAATTAGTGTTTAATGATGCATCTTGGTTCCTCAGACTAAATTCACTGCTTGCTTTAGCTTTCAGCATTTTTCAAGCCACAGCCAAAGGAGAAAACACATAATACACTCACACTTGTGAACACAAGAATTCAACTTTAAAACATAAGATATTAAATCTTAAGGGCAAGATAATTCACAACACATGTAGCTATCTGAGAAAATGTGGAATACTATAAAATAAAATAGTATCAGGAAAACTGTACATTAATCCAATAACATGACATTCAATATGATTTCATATTGGTAGATACTCCCATATTAAATAAAATATTGATATGCATATTTTACGTGTGGATGGGCAACACCCCTCCTGCCGAGAACCCATTGATGATGCAAACACAATCTTGGGAATAAAATGGCCACAACTTGTTTATTGGTTACAGGAATATGGGTTGACTGCCATGCATGGGTTCTGGATCGGGATTGGTCAGCCCACTGCTGACCAATGCCAATAACACATGGGGGTGTCGCCGGTACAATACCGGGCTACTTCATGGCACCCCCCCTTGACGACTGGATGGTTGTCCCCCTTACACTAAGGGGGGGAAGGGAACCAGATCCAGGGGCCATGCCACATGCCAACATAAGTTGTGCATCTGTGGTAGGCATCCTCAGAGGTTGTGACCTCACAACCTCTGAGGATGCCTACCACAGATGAAGGCGAAACATCAGGAGAGAATGCTTCTATAACATGGCCATACAGCCCAAAAAAACTACAACATTTCTGGCCATGAAAGCCTTTGACAATACATCATATGCATAATATGTTTGTTAGAAAACCCATTGGTAAATTATGTATTGATAGGAAGGACAGAGAATCAGGTCTGTGTAATGGTTTGAGTACAAGCCTGGTGACTATGCCTCATATCCCTGTTCGGCAATGAAAATCATTGGGTGAGCTTGAATAAGTCACACTATCTCAGTCTCATACGAAGACAGAGGCAAACTCCCTTCTGAATGAAGTTTTTCAAGAAAATCCCTGATAGGTTCTATTAAGAAAAGACAGAAATTTCTCAAAGGCACACAACAACAACAATACCAAAACTGACTGTTCTCATCTGAGTTTGTTCTTGTGCACCAATGGAAACATTCAAGAACACAAAGTTAATATTTTTTGCCAAGTTCATATACTCCATATTTTCATTCCCCATGAGAATAAACCAAAGACTTCTGAACCTAGGAGAAGCAAATACTAACATCAGAGAAAGTAGTTATCTCTGAACCTGGTTTTATCATGATTCATTTCCTATGAAGATTTTATTATTTACAAAGGCACTGGGTGGTTATTGTACAACTATGAGACTTGAACTGATTTTTGTGTTTTATATAGTTCTTTTAACATTGTTTAACTATCTATGACAATCACAAATCAGGTGGTGTACTAATATGAGCTTGTTTTTAAGAGTCTGAGGGTTGCAGGCCAAAAAACAACCTTTTCAAGTTTTGGATTAAATCACATTGACTGTATATTTGATTTTTTTTTTTTTACAAAAGTGATAATTTTATATGTTACTAGCTTTCAATGGATTGGGTTTTGAGTGGGCTAATAATCAAACTAAATAACTAGCAAAGTAAGAGTAAATAGGCGAGTGGGAAATTAAATGTTTATATAAAAAAGCACATATTTATTCATCTATGGGTTATCAGCAACCAGTGATGCTGCATGGATCCTTCTGAGAGTCTGTAATGTGTCAAGGCAGACAATTCTCACTATCTTTCCTCAGTTCCCATATGCCACCATATCTAAGTATACCAAGTCCTTATCAGGTGCTGAAATAACCTGTCTTTTAAAGGCTTGTGTGTGTATTTCTTTATGCATTCTAAGAAAGGATGGTGGGAGGAAGAGCAGGAGAATTCAATATTTCTCCAACCTTTTAATATGAGAGATATTTAAACTTCTCCCACTCTAAGAAGAAATGTTTCATTGTAGTAAAGTGGTATAACTTTATGAATTATTCTGTCAGCAATAAAAAGGTAAGAAATGTTGGGTGAAATTGAATGGGATAAAGCAATGTATGGAAAGGATTCAAATGGGAAAGGGAAAGTGGTAAAACATAAATTAATGGCGAAATGTTCTCTTTATGCTGTATAGAGAGAGCATAATGCACACAGTTTGCTCAGTCAACTTTAACAGTATGGATCATTATTTTTATCCAATTCAGAAACATTTTAAAAGAAAATTAATCCAGTATTAAAGATATCATGATAACTCCTTAGGAATTCAAGGAAAACCAATTGATTTTCTCCATGCAAAGGTTTTACATAGGTTTTTTTTAGTGTAGTGGAGGGGCAGTCCATGAAAAAATAAATTGACCAAGAAGAGAAGTGGGCACAGTTACAGTGGGCAAATTTAAGGTTATTTTTACACTGTTTTAAGAGTGTAGACACACCACAGTTAAAAAATCAGCTCCTCTTTACAGTCTTTTTATAGGATCCCATCCCACACTATTATATATTTGACATGTTATCACTGCGGGAGAACTTGCAGATCAAGGATAGGGCTCCACCTACAAATCCACCACCAAGACACTAGACTTGGAGGACTATCATCCCATCATCCTCAGGCTACAAAGGATTGCCTAAGTAAGTATGATAAATATGACTTGCTAATAGGCCCTCAGTGGAGCAGTGGGTTAAACCGCTGAGCTGCTGAACTTGGTGACCAAAAGGTTGCTGGTTCAAATCCGGGGACCAGGATGAGCTCCCTCTGTGAACCCCAGCTTCTGCCAACCCAGCAGTTCAAAAACATGCAAATGTGAGTAGATCAATAGGTACCGCTCCAGCGGGAAGGTAGCGGCGTTCCATGCAGTCATGCCGGCCACATGACCTTGGAGGTGTCTATGGACAATGCTGGCTCTTCTGCTTAGAAATGGAGATGAGTACCAACCCCCAGTCAGACATGACTGGACTTAGTGTCGGGGGAAAACCTTTACCTTTACCTAATAAGTTTTTAGGAATAGAGATGCCTCCAGCCATACTCTGGACAAGAAATAAACAACATGTTTAAGCACTGAATACTTTCTAGAATGCAACAATAAGCCATGTAGGAAGTTTTTACGTCTGGATCTCTTTGCCATCTTTGAAGATGACAAGCCTCATATTAAAAGTAGAAACAGGAATTTTCCTATAATCTCCCCCCCCCCCCCCATTTTTTCTCATGTTGCATTCCAGAGAGTAATCAATGCTTAAACATCTTGTCTATTTCTAATAAAAATGAGATATTGCAAAATACTAGTCTATACTTGTTTGATTTTGTCCCATGTGGCAATTTCCTTGTATACTCAGAGGACCAGTTGAAAGCCATTAGAAGGCATTACCACAGGGTGACAGGGGTCACATTTATTTTTGCCATTTGGCACACAAACCCTTATTTCTGTACTCATCATGTCAAGCACATGGTACTTTGAACTTCTCATAGGACAATATAGGCTCTACCCACAGGGCCTCTCAATTAGAAATAGGAATAAATAAAGGCAGACAACAATCCAATTTCCACAGAAGCAAAGCAAAGGCAGGGATCCCAGAGAAGAAGACAGAAGTCCATTAATAGCAGAAACAGCAGATATTTTGCCTCTGTTGGAATTACTTTTGAGCTAATTGTTCCCTTTTAAAGCCTTTAGTCTCAAAAATCCTTTAGAGCAGGACTTCTTAAACATTTCTACTTGTGTCCCCTTTCAGTCAGAAAAATGTTTATGTAGTCCCCAGATATATAGGTATAAAAATCAAACATTTACCAGTAACAATCCACATTTGCAAGGTTTGATAAACAGGCTGTTTTTCCTTTTAATGAAATACTGCTGAAGCATCTTCAACATAGCCCACTATAAACACTGCACAGCAAATTCATGTAAACCACTGGGTTACTATTGCCAATATTTTTGGGAACCCAACATTGAGCTAACATTGAGACCCATTTGGGATTAGGACCCACAGTTTAAGAAGCAGTGGTGTAGAGAATGCACAGAAGAGCTTTTTTTCCCCAAGCTAGTAAACCCAAGCATGGTTCTTATCACCATTGTCTCTTCTTTTTTTCTCCCTGAAAGGTATTTTTGAGTGTCTGAGGGGAGTTGTAGTTTTTGCAGCACTATATTAGAAGGATGCTAAAGTAGGGCTAGAGAAATATAGACTTTCACTATTGGGTTGCAGAAGCATGTCTGAGGAAACAATGCTTCACCTACAAATGAAGAAGACTCTACTCTACATGATCTTACTGAGCCTGTGTGTAAGGCTACTTGCTGGCCCCAGAACTACTTATTGAGCATGTTTGAAGAACAGAAAAGAAGAAAAGCATGACTAAGATTGTCCTGAATTTCTGGAGCAGAAGGACCCCAAGGGACACATATGCCCTTATATAGAATCATAATATGTAGTTGTACCTCTTAATTCATGACTGATACATGGTTCTTGAATAGTCTTTAAAGAATAGGTGACAATGGCTATGCTGGCAAGAAGATTTTGTAACTTTTAGTCCTTTACACAGCTAAGTTCAAACAATATGTCATGGAATGATATAGCAAAGTAATAATTTGTGACCAAAATCATTTTCAGACATAGCCACAAAATGTGCCAATGTATCTCCAGGGATGGACTAAATAATAGCATAATGATTACCACATCTTAATGGAAAGCTCCTATAATGTATGAGAAATATGCTGTATACTTTCCTCAATGGAGAAACTAGAGCTAATGACAGCAATTTTCATTTGCAAGGGGGTGGGGAGAAGTAAAAAGATATAGCATAGGAAATCCATCCACTTTCCAGACAGTTTATGCTAACTTTGTGGTGCTCCTGACAGAGTCTAGAAGGAGCCTGTAAGAAACATTAGTTCAGGCAGGCTTGAGGGAGTTGAGTTTTTACTATGAGGACCAGAACTAGCTATTTTCACTGTATACATCCATAATCCTTGAGTAGCTTGATGACAGCTAGATAATGTGTTAATACAGAGTATTGGTGGAAAGATAAGATAAAGAGAGAAAGGTCCAAACAGCCAAGTTATATTTACTGGAAATTGAACAGTACGATAATTGAAACAAAGTGTAACATACATGAGGAATTTTTTTTTCCGGACCTGACAAATTAGTTTCCAAAGTAAAAAGTGTTGATTAAAGTTCTGCATGGTTTGGGTCCAGGTTACCACAGGGTCACCTATCTCCATATAATCTGACCCATACACTTAGGTTGTCTGGGAGACATCTATTTTAATCGGACTGTTAACTGGAGGACCTTTTTTTCAACCACCCTCAGATTGAGGAATGACCTGACAGATTACATTTGTCTGATTGAGATGCTGTCTAAGTTTAAATCAGTAATGAAGCTCAACTGGAAGTAGCCCTGCATCATGTGATGGGCTCCATCAGGCTCCATCTTGGAAGTGTCATAAGACAGAGCAAAAGTCTCATGATGATGTCGCAAATCAAATATTTGAGGACCATATAATGTGATAAAAAAAGAATTATATCCAAGTACTTGAGTTCATCAGAATTAGCTTATCGGTTTATGTGACCAGTATGTCTTAGTCCAGGAGTAAGGAACACAGGACCCTTCAGACAGTTTTGAATCTCATAAGCACTTGCTGCATAGCAATAAAAAAATAAAGACAATTACATTCCAACAATATCTAGATGGACTCTCATTCCCTACCTCTGTTTTAAATAATGCATGCATCTTCTCTCAGTCTAATATACAGTTGCCAAAATTCATTAGTAGATCATAAAAATTGTAACATAATTATTTGGGTTATTGTGCATCCCATCTGTCCTCAACAGGTTTGAAGAACATGAGCATGAATTTTTAAACAATTAAATTGCATGGCCAAATTCAACTACAATGAATGCTCAGATGTAACAGTTTAGAACTGGAGTTGGATTATTAAAGGTTAAAATATTTGAAGAATACAGTCTCAAATAACACAATGTTGTATATGTATAAACAATACAGTAGGAGAATAAACCACTTAAGTTCTATTTCAGAACAAAGTAGCAGAGCAGTGTCACCAAATTGGGACAAAATAAATTTCTGGAAACACTTTGAAAGTAAAGTAATAATTAAGTATAGATTATGATGGTAGAGAATATAGCCTTTCTCGGAATTCCTTAGAAGATCCTGCCCCTGGTAGGCATTTGGTGAACCACTCATACATTCACTAAATACAGATATCACCTAATAGCTCCTTGTTATCACCATTTACTGATTTGTTAATAGACATAGATCATTAGTTTCCATCCAGGGCTAGCTTCTGTTGGAGTGAAATATCCTAACTTTAGAATTCAGGCAGAGAAGAACATAGGTAGTTAAACCAAACAAATGAACATATAATTTCATTTGTATACATTTCCACTATTCTATACCAAATTCCTAAAACTGGATCTTAAACCAGACCATACTGCTTAAGTCATAAAATCATAGGATCATAGCATTGGAAGAGACCTCAGACATCCAGTCCAATCACCTGGCATAAAAGGATACTACTCAAAACACTTCTGACAGATGACTATCCAGTCTCTATTTAAAAGCTTCGAGAAAGTGAGTCTCCAGCACAATCCAAGGAAGCATATTTCACTATTGAATAGTACTTACCATCAGGATGTTCTTCCTAATGTTCAAATAGTAGGAATCTTCACCGGTTTGGTTTTATTCTGCACAAAATTCACACATGGTTGTTTTGCACAGAAATCATCTTTTTCTACAAATAAAACATTCATTTTCTGCATTGAAATATTAAGGATCCATTTTCAATTAAATATGCTGTTTTTATTTGTAAGATAAAAAATTAAGATTTTTCTTCTACAGACAGAGCTAAGCATGCCAGTCAGTGTGGATGGGAGTAAACAAGCCAATCAACTTCTTAGCACTTTACATTTTAAGCATTTTCCCCAAGACAAATGCAGATCAGGACACATTTCTGCAATCAGGAATTTTAAAAGCAATTTTTATTTTTTCTCTATCACCATTATTTTCTTGTTAGTAGTTTACAGCGCCTATCTGCATAACATATGCAGATATGTTTTCAAAGGTAATTAAAACATTAAATGTGTCTTTGTGTCCTTGCAGTTTATCCATTGGCATAATTATTAGGAAAAATGTGAGACAAAATAAGGCAAATAAATGAATAAACATGAAGTCTCTACCACATTTTTTAAAAAGTTCACAAAATAGAGATCAAATCCATTGGCTATTTCTTTACCAAATATAACGGAAGTGTCAGGATGCCATTTGAAACATAATAATGAGTATTAACTGCTATCCAATTAATAATCAATGTATTAGCATTCTTAATCTGAATAATTGAGAGGTTAAAGAGCACAGCAGTGACATAAAATTATATTAAGCAGAACTGTGGTCACATTAAAATTTTAAAAGTAAACAGCGTTTATAGTGGGGGTGAATAGTCATTACAGCACATATATGATGCGACACAATTTTTATTACAATATGTGAAAGTTGATTTCTTTTAAAAAATCATTTTCTTCTATGAAAATTTAGCTTTAACGTAAAGTTTTGAACTAGGAATTAAAAAGGAAAGACTGACTGCATCATGTACTGATCACACTCAAACAAACTGGTCATAATAATTTAGCAAGCAATAGCCTCTGTACTAATTATTAAGTAGGTAAAGCTTCCTGATATTTTCCAAGCAAAAATCCCAATCAGTATGACTGGCATGGACAATTCAGGGCAGGCCTGAATGGCGTGCAAAGAAACATGGTGCATACTGCCAGAATCGTATTAATAGGATTAGTCAACAAGCTTTGCCCTCACTATCACAGTACTCTTCATTATTGTGAGATAATGACAAGAGAATTCATGAATAGATGAAGAAAAGAAGGTTGAATGAATAGACTGACTGTAGGATGAAGTAGACAGAGTGGAAATAATTTCATTTATACTCAGTTAGTCATAAGAATTACGGTCACCAGCATACATACGTGCCATATAGAATAACAACCAACCAAAAAATCTGCCTATACTTCAGGCTCTTCTACATCCCTAATTAATTCAGTGTTATTAAAATTAATTCAGAACTGAAATCTCATTAGTGTTTTATTAAGCATTCCTCTGACTTTGTGGTACTGGGCTGCCTTCAGTAAATAGAATGCCATGAGGAAAAATGCTTGCTCAAATTTCCATGATCTGAACAGGTTAATGTGGCAAGAGGAGACTATGGCAAAACATTCCAAGGAAGTCGACACTGTTTTGACAATTATTCATCGACTCCAGTTTAACTGAACACCTTGGTTGATTAAGTTAATGCCTGAACAATACAGGATATGTAAGCATTTCAACTTGGTTATTATGCTGCATCAAATTCCCTTCTCAATCTTTCAACACATTAATAGTATGAAAAGGGAGGAACAAGTACTACTAGGTTTTCCAGTGCTGACTCAGTGACTTGAAGGGTGTAGCTGGATCTCCTAAAAGCAAGGAACATAAAGTCTATTAATTCTTTGACATTGCATGCTTCTCACAATACCAGATTTCACATTATCAATTTTGCAATACAAAGATGGAAAGAGTACTAGGGAGGAAACCTGATGGCCTCCAAATATTTTAGACAACACTGCCCATTATTTCAACCCTTAGTCATGCTGCTTGTCTGATGAGAGTTGTGGTGTAAGCATCTGGAGGGCACCAGATTGTCCATTTCTGGACTGAATGCTTTTAAAAGCAGTAGCAGATGTGAATTGAGCAAATACTGAGTTTTTCCTTACATTTAATCAAATTCAACACATTCCTGTTGACATACCTATCCTGGAGTGAGAAAACATCACACAAACCCTGTGTGTGTGTGTGTGTGTTTGTTGGTGGGGTTAAAATACAAGTTGATGTGCTCTTTATGGTTTGTTCTTTTGGTTGATGGTGGTGCATGCTCAGTAAGGGATCCTGGAGGTTGCTGCTGCTTATTTTGTCAATTATAGACAGGCACAAATAGTTAAAGTTGGATTGCCTGGAGCAGAACTCCATTCTTTCCCAGCTTATGCATTATAGCATTACTTACTGCAGATATGTTATTGTAACACAACACAAAAGTCTATGTTTCTCCAGCCTTCCATCATACATCCAGTCCTCATCCTGCTAAACAATCTTCCAAGTACACAGAATACAAGCAGGAAAAGGGGCAGGGCAGGCACAATAAGACTTTATAGAAGGATCTCACAGGCTTTGTTATGTATGTATATGTATACATGTGGTCTGTATGTATATGTATACACGTGGTCTGTATGTATATGTATACATGTGGTTAATGGCATGTTACAACACACAAATGTTGGTACAAGAGTCCAGATTTATCTAGGAGTTTCATGATGTCATCTTAAAGCAAAATTACATATTTACACAATTCTGGATGTATATACTTTACATTTGTATCTCTATAAAACAGAATATGTTTGCTTATGAGAATTATCCATTATGACAATTTGAAACATGGAAATTTTGAAAAAGCCCTGTAACCTAGCTTTTATTTTTAATTTTGTCAAGGCAAGAACCAAGAGTGCCCATTTCTTCATCCACTAATACATTTTTCTTATTAAACCAGCAATAGATAAGTATTTATAAGTATCCACAAACAAGTGCATCAAAGAAGCATGTTAATTAGAATGCCATAGGTGACTATAACTTCATTTAGTACAGAACCGATGACAAATCTAGAAAGTCATTTTCCAGTGAATGCACATAGTGAAAGTAGATCTCGTATATATGTTACAGAATAATTGAGGCAAAAAATCATGAAAGCTTCACATATAAAAGTTGGAAACTACTTTTGGACTAGTGTGCCAAAATCCAATTTGTATCTTCTGTACAGGGATTTAAATGATCTAGTGTTGTCTAATTATGCTTGGCAATGAATACTGTACTCAAAGAACTCTTTTGGCACAAGTACTTCTCATTTCAATGGCTAAACAAATTTTAGTTAATTGCAAACTCTGGTGTGCTGAATAAGTGCTGATGGACTAATGTGTGACCACTTGCTCAAAATCACCACCTTGACTATATATCAATAAATGTTGACTGATTCTTTTCCTAATAGCTAACCATCAAATCAGTGGGTAGACATCAATTATTTATTTTCTACAAATAGAAATTACATTATATTTTCTGCATCAAAAGTACATAACCTGTATCCCTCCAGATGTTACTATACTGTAACTCCTATCTAACTCAAGTAGCATAGCAAATTGAAAGCATGAGGGGAGTTGAAGTCCAACTGATTTAGAAGGTCATAGTTACCAATTTCTCTTCTGTATTGATAAAAATATAAATATTGTTAATAAACTAAATATCTATAGATCTAGGCTAGGACATATTGAAATCCATAGGACTTAAATGAGTAGTGATGAACAAGCCTCCTTTATTTCAATTAGTCTGCTTGACCTAGGACTAATATTGGATTTAGCTCAGAGACATGAATAAAATATATTGGTGTTTTGTCTGTTGGTTATCTCCCCTAAACACAAACATTACATGTCTTCCTCTTTTTCTCTAGATTTTGCTTCAATTTTGCAAAAAAAAATGAGAAAAAATGTTATTGTTCAGGCACTAGTAAAATACAGAGAACTAATTATTTTGAATGGTATTATTGATGCATAGCAATATTAGTCCAAGATATCAGATCACTCATAAACTTCAGAAATGTTGCCAAAGATAAGCTGTTGCAAGACAGATCCCTTAAAGCGCCAGACCAGAATTTAGTAAAAGTAAAGTTTATTAGTTCACAACCAAGAGAGTTCAAAATCAAACCAAACAGGCTCAAAGCACTTATTCTTCAGTGTGAAACACAGTATTACCCACAGTTAACCCAAAAAACAGGACCTGGAAAATAACCTGGATTAAACAGGAATATAATCCGGTTTAAATTTAAAGCTATGCAATCAGCAGGAAAAAAGCACTCCAATCCTCAGCAGTCAGTGAGCATGAAGGGTCAAACAGAAAGGCCAGAGTCATCTACTGAAGTCGGTCCAAATGTGGCATAGTCGTCATCCTGAATCCAATCCGGGTCGAAGAGGGAGAAGGCAGCAAACACGATAACCCAGTCCAGGTCTTACACAGAGCCAAATCGAAGAACAGCAGTGCAGCAGCTAATGCATAAGATCAACACAAAGGCAGTCCAGAGAAAACCCCACAGTTCCAACCCCCGCAGCCATGGATAATCCAGATTAAATTTACCTCCACAGAAGTCTTCCCAAACACGTCTTCCCAAACAGTTCTCACACAAAGACCCATCAACACCTTGCCGACTGCGAGGAATCTCATCTCCCAACCCCACTTTTATTCACAAATCATCCTCTGAACTGGAACCAGCCGACAACCTGTTACCAGCTGAAACTCCTTGCCCCAATTCCTCCTCAGAAGTGGAATTAGACAATGCCCCACCAGACCTCCTTTCAGCTGAAGCCCTTTGCTGATCTCTCCAATCTCTCCATCTTCTATCCAGACCCATAACTCCCCAAGAGTCAGCCAGATCCCCACTGTGCCAACCAGAGAACCACACAAATGTGTCGCTACTTGTGGGCTCTTCACAAACATTCTGAACCTCCCGCACTTTAGTCCAGTCCCTTTCTCCATCCTCTGAACTTCCCATACCACTCTCCTCAGTCTCAGACCCATTATTCCCTGAGAAACCCTCAAATGATTCATCATCACTGGATTCCATAAATATTTCCCTGATCCACTTTCTCTGTTGCTCCTCCTCAGAGTCTTGCTCACAAGTAGTCTTTCTTCCCCTCCTAATACTCCCAGTAGTATCACTACTTGAAGACTCCATCACAACACAAGCTTTATCAAGAACATTCTGTTTCATACATATCACTTTCTCCACATCAACAAAGAATGAAACATTTGCTGGAAGCAGAAAATCTAGAGCTATAGTTATTCAAATAGTGGTTTAGTGGAAAATTAAAATGAGTGTGTCCATTGTTTTGGACAAATCCCTGAGAATTTTTCATCGAATAACTGCATGGTATTGCCAAAGATTTTCTTTCTTTCCATGTCTGCACTTTCATAAAAACAGCCTCAACCAGCAAGATTTGACATACCCTCTGCTTTCCCAGCAAGCTTCCAGAGTCAGCAGAACATTTTCTTTTTCTCTGTCAGATTCCCATAGGAACCGCACATGCAGAGCAGCATCTTTTCCATGGAGATATGACAGTGGAAGAGGAAATCACACTGCATTATTTTGACTGTAAGCATTGAAATATAAACATTGGAATAGGTGTTTGGGATAAATGATCTGTAATATAAGAAACAAAACCTTCCAGCATTTTTAGAAATGTATCCTACTTCTCCACAATCTTTGAAGATATTTTCTCCCTTTGGCTCAATACCAATACTAAAATGGCCCCAAAGAACTTGACTTAGCAATGTTTTTCATAAGCATTACTTCAAACCTGGCAAGTTACATTTATCTAGCATCACAAATTTAACTAAAAGATGCAATCCACAAGGTTTTTAAGAAAGCTTTTCTTTCTTTCTTTCTCTTTTTTTCTCTTTCTCTCTCCCCCCTCCTTCTCTCCACACTTTCAGTATCTATTGTTCAAAAGCTAGAAGTCCAATATACTGCTTCAGTCATTCCAATATTTTTAACTTTTTAGTCCTCCCTTTTCTGTTTAATGCAATAGACTTTACTGTCACCAGAGTTTAAAAACTTAGACGTGCTTAAAATCCTTTTCAATAGATTTCTTATTTGTTTCTGATTTTCTTTCTTTCTTTTATTATTATTAGAAGGTATAAATTTCCAACAGAGCTTGTTGCTTGACAAGGCTCCATTATTTGCACATGACAAGGTTTATCAAGAACAGTTGGATTTTTATGAAGAGTCTTTTTATGTTTCCTCCATAAAATATAAATAAATGAAAAGGATTAGACTGAGGAAGGCAAGCGTAATTTATCACCCATGTGAAGCAAGGGAAACTGGATGCAGATGGATGAACTGCAAAAACTTGTGTGAGAAGGCAGAAAATACTATTGTGATCAAATGTGAAGGAATTCAGATTCCCAACACATGAAATTAAAATCCCAATAAATGGAATATGGCTTGTCTTGCCCCTTCTTGATCTGCATATACTACAATTTCATGCTAGAGTGGTTTTGAAAATCATACTGTTGGGTAGGACTGAAATATCAGCCCTACTGTATCTCCCAATCTACCAAATCCCAATATTTCTTTCAGTCCGATTCACTCACATAACTGGTCAAGATAGATTAAGTTTATTCCAAGCATTAGGATTAGAATTTCAGTGTTATGCAAGCAACCACAAAGTGGAATGAGCAATATCTAATGTGTACATGATTATCTTTATCTGAGATCTATGTGATCTGCACAGCATGCATCCAGAGCTTGTTTGTTGTTTAACAGGATGTATTTATGTAACCATAACTTTTGGGTGTTGGCCTTGAACACATAATATTGCAATTACAGCACGTCTATCATAGTCCAAATGCTAGAGTTTAGCAAACGATAAAGGCCATGATCAGCTATCATCAAAATGGAGTTGATCAGGATCACTAAAAAAATCAGCATAAAGTTTGTGAAAAAAAATCATTATTATAACAAGAGTAACAAGATTTTATTAATATTTCTTTATAGTAATTGGTCCCTGACCACAGATTGAAGTCTTATCTGACTTTTGTTCTAAAATCCCCCAGGAGGATGATTTTGTCCTCCTTAAGTATGTCTGATAGGATGGTATCCAGCTGACAGTAATTTTTTTCCCTTGATATCTTCATCAGCATCTAGTGTTGGTGCATAAACACTTCTGATGGTTGCCTGTTGGTATTTGGCAAGGTTAATTCAGAGGGTTGAGAGTTGTTCATTAATGCTGATGGGTGCTTTGGACAAATGCTTCACCAGGTCATTTTTGATGGCAAAGCCAACTCTGTGTATTCTTTGTTCTTCTTCAGATCCACTACCTTCCAGGTCTGTAATTCAAGTGAAAATGGAAATGTAACTACAAACTGCATTTACCTATAGCACATTATTTGATGACTGTTTTCTAAAAAACAGATGATTTAAAAGTACATGTTATATCTTTTTCAATGCTAGAGCCATGTTTCTCTTCCAAGTTTTTTATTTTCCCTAAATTTAAATGCCAGCCTTATTTCATTTTGATGATGATGATGATAAAGTACATCTGCTTTTGGCTCAATCGATTGTCACTTAACCTTTGCCAAAATCCAGAGAATGGAGCTGTGAAAGTTTGGATGCATTTTTTTATTGAGCTCATTACTATGAGAACTTTTTTTTTTAAAAAAAAGTGAGTACTTCATTCATAAGAACAAAAAGCCCTTTCATGTAATCCTAATCAATGCAACCAGGCCTTTAATTCAAATGAAAAGGGGGTGGGGGAGAGAACAAACCAGTTTTCTGCATAAAATCCTCATATGATCTATTATTTCTCTAGGTTTTGTACACTGTGTTGACCTTAGAATATAATATCTGTAAAATATGCAGATGCTAATATGAGAAAATCCATGCCTGGGATGTTTTTGGCTACAATCTGTTGGCCTTTGACTTGAATGGTTGGCAATCTTTTTGTTTGTCTTATTAGTCTAAGAAGCTCGCCCTTCCATTCATTATTCCAGTCTCCTACTTGCTTTATTCATTAAAAGTGAATTATCGCAACTCCTTTTGTGGCTTTTTTCTCAACAGGTCAAGTTCAACAGATAATATAACAACATGTTCAAATGTTCACACACTCTAATCCAATCATATCGCTATCCAATCAGGCAACAATTGTTTTGTCTCTTATCTCTCTTTCCTGACTTGCTTTCTTTGCATGTATTCTTTTAGTGTGTGGGTGAGACAGCTGACTAAGAAACAACGTTAGCACATATTGCACTGATTGCATCATAGGTTTAGCCAAAACAGGAATTGGCTTCTCTGATTTAAGAACATCTGTGGTAACATGACAGAATAGTACATATTCTGCTTGGGGAAAACAGGCTTTCTTTTCATCCCAGTTCCAATTCCTCAACACATCTATCTTTTTGAAAGCCAGTTAGTGTATTCTTTTTTTATTGATGCAATTACTCATGATATAAATTTAGTTTTATTCAATCCATTGGGATTATTTCTTACTTTATATGGTGTGTATAGAGCATCAGGCAATAATGTGTACATTACTAGAGCACTTAGAACTGTAGAATCACAGCGTTGGAAGAGACCACAAAGGCCATGCAGAAATCCAGAATCAAAGCACTCCAGAAGCCATCCAGCCTCTGTTTGAAATGTCCTGAGAAGAGATTCCACCACTCTCAGAGGCAAGGAATGGAGTCTAAATCTTTTGCTGGATTTGAAGAAAAAAAACTTTGATTTCTCAGATCAGCCCAATCATCAGATCCTATCTACACTGACGATTCAATATAGCTTCTAACTATCATCAAAATTTGGTGGATAGACCATGCACACCATGAAAGAGCACTCCAGCACATTTTAGACCAATAATGCAACATAAGCAAAGTTGGGGGGGGGGGGGGGAATCCAAAATGGAGCCCTTAATGAACATCAGTGTGAGGTAGTATAAACCACATTGGCTTCAAGAATGCAAAATGCTGTGCAAACACACAAAATGTTTCACATTCCAGAGGGGAGGATAAAAAATTACCTGCAGTTGTCAAGCTGTAGACGCTACAGATCCTGGAATGGGTTTGAAGCTAGCCCCTGTGTATGCATAATAATCACCATCGTATATATTTTAACAAATGCACTGATCACCCGCACAGCGAAACCGCATTCTTCAATACTGGTTTGAAACTGATCTAAGTGGCCACTGTGGATATGTCTTGCAATCCACTACTGACTTTTATTTTCTAGAAATTGCCCTAATGCTAGAAATGGGGCTCCTTCAGGTGGGGCAAATGTATTAGTACATTGCTGAAGATAACATTATTTGTTGCTGAAATTATTTTTTTGTTTGTTTTCACTTTTTGTTTTTTAATATTCAAGTAATGCTTTTCTTGTCTCCAAATATTATACCAGGACTTCCTGGAAGAAGCAGCAACTTTTTAGTCTTTCTCATAAATGTATTTTTAAAATGTATAATCCAAGTAATATCAAAACACAAAAATCTAACAGGCGTGTGATTATCAATAGTTTATGCTAGTTTCAGGGTTCTTTCCCTAATGATGTATACAGTAAGATGGGTTATACTATTAACATATTGACTGAAATTCTGCTTCCTTTATCTGCTATTTCAATTTCAACAAGTTTGGTTGGAATTGTAAAGTTAACAGATCTCCTTCAATTCTCTTCTTTTCCATTCTTTCTTCTTTCCCCCTTCCTTATTTAATTGTTTTAAATTACTGCCACATGGTGCAGTGGAATAAGCCACTGAACTGCTGAACTTGCTGACCAAAAGGTCACTGGTTCAAATCCAGGAAGCAGGGTGAGCTCCTGTTGTTAGCCCCAGCTTCTGCCAACCTAGCAGTTTGAAAATATGCAAATGTAAGTAGTAGATCAATAGGTACTACTCCAGCGGGAAAGTAATGGTGCTCCATGCAGTCATGCTGGCCACATGACCTTCGAGGGGTCTACAGACAATCCCGGCTCTTCGGCTTAGAAATGGAAATGTGCACCAACCCCCAGAATCTGACACAACTGGACTTAATGTCAGGGGATAACCTTTTCCTTTACTTTTAACATAGGGCATCAGTGACATTTTGCACAGTCACACTATTACACAAGCACTAAGTCCAAAGAACTCAAAAACATTTTAAAAAGAAAGAAAAATAATGCCTTTCAAAGCACAGAGTCAGCAAATCATGGCCCCGTGTTGTTGTTGTTGTTTTCTTTTGTTTTTGTACAGATCCAGGAAACAGCTACATCAAACTATCTTCAGTCCCCAAGAAGAATTAAAACAGGTACACTGACACAGAATAAGAAAAACAACCCTCAAACCCATTAAAAGCTATGGGGGTATAACAGGAAACTTCATATAACTTTAGACAAATCTGAAAGTCCAGGTTTTAATCATGAATAAGCAATTTAGAGGATGGCAGTGCTAGCAAGCCATGTGGAAGAAACAGGGGAAAATGTTGCCATTTAGAACAGAAATCAGTAGGAGACATTGGGGATCCCCTGCTGATAGAGCATGAGAATGCTAGGCTTATATTTATGTACCAGCAAGCAGACCACAATTGCAATGTTTGTGTTCCTTTATGTTAAAAAGTTGCTCTATTTACCAAGAGATTATAATAAATTACTGTTATGCACTGCTGATTTACTTATTCAACCATTTGTTTGTGTCTGAGTGTAAACCAAGTGCAGGTAAACCCCTTTTTTATTTTGGTAAACTTTTGAGAATTGATTTTTCAGGGGAAACAAGCTTTGTATAACAAGTTGGGCTTCTATTTGTTATTGCCATTTTAAAATTTGTTTTAGCCAGTTGGGGATCTTTTAATTGGTTAATTTCTTTTTAGCTTTTGTATTCTGAGCCACACTGAATCCCAAACTGGGGAAAAGGTGAGATATGAATAGAATCATGGAGTTGGAAGAGACCATAAAGCCCATCCAGTTGAACTTCCCGCCATGCAGGAATACCCAATCAAAACAGTCCTAACAGATGGCCAGCTGGCCTCTGTCACAATCACAGCATTCCTGATAGATGACTTAATAATATGTGAGCGATTTGGCAGCTCTATGAGCTACTCTGAGGAGCTGGGGGTGGCGACGGCCGACCGGGAGCTCTGGCGTGGGCTGGTCAATTAGGTCACGAAGAGTCAGAAGTGACTGAACGCATAAACAACATCAACAATTTGGCAGGTAAATCTTGACTGCTGTAGTTTCATTTTCTTCTCAGCATGGTGACAGTTGTTTGTTTTCCTTTTGTATCTGAGACAGTAGCAGAAGGAGTGCCACATAACTATAGGAGATGATATAGTATAGATTTCCTTTTCTAGGGCAAGGATAGGCCCATGACATTATGCTTTTAAACGCAAAATACAAACTGATATATTTCACATTGAAACTCCATTGTGTGTTCAGAAGCCAAGCAGACTTGCATCAATATTGTCATCAAGATAATGACCTCCATCACATTTGAGCACAGTGTTCTCCTTCCCTTTATACCTCCCTTCCTGCCTTCATCTGCATCTTGAAATAACTTACTACTTCTTTACTAATAATGTAAGTGGTGGTTTTCTGGGCTTGAGACTTGCCCCTTCACAATAGCTACAAAATTCATTTTGTAAGCAAATTCATTTTGTAAGCAATAGTTAATATTTGGATGATATCTCCTGCAATATTCAAAATCGAACACATCGAGAAAATCATTCCTCAGAAATTTAGTTCCAAAAGTAATCTGCACTTACACAACATTTGTGACTTTTTCATATATATTTTTAAGTGGTGCTTTTTTCCCTTTTGATTATTTGGCAAAACTATCTATGACAAATAAACTGTGTGAGAAGATAGTAATTTATCTATCCATACCACTTTAGAAGATAACTCTTGAAATGCTAGTCTTGCACTATGAGTTGATGCTGATGGTGTTTTATCTAAAGCGAAGAAATGTTTTCTTCTTTATGTAATGCAGATCCATTTAGTTTTTCTTACCTTTTTTAGTTATTTAATCGAATTAGAGACAAAATGCATGTAGATGAATATGGATTTATTTCTTGAAAAAATATTTGCATTTAAGTTTGGTGCATTGGGCATAGAAATATTTGTAAATAAATCATGTGGGCTATCTAAGCATTGTACTTGAAAAGTAAATAATACATGATAAATGTGTATGGGATTTGGAGTAAGAGGAAGATAGCATTTTTATAAAATGAAATGTTGGGAAGATAGGACTTACTACTTTGAAAATGTCTATAGCACTTAAAATGTATTTTTTCTCAGAGATTGTTGATGGGTTGCAATTAGGAAATCCACAAGCAAAACCTGATTATAATCGCAACCTCCCATTCATGTTTCCACAGCTGAAAAACCTTATACTAACTTCATATGGGCCTGTCAGAGTGAAAAGTAGTTTCTTTGACTTTGTTAAACAGGTTGTTTAACCTAATTTAAAGTATTCCTTTGGCTAAATCTTCCCCTATTAGAAGTAGGGCTTGTTGACACAAGTATCTGGAAGGCTAACATCTGTAGTTATCCAGAAAGAATAATTTTATATCTCACACCAATATTTCACTTTCTCATTACCTGTTTCATTAAACGTATGAGTCTATCAACAGCATTCTAAAAACAGAAAGCAAGATCACTTTGAAGTATTATGCATCCCCTTTTCTCATTGAACTGTGCAAAATCAACACAAACATTGACTGAAGAACAATGGATGACGAATCTGGATTATGTTTTTGATGACTTGACGATAGTGAATGGTTATTGTAGTAATTGGTTATTAATTGTGTAATGTGTTAGGTTGTTAACTGTTTTTTACACTGTAGCATTGAATTTTTGCTGTTCTTATTTGTTGTGAACCGCCGTGAGTCGCCTTCGGGCTGAGAACAGCGGTATATAAGTAAAGTAAATAAATAAATAAATAAAGTAAATGAAGACAGCCATCCTAATGTAATAACAGCTAATATAGTCTGAATAGGATCTGCTCAGTTTCTGATAATTGTCTGCTGATTGCTATAAATATGATTATATAACTTGCTTTAATTCATCCAGTGTTCCCGAATGCTCCACCCTAATGTAGTGCCACAAGGAGCATTTATAAGAAACAGAAGGTTCAAATCATCAAGGAAGAATACAGACAATAGCCAGTATTTGTAGGGAAAAAAGAAAGGACAAAGCTCAAAATGCACTCAGGCTTGCAAGAGATGTTAATATAATAAAAAGTGGTTTGGGCTATGTCCAAGACAAGAGGAAGAATAAGGATATCACAGATACACTATACAGAGAAAATGGTAAAATGCTAATGCCTGACACAGAAAAAGCAGAATTTTCTCAATAGCCACCTCTCCTGTCTTTTTCCCCCAGCTGTCCAACCTGGTGAAAACATAGTAAATAATACAGCAAGAGAGCTGTAACCCCCAATAGGCAAAGATGTGGTACAGAAACCACATCTATACAGAAACATGTACTATATACTCATATATAACTCTACAAATTCTAGTCAAAAGATCTACCCAGAAACCTGGGTTGATTTAGCCATAGGTCAATGTAGCACTTTAACTCTTCCTAAAAAAGAAGCCACCTCAATCCGTAAGTAGAATGGCAAAAGGCGTTTAGCCCATCCCAGGAGAACCTAAAGAATGCATTGGTATCCTTCTGCTCTCTCTGACACAGTGTTGTTTCTAGCTTTTTTGAATGGAAAATGGGTGGAAAAATGGTGGTGATGTTGACAGTTGCCAGGGGTGTCTAGCCCCTCAGGTAGCACTGGTACTTTCCCCTCTCTGTGGAATGACCTTCAGCTTATCCCTGGATCTTATCAAAATCCATATTTTTGGTCCCAAAACCTCTGCTTGTTTTATACACAAGTATATAGAGTAGGAATTTGAATGCAGGTCTGCATCTAACTTTAGAAAAGCGGTTTGCAAATGTGGGTTTTGCAACTTACTCGAAGTACTGATTGATGGATTGCTACTGTGTACAAAATAAGAATTAGTAAAGTGAAGCTGTTCCAGGTTGTTTAACTTTACATAAAGATGATACTGTCTTCCTGTGCTCTTTAATTGATCAGAAAGGGTAGTTAGAGGCTACATGGATGGGTGACAGGCATGGACTTGTGGACACATAAAGACTTCACTCAGGTCCTTTCATGACCCATGTAAGCTATTTCCTTCACCATATCAACAGTTGGTTACCCTACCTCTCTCAGTGTTTGAAGTTTTGCATAGACAATTTCACATTGCTAATATTGATTGTCATTGAGCATAATCTTTTTGCTGATAGACTTGTACCAAAATACTTTGGATCTCATACTGGGAGATCCAAAGTACAAATCCAATAAATAAATAAGCAAGCAAGATGGCGCTGATGTTAGTTGAATTTATGGGTGGTTGACAAACCCAACCCAACAAATGTTTATCAATGGCTAAAATCATTGTGGAGAGAAGTGACAAGTGGGATGCTATAAGGTTCTATGTTGCTTAGCATCTTTATATACAAAAATAATTTCTAACAGAATGAACAGAAGGCACTGTCTTTAAGCATGAAAAACCTAATGAGTATAGGATGGGCAACACTTGGCTTCACATCAATACCATATGAAAGGATCTAGCAGTTGCAGAAAACTAAGAATAAACTGTGTAATGTACCCCGGTTCTTTGCTGCGGTTCTTCATTGCTGACTATCTCTTATTGTTATGCCACACTTCTTTTTTCCATTGCTCTCTGAGTCACAGCAAGTTTTTCCTCCTCTAACTTTGTTATTGCCCATGTTTCAGATGTGTATAACATTGTTAGTAAAACTGTAGTGTTGAAGATATCTGCTCCGACATTCATTACTGTTATACCATGGCTTGTTTTATTCTGCTTTGCTTTGCACTTTATGTTTGTACTTGCCTATTTTTCTGGTTTTATATTTCTCTTGTAGTTGGAGGGATATTTACAGTCAATAAAATAAAGAAATACCTTTAAATATGGTTGAATGAAGATCAAATCTAATATGTGCCATGCCCAAAAACCAAGGGAATATCTACATAAAGCAGAAATACTCAGGAGGAATTCGCATTTGGGACTATGTGGAGGACACAGATGAAGCACACTTATACGGGAAATACATTGAAAGAAATGACCATAACGTGCAATTTTATGGAAGGGGAGATATAATTATTGATCCCTCTTATGTATAGTTACACTAGCAGGGATGGATCATCCGTATGAGCATGTTTTCATTTAATATGCAGAAATTTTGCAAAATCACTCCTATAGCACTCCACTTGCACTATTTTTCCTGGGTGATTTGGTCTAGAAATAATGTTTTACTTTTGCTTCATTTGTTTCCCATTCGAAAGAACAAAAATATTTTACATATATTAAGTATAATGAGTTGTGCCCAATCATCTTCAAAACTGTATAGAAATGAAAAAGTTTTTGAATTTTTAAGATAAATTCACCCCTTCTGGGATAATGATTTTTTTACTTGGCTGATAAATTGCAATTACTAAAGCATAGGTGAGCTATGGGAGAGAACCAATTTTGAATTCTCTAGCTTTGGTATTTCAGATGTGTGTATCCCAGGATCTAAAGCACATTTGTGGCCTCATCACAAAGGCCATGCAAAGCATCCTGCTTCACCACCAGACAGAGGGTGCAATGGAATGGATCTGTCACCCCCATGCTGCTCCCTTGCGGTGATGCTTCCAACTTCACACATGGGAAATATCACCCTCCTAGCGAGAACCCATGCTGGCTCCATTGGAGCTAGCACAACAAGGACAGGCTCCCATGTTGTGGGGGGAAATGTCCAAAGACACTTCCACAATGGTGGGTGGCAGGGCCTCTGCCAGAAGTCACATGTCATTGTGTGATAGCTGGCACAGGCTCCATCCCAAGACAAGGTGGAAGCATCCTAGACTGCTTAAATTGCCCCATCTGCTGAGGCCCTTGATTAGTATATTGGGATCAGACACTTCGGGTCCAGCTTAGCTATTATATGGGAGACTGCTATTTGGATCTCTCTCAGCTAGGATGGTTTTTACTAATTATCAGGTCCAGATACCTCCTTGGAAAAGTAAAAAAGTGGGTTTAACATTTTTCCTATGCTTATTTTGTTTTGGGATAGAGAGAGGAACAGCAGCAGTACCTGCCTTTTTACCCCAGGAAGTTAAAAATAGTAGTCATACTATGCTAGTAATTTCCTTCCACATTACACATTGGACAAACAAGATAGTTTCTATGCAGGACCATAAATAGACATAAATCTCACAGTAGAAATGACAATGCCCAAAAAACTACTTAGAGAGCATTTTATCTTTTCTAAACATAAAGCAAGGAATTTACGTGAAGTGGTGATCCTTGAACAAGGATTATTTTTAAAGAAAAGCAAACTTCTGGATTGAATTCTATACACATATTGTAATCCATTAGCAGAGGTATAAACAAAAATTATTTGAAGTATTTGCCTTTCTTTGGAATCTCTTCTTCCACCATAGGCACCTGAAAGAATGGCATTCTGAAGTCCTTACTATCAAACAGGGTTTATAGCTGCAGCATCCATTACCACTGCATGCATGCTTTGTAGCAGTCACATACTACATGCGAGGAAGAACAGTAAATTGCCCACAAATGAAGGCCAATCACTCCAAAAATCACCCCATACTTGAAATACTTCTTTTTCTTACAATGTACTTCCATATTTTTTCCAATAAAGTGTTCTTTTTTCTGCTTGAAATATTTTTGATGCCTGATGAAGAGAATATGAGACCTCTGAATTTGTTTGTGATTCAGCATAACTCTCTAACACGCTGTATGTTTCCTTCTGAATGTTTCCTGTATGTCTAATATTTGGTAGTTTTTGAATGAGATGCCCCTTTGTGATGCAGAAAAGTGTTGTATAAATTGCTCTCAAAACCATAGATGACATCTTGTGAAATGTACATCCAACTTAGGCATTTATCATAGTTATGGGGGCTAGAATTCTCTATCCATAACCAAATCCCCCCACAACTTGCCTTTAAGGTTCAGCAGCCCTCACTCACCAAAATGCCAATTTACTTTTATTTATTTATTTGTTTGTTTGTTTGTTTATTTGACTTGTATACCGCTACTCCCAATTTGGCTCGGAGTGGTTTACAGCAGTAGACTAAAACAATACAATTAACTCTAAAATACAATAAAAACAAGAACAGACATAGTCCCGAGTTATTCACCCATCATAGCTTGTCAGAAGAGAAAGGTTTTACAGGCTTTCTGAAAAGCAAGTAGGTCTCGGATATATCGGGTTTCAACTGGCAAGGCATTCCATAAATAAGGGGCTACAATCGAGAAGGCTCTCTGCCTAGTCGAGGACAGATAAGTCCGGATGTTGGGGACTTCAAACAAATTTTGGTCTTCAGACCGAAGT
The DNA here is from genome assembly GCF_037176765.1 of Anolis sagrei. Classification (NCBI taxonomy): domain Eukaryota; kingdom Metazoa; phylum Chordata; class Lepidosauria; order Squamata; family Anolidae; genus Anolis; species Anolis sagrei. The sequence continues at coordinate 232,493,542 of NC_090023.1, forward strand.
AATCTCTGGGGTTGGTTCCCTCCAAATGCACTTGCGATGGGGGCAGGACCTCCCCAGATGATCTTAACCTCCATGATGGTTCATAGAGGGAGATACATTTGGAAATATGTTAAATTGCATTAGATTTAATTTCACAATAACTTGTGAAAGATTTTCTCCCTGTTGATCCCATAGTATTCTTGAACCTCCTTTTGTTCTTGTTTTATTTGTGGGGGGGGGGGGGGCTATTCAACAAAAACACAGCAATCTAGCTTTTAGGGAAAAAACCTATGGATATATGTGGCAATTTCTTGAATGCTGAAGAGGAACTGTCCAACATTTCATCTTAGGATCCATTAAGATGCTTATCTATGCCTGTGGTAGCTGTGCATAAAAGCTTACCCATTGAGCGTCATGCTATACCTAAAATAAAATTAAAAATCTGTTTTAAATCCTGCACACTTGGTACCAAGTTGATGCAGCTGGATGTTGGCATGAAGATATTTTTTCCATTCCTACCACACACCCACTGGAAGAGGTGCTTCGCTTTATTGCAAGAGAGCAACAACTTGGTTTCCATTGCAAGTTAATCTATCTTTAAATCTTTCTGATGTTGGCTTGCCATTTGGAAATCTTTTTAAACCAACAAACTACTTCTCTCATTATTTTGATTTTCCTTGTTCTTGATCTGCAGCACCTATGAAAAGAGTAACCCAAATATGACCACAACAACATTAGTCAAGATGCAAGGCATTCATGAGTCCCTTTAATGGAAAATGTATGTTCACATTTTAAGGGCGGAAACTTGGCTTACAAAGATGGATGCACTCCATGGTATGTGGTCCCCAAAATATTTAGCTGGATGAAAACCAAGCATAGTTTTGAAGTTTCATATAAAATACCCAGAACCATACCTGGTTCAACAGCGGATTATGACCATTAAAGGAACTAAGCTTCCCTGGTTCACAATTTATTTGAGCATAAATGCCATTTAATGGGGAAAAATAAAAAAGAGCTCAACTAACAGTCTTTATGGCACAAATGGGGAAACTATTCCAAATCCCTGTTTTTTCTCTAACAAGGAATCCATTTGGCATGTTTTGGAAACTGTTCTAAAATATGTCAGCAAGTTTTATGGCAATTCTGTAGAGGCAGTGTACTGCACAAGATTAATCTTACTAGATTTTTAATTGCCTGTCTAATTATTTTGGTTGTTTCATGCAAACGGTTGTTACTGTATTTCTTGGATTTGCTTTTGATAACAATATTAAATTCCAGCAGCAGTCACTTAAGGACTTGATGATAGATCAGACCAGACTAGCTGAGGCAAATTGGAACAACACCATTGTAATCTATTACCAGATAAGGATCAACCCTCATATTTTATATTGGGTGCTTCTTCATGCTAAGTCCATTCACATTCCATAATTTAGATTAGAAGTTGAACTGTGAACTGTAATTACATTGCAAGTGATAGCAATGCTGTTTAATAAGGTGGCAGGGAGTGTTCAGTCAGTATAGCTGCAGCTGGTTCAAGGTTAGAAATTCAAAACATAAATAGAAGTGTGTCTTTGTTCTTTTTTATTTATATTCGATCCTTCACAGTTATTTATGCCAGAAGAATATACAGGGAAATTAAAATCCAAAATATCAGCCACAATAAAAACAGGAACACAACTGATAAAGTAATAGAATGGACATCATCATTTCCAGTGTTTAAAATATAACCCCCTTGAAATTCATCAGAAAATGAAAACACCTTAACCCAATGCTTGAAGTATAATATAGCATAGGTCAGATATAGGTGTTCAAACAAAATCTCCTATTATCGCCTCTCAACTGATCTTTGATAATAGTGACTCTCTTGGTTGGACTTGAGATGGAGGAATTTCAATATTAGAAATCCTGATTGGGGACACAGCTAAATCAAGAAGAAAAGTGAACTCACCTCAAATCCAGCATTATATGTTTCCATGACATATTGCAATTTTGGTGAGTTTCTGTGATTTTCTGGCCTTAACCCAATTTTGCCCTGCTTTAGGCAAAGTCGGGATACTTTGGAGTTTTTAGGAAGTATCTGGACAACTGGATCAGGTCCAATTCAACCCAATGCATGTTCAGATAGACCCTACACCACCGCTATTTCCATGCATTATGGTCACATCTGTTGATGCCTGAATGTAACATCTGTATGACCAGCAAAAATGAAGGGCTCAATCTTCCCCCTCCTTAGTAGTCATGTGGATGCCTCATTATTGCATCATTAGATGCAGATGCAATAACTGACAACAAGTCACTTGCATGGAGCTCTATAGCTAGTCAGGAGTAGCAGCACAAAGGATGAGGTGATGGCTGAGAAGTGCTGGTTTGTTCTATGTCCAACTGAAGTGTTTGATGCCAATGTAGTTTGGCCATGTGCTTCTGGTCACCATCACACTTGCTTTGGGATCAGTAAGGAGCACAATGGTCTGTATGCAACTTGGGAAGGGTAGTTTACTTACTTAGTTACTTACTTACTTTTACTTAGGTGATCCCTCATAGTCCGAGGATGATGGTCCTCCAAGTTCGGTGTCCTGGTAGTGGGTTCGTAGGTGACTGTGGAGCCCTATTCTTGATCTGCATCTTCTTCTGCAGTGAGGGCATTGGTTTCCAGATGGAAGGCGGTCTCGGATGGGGTTGGCGTGACGCACCTTCCTCTTGGCACATTTCTCTCTTTCACCCTCCATTCATGCCTCTTCAAATTCTGCAGCACTGCTGGTCACAGCTGACCTCCAGCTGGAGCGCTCAAGGGCCAGGGCTTCCCAGTTCTCAGTGTCTATGCCAGAGTTTTTAAGGTTGGCTTTCAGCCCATCTTTAAATCTTTTTTCCTGTCCACCAACATCCCGTTTTCCATTCTTGAGTTCAGAGTAGAGCAACTGCTTTGGGACATGGTGGTCGGGCATCCGGACAATGTGGCCAGTCCAGCGGAGTTGATGGCGGAGTACCATCGCTTCAATGCTGGTGGTCTTTGCTTCTTCCAGCACGCTTACGTTTGTCCACCTGTCTTCCCAAGAGATTTGCAGGATTTTCCGGAGGCAGCACTGATGGAATCGTTCCAGGAGTTGCATGTGATGTCTGTAGACAGTCCACCTTTCGCAGGCATATAGCAGGGTTGGGAGGACAATAGTCCCGGTCCTCAAATACTCACTGCTTCGTTCAGAAAAATGCTGCACTCGCAGAGCTCAGGCAGTGTTATATTTCGATTTTGATGTTGACTTTGGTGGAGAGGTGGCTGCCAAGGTAGCGGAAATGATCAACATTTTCTAATGTTACACCATTAAGCTATATCGCTGGCATTGGAGAGGGGTTGGCTGGTGTCTGCTGGAACAGCACTTTGGTTTTCTCGATGTTTAATGACAGGCCGAGCTTCTTGTATGCTTCTGCGAAGGTATTTAGAGTGGCTTGTAGATCTTCTTCTGAATGCACACAGACGACATTGTCATCAGCATACTATAACAGATGTTGTTGGTTTTGGCTTTCAGTCTGCTGAGGTTAAACAGCTTGCCATCTGTCCGATAGATGATTTCCACTCCGCTGGGAAGCTTCCCATCAACAAGAAGAAGTATCATAGCGATGAAGATGGAGAATAAAGTTGGGGCAATAACACATCCCTGTTTGACACCTGATTCCACCTTAAATGGGTCACTTTGGGAGCCATTGCTGTCCAAAACTGTTGCCATCATGGAGGAGCCACTGGATGTTCACGAATGTGTTAGGGCACCCAATTTCTTGGAGGATGATCCAGAGAGCGCTGCCATTCACTGTGTCAAATGCCTTTGCAAGGTCAATGAATGCCATGTACAGTGGTTGATTTTGCTCCCTGCATTTTTCTTGGAGCTGTCGTGCAGTGAGGATCATGTCCACTGTTCCCCTGAAGGGCCGGAAGCCATTCTGGGAGGGTGTCTTCTGAGAGGGGTAGAAGGCGGTTTGCAAGGATTCTTGCGAGGATTTTCCTAGCAGAGGTTAGAAGGGATATACCTTGATAGTTTCCACAGTCTGTTCTTTCCCCTTTTTTGAAGAGGGTGATGATGGTGGCATCCTTGAAATCTGCTGGAATTTTCTCGGTCACCCACACTTTTTCTGTGAGCTGTTGGAGTTGGTGTGTCAGCTCAGGTCCTCCCTCTTTAAAGATTTCAGCAGGGATCCCATCTGGTCCGCTGGCTTTGTTATTTTTTTTGTTGGTTGATGGCATTGCTGACTTCTTCCAAATTAGGCAGTGCTGCAAGCTCATCCCTGGTTTGTTGTTGTGGGATTTGTGAGAACCTCTTTGGCCATATTTGAGCTGCAGTTCAGGAGGCTTTGGTAGTGTTCTTCCCAACGTGGTGCAATTGAGTTTTGGTCCTTCAGGAGTTTGGTTCCATCTGATGAGTGTAGAGGCTGTATTCCATGGTTTCTTGGTCCATAGATGACCTTTGTGGCTTTGAAAATCCCTGAGCATCATGGGTATCTGCCAGGTGTTGGATTTCTTCAACCTTCTTTGTCCACCAGATGTTCTTGAGTTCTCTTGTCCTTCTTTGGATCTGAACTTTTGCGCTGGCATAGATCTTTTTTCTCAGCAGCACAGTTTATGTTTTTCTGCCATGTTTGGAATGCTTTCCTTTTCTTGTCAATTAGCTGTTGGATCTCAATGTCATTTTCGTCAAACCAATGTTGATGTTTCTTGGTTTGATATCCAATAGTTTCTTCGCAGGCTGTGATGATGGAGATTTTCAATTTGTTCCAACGTTCCTCAATATTTCGGGGTGTTCTGTGGGTAGATGGTCCTTAAGTGCTGTTTGGAGAAGGGCTCATCTGGAGGGCTCCTGAAGGGCTTGGGTGTTCATTTTGCGACTTTTCTTTCTTCCTTGGAGTCTGTGCTTGGGGGCGATCTTGATAGCTATCGTGGATCGGATTAGCCTGTGGTCTGTCCAGCACCTCGTCTTTTCTATGGTCCCTGGCCACAGATCGAAGTCTCGCCCGACTCTTGCATTAAAGTCCCCCAGGAGGATGATTTTGTCCTCCTTAGGTATCTCCAATAGGACAGTGTCCACAGGCAGTAAAAATTTTCCTTGATGTCTTCATCAGCATCTAGTGTGGGTGCATAGGCTCTTATGATAGTTGCTTGTTGGTTTTTTGGCAAGTTCAATTCAGAGGGTTGAGAGTCGTTCGTTGCTTCAGCCAGATGTTTCACCAGATCATTTCTGATAGCAAAGCCAACTCCGTGCATTCTTTGGTCTTCTTCAGGCAGTCCCTTCCAGAAGAATGTGTAGCCTCCTTTTTCTTCCTTCAACTGTCCCTCTCCTGCTCTCCGGGTCTCCTGAACGGCTGTTATGTCGATGTTAAAGCATCCCAACTCCCTTGCAATGATAGCAGTTCTGTGTTCTGGGCATTCACTGTCAGTGTTGTCCATCAGTGTCCGTGCGTTCCATGTACCAAAGTTCATTATTCTTTTTTGGCGGGAGGGTGGTGACCCCACTGGACACAGCAGTCCAGTCAGGGATAAGAGAGGCAGACTATGTTTAGGGCACCTTTTCTAGCCTCCTCCCCATGTGGGGTGAGCAGAGTGGATCCTCAAAAGGGCTGATCAGTTGTGGATACAGCTGCTGAACCACTCAACTGCCTTGGACCTTGAGGTAGAATGACTGAGTCTGTATCCACCGCCCATGTGCGAGTCTGTGATTAGGGGCTTCCAAATTTCACAATCCTGCCCCCGTCACCACTCGCTGATCACTATGGGACTTTTGCTGGTTTGTTTTTATTTTCTTTGGAAGATGCCTGTGCATGAGATTTTTTAATGTGTGGAGGTCAGTGCACACAGTCTTCACAGGGTGAGGTTCCACTGGTGGTGTAGTTTAACACAATGACCATGGCTTCTCAGTCTGTTGCATCCTTCATCCGCCTTCACAGCTGTTGTAACATGTACCATGTTATTCTCTGCCTGCTCTGCCATTGAGGTCTTTGGGTCTTCGGACTGTGTTTGGTCAGTCTGGAACCTCCCCCGCAGCCACTCCTGTGAGTGCACGGCTCCAGTTGTTGTGCCCGCAGGTTCATTGGAACACGCAAGCCTCTTCACCACGACAAGGTGACAGTCCATCGAGGGGGGAAGGGTAGATCTTGTCCCTCTTCAAGACCATATGTTGGCCAGACTTGGGCAGCACAGCAATTATATTGTTACAAAAATTTGCACATATTCTTTTGTATGCCTCCTTCGGTGCATTATGAATGAAAAAAATAAATGAATACATGTATGCATGAATAAATGAAGGGTTGTTTCATGAATCACTGTGATGACTGCAGAGCTCAGATGGAACTATGCAAATGCAAAGTGATCTTATATGAAATATCTGATTTGCAATGAAGCATGCCAAGGTCCCATATAACCAGGTCATTTGAATTCAGTTGATTTTGTATCATTAGACTACAATTTTGTGAGGATGGTGAGCATTCTAAGATAGTTTGGAGCACATTTTTTCATAAACTTTTTGATACTGCTTTGCATTTTTATATGACTTTGCCTAAAACTACATAATTATAATTTACAAATCAAAGCCCTTAGTGCTGAGATGCAATTTAAAATTAAGAGAAGTAAGAAGATAATTTAAGAATGTTATGGGAATTAATTTATGTGTGAGGGTGCAGTTCTCTGTGCTAGAAAACCCCGCAATATTTAACCAAGTAGGCCTGAAACTAGTGGAAAGCTCTGAGCAGATCTCTCCATGCAGAAATAAACAACAAAACTGTCAGCTGTTTGGGATAATATATTCCATTAAAGGGAAGCAAATGGAGTATTTGAGATTTCCTGAAGCCATTAGAAGATAAAACTCAGACAAGGACATAAGAAATAGCCTTCTTTGGGGAAAGCTGCCATTGCTGATTCATTTCAATAGTTTTCTGAAAGGAAAGATTAAACTGCTTTATCATACAAAATCTACTTTATGATAATTTTAGTGAGATAATTATGTTGATCTCTTCTGAATTCTTGTTCTACTGCAGCTACTGAGTTTTTGGGGAAGAAATCAAATGTTTACCTGCACTTGTACTGCAGCTGAGAAATTATCATACTCATTGATGACTCACATACACGTTCTCATTTCCTCGGACAATGTTCAATATTAAAATTTGCATATGGTAATCAAAGAAATTTTCTGATAGGTGATGTTCAAAGTCCTACAAGGAGATGTATCTTCCTGATTTCATTCGTTCTATCATCATCTATCTCCTTGGAACCTCTTGACAAGGTTAAAGCATCTCACTCATTCATCTTTTTGTGCCTCTTCTAGATATCAATAGCAATATGTGTGGGAGTCTGAATTGCATTAGAGGTTTGTGAAAGAAGCATGAATATTTATTTTATGTAAGATATTTCAAGGCTTTTTTAAGAGCAAAAACACCTCATAAGAAAACCATGTGTAATAATAAGCAGTAAGAAGTAATTACAGCAGTAATGAGAAATATACACACCAGACACAATAACAGGAAAACAGTTAACAACATATAACACAACTAAGAACCAGGAAAAGTTAAATAAAAATCCAGACAAGACTTAAGACAAAATGGATGGATCAAACCCATGTAAAGCTTTGCAGCCCAGGTGAATAATGTGGTCTGCAGGTCACACACACACACACACCCGCCATCACAGCTTAAGTTGGCTTCAAATTACTCTTATACAACTATTAAGGGTCACTTCAATTTTTAAGGCTTCTTCCTGCACATATGAGTGAAATATGAGTCTTTAAAAATCCTATCATAACAGGAATTTTTGAGGTTTTTTAAAAATTAAAAATGGAATGATGGAGAAATCTAATAAAGAGTATGTATGTATACTTACTTTTTATGTTTAGAAAGTAAGATTCTAAATTTTGTTCAGAAACATACCAGTAGCCATTGTTTCAGGCTCAGTCTGCATGTCTCTTGTTGGGACTTTCTCTCCAGGACCAAAACATGATGGCTGCAAAATCAACCAGTTTTACATTTTTAGGTCTTTTAAAACATAAATACATGTAAAGTTCAACTTTCTATTCTGTGCTGTTTAAGCTTACTCTGTAATAGCTAAATAATACCATGTCCACATTTATTGATTCAATAAAAAAGAATGTTTCGGGTGTAGCACCTATTTTTGATAAAGAAATTATGTCCTTTAACGTTGGATGGATCTACATTGTCATATAATGCAGTTTGAAATTGCACTATATGATACTAGACTGACTGCATTTAACTGCATTATATGAGTATAATCATCATCATCATCATCATCTGAGTGGCCTGAGGGCTGAGAAAAGCAGTATAGAAATAAAGTAAATAAATAAATAAAATCTTTATTTTTAACCTGCCCTCTCTTCCTAGAGGACTCAAGGAGCATGGGCTGTAGACTCATGTAATGCAGGTCAATGCAGTCAGTCTAGGCCCATACAGAGTAGATGGGGACTGGATGTAAACCAGGCATGGACAAACTTTGCCCCCCCCCCCAGGTGTTTTGGACTTCAACTCCCACAATTCCTAACAGCCGGTAAGATGACTGAGATTTCTAGCAGTTGTGAAAGCAGTTGTAAACTGACCATATAAGGCAATTTTAATCTGCATTGTTTGGCACTGTAGATCTAGCCTAAATGTTAGTTATAATGTGCCTAGCAGTATGTGGCATGGCATTTTCAGTGATTACCTCTTTCAGATTAGATGTTTTATAATAAATTGCTTTTGTAACTAGGGAAAAATCATATTTTTAGATGTGCATGTTCTTTTAAATTACATTAATGTGACGTGGAAAGTAACTGAAGGTCAAGATGGTTAGCTCGTATATTTTTTTCTAGTTGTGGTGTGCTTTCCTGTCAATTCCAGCATACAGCAACCCAGAAGCGAACCTATCCCAGGATGTTCATGGCAAAATTGAGAAAGTGTGACTTGCCCAAAGCCTCACAGGGTGTATTTCCTTGTCTGAGTGTGAAACCCGAGGATGTGGACAAGGTACTTGGAGGAATGAGACCCACCACGTCCATCCTAGACCCCTGCCCATCCTGGCTTCTTAAGGAGGCCAGAGGGGGATTGGCTGAGTGGGTAACGGTGGTGGTTAATGCCTCCCTTCGGGAAGGCAGGATTCCAGCGAGCCTAAAACAGGCTGTTATAAAGCCGCTGTTGAAGAAACCATCACTTGACCCCACTAAATTGGACAACTTTCGGCCTGTTTCCAATCTTCCCTTCTTGGGCAAAGTCATGGAAAGCGTGGTGGCCTCACAACTCCAGGTATTCTTGAGAGACACGGATTATCTGGATCCGGCACAGTCTGGTTTCAGACCGGGACATGGTACCGAGACGGTCTTGGTCGCCTTAGTGGATGATCTGCGCCGGGAGCTAGACAGGGGGAGTGTGTCCCTGTTGGTGCTCCTGGACCTCTCAGCGGCCTTCGATACCGTCGACCACGGTATTCTTCTGGGGCGCCTTGCAGAGATGGGTCTTGGAGGCACTGCTCTGCAGTGGCTCCGGTCATTTCTGGAGGGTCGTACTCAGAAGGTGTTACTGGGGGACTCCTGTTCAACGCCGCAGCCATTGACCTGTGGCGTTCCTCAGGGTTCCATCTTGTCCCCCTTGTTGTTTAACATCTACATGAAGCCGCTGGGTGAGATCATCCGGAGTTTCGGGGTGCGGTGTCACCTGTACGCAGATGACGTCCAACTCTGTCACTCCTTCCCACCTGCTACTAAGGAGGCCGTCGAAGTCCTGAACCGGTGCCTGGCCGCTGTAATGGTCTGGATGAGGGCGAACAAACTGAAATTAAATCCAGACAAGACAGAGGTACTCCTGGTCAGTCGCAAGGCCGAACAGGGTATAGGGTTACAGCCTGTGCTGGATGGGGTCGCACTCCCCTTGAAGGCGCAGGTTCGCAGCTTGGGTGTGACCCTGGACTCATCGCTGAGCCTGGAGCCTCAGGTTTCAGCGGTGACCAGGGGAGCATTTGCACAGCTTAGGCTCGTGCGCCAGCTGCGCCCGTATCTTGGGAAGTCTGACTTGGCCACGGTGGTACACGCTTTGGTCACATCCCGCCTCGACTACTGCAACGCTCTCTACGTGGGGCTGCCCTTGAAGACGGTCCGGAAGCTTCAGCTAGTCCAGCGCGCGGCAGCCATGTTGTTAACGGGAGCTGGACGCAGAGAGCATACTACGCCCCTGCTGTCCCAGCTCCACTGGCTGCCGATTTGCTACCGGGCCCAATTTAAGGTGCTGGTGTTATCCTACAAAGCCCTAAACGGTTCCGGCCCAAAATACCTTGCAGACCGCATCTCGGCCTACGAGCCCACGAGGGCCTTGAGATCTTCCGGGGAGGCCCTTCTCTCGGTCCCGCCTGCCTCACAGGCATGTCTGGCGGGGACGAGGGAGCGGGCCTTCTCGGTGGTGGCCCCCCGGCTGTGGAACACCCTCCCTGCTGAAGTTAGACAGGCGCCCTCCTTGATGGCCTTCCGTAGGGGCCTGAAAACATGGCTCTTCGAGCAGGCCTTCAATTGAGTTGTATTCGAATGACATTGGATTGAACAGGACTACGAATTTGGCTATGACCCCAGGACTTGACGAAGCGGATTTTTAGTATAAGTATATGTTATGTTGTATTTGTCTGGTTTTGTATCGTCTTGACGCACTGTACACTGTCTTCTTCTGTTGTTGTTCACCGCCCCGAGTCGCCCTCGGGCTGAGAGGGGCGGTCAATAAATGCAAAAAATAAATAAATAAATAAATAAATAAATTTGAACACTGGTCTCCAGAGTGCTAGAGCAGATCTACTCTGGCCTGCTATCCCAGGGCTGATCCAATGTGGTGTACTCTGGATTGGCGTTAAGACAGATTACACAAGCACCTTCTGGCCACTGTGGGGGCAGAAGGGAGTCCTAACTGCCCAGTAGTCCTGAACTTATTTTTAGATGGTCAGATGACCACCCTTATCATCCCTCCTGTTCTGCTTGTCTAATAAATCCAAAAGTAACTAAGGTGACATGTTGCCCAACGTTGAAATAATGAGAGGCAGAGTTTGAATTTAATCCAATATATTTACATTAATTCAAATGGAATGTTTAGATATTAGGTTCAAAGTCTGTGACTGACTGTTCAAATCGGCATTCAAATATTGGCTTTCGAATACTGAAGCGACACCAGGTAAATGTAAAATCTACTTTTTTGCTTGATGTTTGAGATTCTGTATTGGGTCAGGTACAATGGCATTTCTATGTTCAGAACATCTTTTGTCATTTGCTTTGTCTGTGACCCTGAAAAGAGATCTCATGGGAAATACAGTAGTGAAAAAGAGAGGCTGAAGGTGGCAAGGAAAGGAAATGCTTTTCTACTTTGATATATAGCCTCTCTCAGTGTACTTGTCCCATCTGTTTGAGACATTAAATTATCTAAGGCCACTTACTTGTACTCCTGAGATCAGACACTGGATCATGTTTCAGCATTAAGTGTTGTCCAGATTTTGCTTCCAGTTACATCAGTTTACATGTGTAGTGAAGCCAGTGGCAATGCTATAGATTTTTAAGAGTGCAACTCCTTGGCTCCTTGTCACTGTCATCAGACATCTCATTAGCTTTAGGCAATTTGTTTCTAGTTTTTCTGGATTTGTTCTGTTCCATCACAAAAAGTTTTACTATTCTTCTGTGTCGAATAAAGTGCCTCAGAGACCAGTAACATTTGCAGACTTTGTGTAAGTTGCATGCGAAATCTACATTTTCCCTGATGATTTCCAAAGCAGATGTGAAGGAATGTCTGTCCAGCCCCCATCCCTTTCCCATTAGAGTTGCAATACCCAATTGAGGGTGTATCTTATCAATGTCTGCATGTGCAAAATTCTTTAGAAGTTCCTTTCATGTGCCAATCAAATTCTGAGGGGAAAAAATCTGCTTCAATTTCTGACATGGTGTTCGAAACATTTAACAGGTAGATTGTTGTTAGAAAGAATAATATATTCCAACTGCAGTCCCTCAACAACCATATGTTGAAATACATACAGTGTCCTATCCGTTCAAGTACTTTTCCTCTTGTGGATATTTACAAGACAAATAGGGCATAATAAAATTGTGCTCTTAAATTTATTTGCCTTGCTGTGTAACTTTCTGTAAACATGTCTCCAGGCCATTCGAGAAAATCATGTAAGAGCTAGTATTTAATAGCATTTCCATTTATTAAGATTTACATTGCTTGGGTTTGCTTTCAAGGCCATGATCATAGATTTTTGGTTGTATATAAACTCAAGCAATCATTTAAAAATGCTTTAAAAAGAAAACCCACACATGCATGCATGATTGTTTATAGCCTTGTGTACACAAATGAATCCGATATTTAACATGAAATTAAGAGCAACAGACAGGAGATTTGTAAACATTGAGACAAAAAGAAAAGTTGCCAGAGGAAGAAGGGCTGCTCAGTATAACAAAGTTGGATTGTAAATACCCTGTCAGGAATGGAGATTTAACAATAATACATTGACTGCTTGGATTGTCCTTTACTTCTTTTTAGCGATGTATTGATACTATAGCTGTGGCAGGAAATTCTATAGGGCAGGAAAGTGTTAACATAGTGTGAAGGAGCTCCCTTTTCCTGTGCCCTGTTGGTTTTGTGCCAGTGGCAGGGTGGATAGGTGAATCTCAGGTCAGTGAGGGATTCAGTCTACTCCAGGGCTACAATACCTCTCAGAGTAGAGTAAATATCCACAAGCAGAGATGTGATGTACCAGCAATGTGTAACTCCCATGCAGAAGAGCAACACCGGGCAAAACATGCCAATGACAGGGTGCAGTTGTGCAATATGTATTTGTAAACTGAAATAAGCAATTGAAATACACAGTGTGAAACTGCAATGCCCAATGAATAATGAGCAACTGAAATCACAGTGCAAAATGCACAACCACACATAACATTGTTGCATCCTCCACTTCCGCCACGGTTAGCAGAATATATTGCATTGTGATGAATGATTTATTCTGCATGTGGATTTCAGTCTACACCCCATACAGGCCACTAACAGATAGCTACTAGCCTGGTTTTATTTTGAACTTTAAGAAAGCTCTCTAAGGGAGGTGGGGGGATTTAGCAATTTGGAAAGCTAATTGGGCTAAAATCTAGAGTGGATTTGCCCTCTCGCTGACATGGAAGCTGCCACTGCACGGGAGGCAGGTTGCTTCCTGTTGTCTCCTGTTTGAAGAGATGTATAAAGAAACAGCAATATACAATTCTGTGAATTTGTGTACCTTGCCTCTTCCATTCTATTAGGGAAAAACAGGTGCAAAAAGTCACTCCCAGAATCCTGTGCCATGCCCTGTCTGACATCAACTAATCACAGGTCATGGAATTTTGTAGCAGGTTCAACCAATCAGTTATAATGAAATATTGTGAAGAGGGAAATAGTTTCATAGTGAAGTCAGTGGGTTCTAGCCAGCCAGAAGAGTAGGTGAGAGCAGAAGATAATACAACTGCTGATGTTATGGGTTTAAAGAGAACCCATGAAATAAAACTTCGTTCCTTTCCATATTGAAGTGCAAGTTGAGCATCCCATATCCAGAATTTAAAAAATGCAAAATACTCCAAAATGATCCACATAGGTGGCTGAGATACTGATATCTTTGCTTTCACACAAACTTTGACTCATGCACAAAGGTATTAAAATATTGTGTATACAATTAACTTCAGGCTATGTGTATTAGGTATATATGATACATAAATGTTATGATTAGACTTGGATCCTATCATTAAGATGTCTAATTATGTACATATATGCAAATACAGGTACTCCAAAATCCAAAAGGATATGAAATCCAAAACACTTCTGGTCCCAAGCATTTCAAATAATGGATGTCCAGCTGCTTGAGTGTATTCTGTCAATGGCTTCTTTGGTTCCAATTCATGTACCCCTAAAGACCCAGGATGCGCATGTCTGCATTTTGTATTCTTGTTTCCCTTTTGACAACTCAGTGGATTGGGTGTTGATAGATGGTTTAAGAGTGGACTCTAGAGAGAGGAATGAAAGGTAAGCAGGGATGCTGTCACACCATTGTATTTGTGCTATGGAATAATTACTTCTATGGGGAACTTTATAATTCTGCTTTTTATCTCAAGGTGAAGTGGGTGATGCAACAACATCCATGCGCTCTTAAGCCCTGATACAAATCTCACCTACAAGGAAGCCTTTGGCAAGTCATTACCTCTCATTCTTAACTTTTCCCACAGCAATTGGACCAGCAATTCCAACCTATTTAAAAAGTTGAATATATGTGTGAAGTGTTTCTAGAATTCTAAGGTGCTGAGTCAATAGTAAATTCTTAGTCATAGTTCTGTCATTGCTGGTACTTTCCCACACTATAAATTGCCCCGGTGCTTGTTTTCGGTGACCTTTATTTCCCCAAACAAACTGAACATTATTGAACATCAGTATTGATCCATGAAAAAAGTAACTATTATTTGAAATCCTTTATTTGATAAGATTTACTCCCACTTTTTGATTGATTTTAATTATGTAAGTGCAGAAGTTGCTGAAGCAATCTGGTAAAAACACCTCTGTACACAAGGATTACAGTCGCATTACCCACACTTGTCCTTGGTGAATATTAAATATGTCTGCTTGTGATTTTGTATTAGTTTCTTTGGGCCCCCTTCTGTCTTCTACCATGTTTTACCAGTCTGGGAAAGACATCTTAAAGGTCACAGAGGTACGAAGACTGGCAAAGAGTGGGAATTCCAAGATGCCAAGGAACTAAGAAAGGGGAAAGAGAGCTAACCCTTGACAAATAAAGATTACACAAACCACAGAGAACTGATGCACATTAAGGGCTTTCTTTTGCATGCTTTTGTGGGAGTTTGTTTTTTGGCCGCCATAATTTGAAACTAGCTTCAAACTGCATTAAATGGTTGGTGTAGCTGGAGCCTAGGGCCCCTTCTACACTGCCCTGTATTCCAGGATCTGATCCCAGATTATTTGTTTATCCCAGATTATCTGACACTGGAGACTCATAATCCAGTTCAAAGCAGATAACCTGGGATCAGATCCTGGGATATAAGGGCAGTATAGAAGGTGCCTAAGTCATCATGAAGCAGAATGGGCCATGTTGAGGAGAAAATGCAATTTAAAGAAATGCAAAGTTGGAATAGGGTGAAAAATTATTACTGTCTAAATTTCCCTCTACTTCTTACCTTATGTCTCCTTCAGCAATGTAAGGGCATCTTGCCCTTTACATGCACATATACTCTCACTGGAAAATGTATTTTGAATTTAATAAAAGATAGAAGAATAATTCAAATGCATGTATTTCAATGTGAAACCTCTGAAATCCTTTCCCCGGGGAAATAGTAGCTGTGTTAGTCTGTTCAGCAAAACAACAGAAAGTGATGCAGCTAATACATTTTATGTGTAATAAATACATTTTATGTATCATAAACTTTTAGGCATTAGCTCACTTTATCAGCTACACTATTCCTCAGATGACTGGTTATAGTATACATAATTGGTTGTGTGTCAAAAGAAAAAAGGGTTACAAAAATGGGACCTGCTATGAAAGCACGTGCCAAATAAGATATGTTCTTCTATAACATTTTTATTTGGGTCTTATGGTGACAAATATACTTTCTGTAAACTGATGTAGCATAATCACAAATTATACTTATATTTCAGAATTATCCAAGTTAAAAAAATCTACTACAACCATTTTATTATTTACACAATGTGTAAACAAAGATGAGCGAATATGTCAAGGCATTAAGCATGTACACAATTTAGGGAATTGATGATGATGATGATGATGATGATATTTGTTAGATGGCTTGAGGCAGGTTACAACATGGTTTAACAGCCAATAAAATATAATGCTGTGAAATGATTAAAAGTCATATTTAGAAAAAAAACCATTACAATTTGGGCTGTTGTGAATTTTCTGGGCTGCATGGCCATGTTCCAGGAGCATTGTCTCCTGATGTTTTGCCTGCATCTATGGCAAGCATCACAACTTCTGAGGGTGCCTGCCATAGATGCAGACAAAATGTAAGGAGACAATGCTTCTGGAACATGGTCATATGGCCCAGAAAATTCACAACAACCCAGTGATTCTGGCCATGATTCTGGCCATTACAATTTGGACAAAAGTAGTAATCCCAACTAGAATACATTTAATCTATAAAATTTAACCTAAGTGTTAACTCAAAATTTAACAAAGAGGCTATTCTAGTGGAAGCTAACAATAGAATCCAGACCTTTCTCTCCTGATGTTGTGTAGTGGTATATGTAGAAATGTCTAGAATATGTTTCTTAATACAACCAGTTTCACAACAGAATGATGAAACACTGTCAAGGAAAAAATAACAACACTGGACAGTGTTTTGAGTGAGGATGCTTTCTATTATATCTGCCTTCACTTCGGGAAAAAACATTGTAAAGAACTATAAATAGATGTTATGCAATTCTCATAAATAACTGAATCACAGTCCCTAAAGCTACCAGTAACACTTTAAAAAACATAAAACAGTATAATCAATTATTCGTTTGAGTTTTTTCAGATATTTATGTAATTTCTTTCAGTTCAAATAACGTGCAATATGGTTGGCAAAAAGTAAAAATAGAATGAATATATATAAGTGAAACCATAAAAACAAATAATTCTAAAAAACAGAAAATTCAAGAAGACAGAAAATTCCCTTTAGATATTTGTTAATACACTGCATTGAATCTCTTGCTCACTCTGCACTAATGCAAAGTGTTTCTGCTTTTTCAAAACAAAGCTATTCTGAATGGTGGGAGATTTCCCTGAATAGAACAGAATATTGTGAAGGAAGCTGCAATAGTTAGGAGGGTTTGGGGAAAGTCATGTATCTTCTTTAAAGAAAGCAAAGGTTTCTGCAAAACACTAGATGCAGCTGCTTGGAGCCTGGCTTTTTTTAAAAATAAAGGCTTCTATCTGTCAATTGTGTTGGGCAACATATTTAAATGAATGCTATGATATTTAAACAAGGATGGTCCCAGGGAAATTCCTGTAACCAGAATTTTAAATGTAACAACTAACAAATCACCCCATGTTAATTTTTCCACATATTTAATGTGCTACATGCAACCCCTACATCAGTTTGTGACTTTAAAAACATACATGTTAAAAGTGACCTTGATTTGCATTTCTTGTTTACCTTAAAATCTGCATTTGGTCAGCAATTTTGCCCAACTTGCATATTATTGTACTTAGTTGTTGAGCCAGAATCCAGAAATACAGAAAACTATGCAACAGAAGGATATAAGTGATCTGCATATTGGTTCAGTAAGTGTGGATGAGGTCATTTTATTAAAAATGTAGCCAAAATGAAAATCTCACCTGTTACTACTTAAATGTTACAAATGCCATCTAAGCAGTTTGTTGATTGTACATATTTTCTTTTCAGCTTAACAACATGGCTAATTGGACCAGAATTGTTCTGTTACGTTTTTTAAATTATTATTTCTTTAACATTTACTAAACATAATGAGACATCCTGGACATGGCACCCAAATATAAACACAAAATTCATTCATGTTACATATATACCTTATAACTTCTTTGTATTCATGATGAGAGTGAAAAACTCTCTCTTTGGGAAGTAAATGTGAGGGAAGGCAAAACTGGCATGCTGTGATGGCTTAATTCTTGGAAGTTTGGGTTTGAAGCCATGTATTTCCAACCAAGTTAGTGTAGAAAATTTGTTTTCTTTCTTCCCAGTCCTCTCCCTCTCCTTCCTTTTAAATGAGAGGCCTCTAACATCATTATGGCAGGCACATATAACATAATTCCCTGTATGCCAAGAATGGCACTTACTGAATTGGTCCAGCACAAATGGGAGGCAATTTCCTTTTTGCTAAGAATTTTTTTTTACCTATGGAGAAATTACCTGTGTGAGATGGAAAGAACCTGTCACTTTAAGAACTTGTGGTTGAAATTATTTGAATGCAAAAAAGCAAAGCTGGCAGGTTTTTCCAGCCCTGCCAAAAAGTGTGGTGCAATATCAGATGAATTCAAATCCAGATCTTCCTGAAAATCCAGCACTATAAGCACTACACTATGCTGACTCTTTTAACATAATGTCTTGTTACATTTCATATTTAGGGTGGAGTCATCTTTCCTATGCACACAACCACTGTCTTCTCTCTCCTCTGACAACTTAAGCTGCAGCTGTACTTCTCACAGGTATGGCATTTAACAGCTATGCTTCCAAAGACCAGCCTGCTCAAGATGGATGCTCAATTATTCATGTGATGATTTGCATAGCACATGGCGTTGTAATACTCTGCCTCCCACACACTAGCCACTGATGCCGAAGCCTTGATAAATTGTTGATAAGGGCCTTCCTGTGTTCAGACAAATCTCCCTTGACATATCTGTTCTTTAGATCCTGCACCATATGAAGTACTTACTTCTCCAACTCTCCTTCAAACAGCCTGACGAATACAATACATCAGTAAATTTTACATGTCAAACTTCTATCATGTTGTCTAGTTAACCATTACTATAAAACAATCCAAGTGTATATGTATGTTTGTTTTTCATATTGTCCAGAGCTTATTTACTTATATAGACCTATAAACAGCCAATCATTGTCCTATGCTCCAAACAACAAATGTCCCACAACTTCAGTATTAGAATGCAAGACCTGCTGTTCGCTTAATTTCATACATGTCAGTCACAGTTTATCCAACAAGCCAAACAGAGAAATAAGATGGTGGTCTAGAAGTTGTTATAAGAAGTCAGTTATAGGAGGAACAAGAAGCCAGCAAGGAGTAAATGTAGTCAGTCCAAAGTCAAGAAAGCAAGAGTGCATAGGAGTACCAGCAGTCATTCAGATGAGACAGCTGTAAGCAAAAGAAATAATGGGAGCTGATAGGAAAATTATAGCAGTAGTCTCCAAAACACTAGGTGTATAATTAATTAGTATTTCCTATTTAACAGAAGCTGGGATAGCTGGAATCTCTGTTTCTTCATTGCTCAGAAAAGAGTGGTGGCATCTCACCCCTCTCAGCCTCCAGCTCCATGGACTCAGAGAGATAATTCTTATCAGGAGATAAATATTTTTGGACATCTGTGTCTGAATCAACTATCTCCAGAGGGTGAATTATGACAATTACCATTCTAGAAGCTGACCATGAAAATAATATATGCTGGACTACAACTTTTTTGTAATTAATTCATTGGTTGGTTTCATTGGTTAACTTGTCATTACTGGACTTGGTCCCACTTGTAAGCTGCTCCGAGTCCCTTCAGGGAGGTGATGGTGGAATATAAAAATATAATATTTATTATTATTATTATTATTATTATTATTATTATTATTATTATTATTGCCTTCTCTGTCTGGTGATTATATTCTCTCAGTTTTCTACATCCATTTAGTGAAAAGGAACCATTGGTACATCCTTTCTCATATAGTAAAACACTTCTAGTCCAAAAAACTAGAGATGGTGATTTGACCCCATTTTTGCAGGAGGGATACAATAAATGGGCCTCAGACTTTCTCTTAGTTAGAGATTTCTCTTTCAACATAGTAAGTTTATCCATTTTGGCAAGTTTGCTTATTTTTTCATAAGCTAATTGTCTTGTGATGGAATCATTGCATCTTTCCATCTTTGAGCATAGGTAATTCTTGCTGCCATTATGAAATATGGCAATAACCTTCCACATTTCCTATTGAGTTATTCTTCTAACATTCCAAGCAGAGAGAGTTCAGGTTTCATTTCAAATTTGACTTCAATAATTTCTTCATGCATATTTCTGCCTTTTCCCCACATTTCAAAAAATCTCTAGAGCTATTTTTATACATCTTAGCAATGCTTCCTAGACTGCAACTTTTGATCAGTGTTATTGATAGCTTAAGAAACAAATCTAACCCAGTGGGAGCCTTTTGTAACTGGTAATTTAAAAAAACTTCATTGAGATGGGCTTCGGCTCCTAGAAGAAACCAAATTATCCCAGGTGCAGACAGGGGACTGAATTCCAGTGAGGGTTCCCATTGGAAGAATTGGCAAGAACAACATAAATTTAACTGTTTTTTCTTTCCATATGCAAATCCTAAATTACTTTTCATGCTGTTCTATGAATTCTCCCAGCTGTTTGAAGTAGCATTTCAGGAGGCACAATGGCTGAATGGAAGAGAGAATCAGTAAATATTCCTCCATCCCTTTCTCCAACTTATAGAAGCTCTGAAACAAGGAAACGGAGGAGGAAGAATATAGCTTTTTGCAAAGTTCAAGAGGCAATGCCTCTGTTCAATGAATTTATAATCTAAAACTGACAAAGGTGAGGCAACAAAGGAAGAAAGGGAATGAATAGAATAGAAATTGTTAAAAGACTACTAGTAGTTTATTTCACCTACATATACTCAGCCTTCTTTTTCACAAATTCAAGACTAAGGCAAGGATGGACAACTGCAGCGGTTGTGCTCTGGAAATTTTACAAGGATTGTAGAAATTACTGTCCATCTCTGCCCCTCCACTCCAAAAAACACTTTTCAATGTGTGTGTTGTTAAAAAAAGAAATTGCCATTTTTGAGATTTTCAGGTAGTGCAGGCCTTTTTTGCCAGAAAAAGAGCTATCTGGAGAGCCTGAAGTTATCAAGGAGACATAATTTTGGGTCCCAGGTTCACCCTTTGGCCATACCTGCCTAAGGGGATAGGTCAAATACTATAGTGGGAATGTATTTTAAGGAGGGTTTTTAGGAAGATATGCTTATCATACAAATGTTCTGGAATTTTTCTCTCAAGATTTGTTATTTGTGTAAATATTTGTTTATTATTTATTGAATTTAAAATTATGTATACTTGTACTGAGATTTGCATGTTATCCATACAGGAAGCAACCTATGCATGAACTATGATATTTTAAGTTGTCCACAAAAATAACTCTCACAGGCATTTAATTGCTGGGGGGAAAAGCCTGCTACTTCTCAAAATTTTTAATTGAATTGATATCTTAAACAGCCTCATTCTCCCTCACACAAAATACTATGAATTCAAAAGGAAAATAAGCTAAATTGCTCTTATTTATCTGAAAGTTTCCAAGCTATCTAAAATGCATGCAAATATTAAAGCTATACTAATAGAGCATTCAGACTGGCTTTTTTGTCTATAGTTTCTCCCAAATAAAAGCATTGTCTGCAAGTAGCTGGATCTTACTTTAAATCTGCTAGATAAAGGACAGTTTATTGGATGGATAAAACATGGAAATATAAGTCTTTGTGTAATGTTGCTATGTTTTATAATCAATACAAGTGGTTTGTTTACAACAAATGGTTCAATAGTCATATACTTGGAGTCTTAAAAGAAAGTCATGCCCAGTTGTGTAGAACAGACAAATGATTTGGAGTTTAGATTCATGTCCAATCTGAGCACATACAAGCTCTTTTTCCTATGCTACAGGATTTGTGATGAGATGGGAAATAGATACAAAATCACATTTAGTAAACAAGCAAACACTGCTTGCTTGCTTACTAAACATGATTTTGTATCTATTAAATGTAGAATAACCCCCCCCCCCAAATGCTGCTTTTTCAAAAATGTTAACAATAAATGGACCCGTTTTTTTTCTATTACTTTTTAATTTGTAGCATTGTAATAACATATGAAAATACTCTATTTGTCAGCATTGTTTTGTGTTGTAAATTAGCATTAATAACAACAATCACAAAAATAATGTGAATTCAGCAGTCAAAATAATTAAACTGACAGTTGAATTCATATTTCAGATTCCCCTTTTTATATTAAAGGATTTGCAGTAAAATAGAAAACAGACTACAAAATGAGGCCAAGCAAAAACATTAAACTGCTGAGAATGAGAATGAAATATATTACTCAACTCATGTTACATAAAAATAAATTTTCAATGTAGCTGTGTTGTTGATACCATCATTCACAATGTAAATGTATCTAACAAAGATGCAGTTTGCAAACAGTGCTGAATAGAGTAAGTATGTGACACCAGAATAAGAATGCATATTCAGTGATACAAGATTGCTCTTTTGAAGTACAGACTTAGAAACTGCGAGCAGCATGTACATTGAATGATTAATTAATTAATTAACATAGCTTATTTCTCTGTAATGCATGCACTAGTAACCTTAAGGTTGGACTTCTGTAATGCACTTTACATTGGGCTAACTTTGTACCAATTTTGGAAACTCCAGTTGGTTCAAAATATGGCAGCCAGATTGGTTACAGGAAGATTTAGGAGTGAGCATATTACACCTATCCTAACATTACTCCACTAGCTGCCAATTAGTTTCTGGGCAAAGTACAAGGTGTTGGTTTTGACCCTTAAATCCCTGCATCAGTGTTTCTCAACCTTCCTAATGTTGCGACCCCTTAATACACTTCCTCATGTTGTGGTGACCCCCAACCATAAAATTATTTTTGTTGCTACTTCGTAACTGTGTGCTACTTTTATGAATTGTAATGTAAATATCTGAAATGCAGGATGTATTTTCATTCATAGGACCAAATACCCTATACGCACAAATTTGAATACTGGTGGGATTGCCGGGGGGGGGGGGTGATTTTGTCATTTGGTAGTTGTAGTTGCTGGGATTTATAGTTCACCTACAATCAAAGAGCATCCTGAATTCCACCAATGATGGAATTGAACCCAACTTGGCACACAGAACTCCCATGACCAACAGAAAATACTAGAAGGGTTTGGTGGGCACTGACCTTGAATTTTGGAGTTGTAGTTCACCTACATCCAAAGAGCACTGCGGACTCAACCAATGATGGATCTGGACCAAACTTGGCACACATACTCAATATGCCCAAATGTGAACACTGGTGGAGTTTGGGGAAAATAGACATTGATATTTGGGAGTTGTAGTTGCTGAGAATTATAGTTCATCTACAATCAAAGAGCATTCTGAACCCCACCAACGATAGAATTGGCCCAAACTTCCCACTCGGAAACCCCATGACCAACAGAAAATATTGTGGTTTGTTGTAGGATTTTCAGACCATATGGCCATGTTCTAGAAGCATTCTCTCCTGATGTTTTGCCTGCATCTGTGGCAGGCCATCTTCAGAGGACCTCACAACCTCTAAGGATGCCTGCCATAGATGCAGGCAAAATGTCAGGAGAGAATGCTTCTAAAACATGGCCATACATCCTGAAAAACCTACAATAACCCAGTGATTCCAGCTATAAAAGCCTTCAACAATACAGAAAATACTGTGTTTTCTTATGGTCTCTGGTGACCCCTCTGACACCTCCTCGTGACCCCCCCCCCAGAGGTCCCGACCCCCAGGTTGAGAAACACTGCCCTACATGGTTTGGGTCCAGGTTAGCTAAAGGATTGCCTTCTCCTGTACACCTCTCCTCGAACACTTAGGTCCTCTGGGGGGCAGTTACTCTGACCAGCCAAAACTTGACTGGCGATCATCACCCAGAGGACCTTTTCATCAGGTGCCCCAAGAGTATGGAGTGGCCTGCTGGAAGAGCTCCGAGATCTAAATGAGTTGTTAGAATTTAAAAACCATCTAGAGACCTATCTCTTCTGGAAAGCCTACCCAGCCAGTTTTTAAGCATTAATTTTAAACTTGTGTCCTGTTTAATCTCAGTTTTGTGTATTTCAATATGTATTTTATAGAAATATGTTTTAATTTGTATCTTTTATAGAAAAATATTTTCATATGTATATTTTATAGAAATATGTTTTAATATATGTATTTGTGGTATTTTTCAATGCTTTTGTTTTAATAATTCTGTAACCCTCCTTCAGCCATGAGGTGTCTAAGAAATGATATTATTATTATTATTATTATTATTATTATTATTATTATTATTTGATACACAACATAATTAGTACACAGCAAACTAGATCACTATGCTGGCTTTTGTATTCCATCACATGTGGACACTTCCTCCTCCTCCTTTTTTTCAAAGAAGGTGAAAGGTATATAAGTTTGCACAAATTTCATTCTGATAGACAAGAATAATTTTTACCATATTTCTGATCATTAAGAGAAAATAATGACAAACTGCGTAGTTTGTAAAGAGTATTGTTATTTTGGGGTTTAATCTGTATCAAAACATATGTGGCTATTTTCTGATATTTCTGTACAGAAAATTACTGTTCTTCATAGAGAAAAAGCATTTTATGCAGAGAATATGAGTTTTATTTTCATAGAGAATGCAAAGATTCTTATCCATCCAGAGTTTTTTATATTTAAGACACCCCTCTATATATATATATATATATATATATATATATATATATATATATATATATATATATTCTTTCCTTCCTTCAGAGGAAAGTAAACCCCCATTATCCCATAAACTCAGCAATTTTTCTTTCTTTCACTTGCTCACTTAATTTTCCAAGGTATCTCTCTGGGCCTCAAAAATTATATACTCCAAGGCCCTGTGGAGGTGAGAGGATCCCTCTTGTCCTTTGCTGAACATAGCGTTTGTTGAATTTTCTTACCAATATTAAAAAACACTAAAAACTGCCTACTAGTATTTTAAAAAACCTCTAAAGTCAAGACAGAAAATAAATAACAACACTCAGAAAACAGGATAATTCCAGACAGAAAACAATCAGGGTTAGCTAACACCTCCCAAAGGCTTTCCCCAGGCTATTCAATGCTAATCAAACTGGTTAATTGCTACATTCACACTTGCCTCAAACAGACAAGAGTTCTTTCTTCCACCCTGGACATTCCATAGATATATAAACCCCACTTACCTAGTGTCCAACAGACCTCACAATATCTGAGGATGCCCGCCACAGATGTGGGTGAAACATCAGAAAAGGATATTTCTGGAACATGGCCATATAACCTGAAAAACTCACAGCAACCCAGAACTAAAAAATTTCTGTGTTTACAACTGTGCCATGTAGATACTTTGGAGTGCTTTCTCCACCAACATCTTCTTTGGCCATGGAAAATAAACCTCTGATTTTGTCTTCTGTGTCTTATTTGGCCTTCTGGAAAGCTAGACACACTGAGGTGTCAATGCTGTGGTTTTAGCAGAACTGAAATCAGTTGACAGTTCCATTGACATTAAGTTCCTTGTAGTGGATTAAAAGGATACACAGGGGAAAGGCCAAATCTTACTCGGGGCCCTTCCACACAGCCCTATATCCCAGAATATAAAGGCAGAAAATCCCACATTATCTGAGTGAGGATTCCGATAAACCAGTTCAAGGCAGATAATGTGGGATTTTTTGCCTTGATATTCTGGGATATAGGGCTGTGTGGAAGGGCCCTCACACAGCTTTCCTCCTTCATAGCTTCCAAACTTCATTGCTAGTCACACTGCATGGAATCAGGAAAAGCTACAAATGAGCAGCAGGAAGATCTTGTTGTATCTGCTTTATCTGGCAGTGCCATGCTGGGTGAGTGGGTGTTACTTGGGCCACTGCCCAGTGGTGCCAAACTGGATTCAGTGCAACTAGGCAGTGTGGATGCCCTCCAACTGCCAACACAGCTTGGGGTATCCATGTCTAAATGCAAGTGACCTGGAACCAGCTGTTTGGATGCTGATTCCAGCCTGCATTTTGTAACTATGTAGAACTGCCTTTTTATTATATTTTGTGGATTCCTTTTAATTAAATGATGTTTTAACCTTTGTAGGTCAGTTGGAGTCCTAATTTTTGGAAAAGCCAGGATATATAGAGAGCACTGTACATCTTAGATTTGTATATCTGAACAAATGCTCAATGAACGACAGCTTTCAAGGCCATCATGTAAAATGGTGATATTCTTGTAGTCAGTATCTGTCCAAGAAAAGAACAAAGGAAAATGCTAAGCTGGGGTTCTCCCATTATAGTTCTCCCACACAGGGATCACATTTGGGGGTAGTTGAATATAATTTAATATAAAGACACATTGTCCTATCTGTAATGAAACCTAATTCAAAATACTCAAAATAGGATATATCATCACAGAAGTCTATTTGAAAGATTTGCTAAATATGATTAAAGTTTTGTATCAGGTGATAGAAGGTTTACATTCTGCTTATAGAAACATGACCCGTGGAGAGGTTCCTTTCATTAAAAAGGTTTGTAAGTAAATATATAACAACATAAAAGCAACATCTCAATCTTTACTGAAATGTGATGTTTGCTGTTCTCATAGAAAAGATCTGTTTTGCCCCCACTTCAATCCTCTTGTCATCTTCTAAAACTGTTATGCAATATTGAACTAATATAAAGACACATTGTCCTTGTATCTGTATTGGAACCATCTGTGCTATTGATTCTTATTAACAAAGAGAGCATCACAAGCATTATGGCATTCAAATTGAATTATTACGTAAGAGGTATAATGTATATTTGTGAACTTTACCCCTTTTTTCTCCGCTGCAGATCTCAGACTCTGCTTGTTTCATGGGACGGATGCCAACCATTATTTTTGGATTGATAAGGTGCTCTTCTGCCAAAAATCCCCCAAAAAACCACACACACTGAGTCAGAAAGCTATAATCATGATATCAAAAGAACAGTCTGATCTGTTGTCAAAATTCCCTCTGGCTATAAGCAATTGTGTATTTTGAATCATACCTTAGCTCCAAGGTATAATTCAAAGACAGGCATTCAAAAAACAGGCAGCCAAGAGCCATCTCCTCTCATTGGCATCAAATTGTCTTTTCCTTGAAACCAATTTTTCCTGCTCCTCCTTTGACATGGCTACATCCAGAATCGGTTTAAGAAGTTGAGTAGGTCTAAATTCAGGTAAGAATGGAATCAATTGAATCAATTAGAACACCATGAATCAATACTATGTGAGTTCCAGTAATTCAGTGGAAGTATTTTAACAATGTGACTAGTTATTCTGATTTTAGAGCCAGTGTGGTATGTTTTGAGTAGACTAGAACTCTGGAGACTAGGGTTTGAATCTTCACTAATCCATAGAAACCTTAGGCAAGTTACAATCTCTCAGTCTAAGGGGAAGGCATGAATAAATGATGCCAAGAGAACTTCATGATAGGTTCACCATAGGGTCACCATCAGTTGGACATGACTTGAAGGCACATAGCAACAATTCTAATTTTACATAAAATATCATATGCTGAAAAGCCATAATAAATATCTTACATGGAAAAGGGAAAGTAGTCATTTTCTAATTGGCAAGAAGACTGAGATAGCAACATGCAAGCTTAATGTTTTTATTTCTCTGTGTAGTAATTAACGCTCTGCAACATTATCTGTTACTTATACAAAAATATCCATGAAAGTCATTGGGCCACCAGTATCACCTACAGGCATATCCAAAAATAAGATGCTGCCAGCTAACTGATGCATCCTTATATATTTTTAACTAAGCAAGAAAATTTAAGCGGGGTTCTCCAGGGTAAGTGGGATGGTGAATCTGTTGCTGACCTTTGTCTGATCTCAGAAAGAACTATCCAAGGTATTGAATTGTGTCCCCAAAATTTCTCTGTGCTACTGACATCAAAGCCTTCAGCCACTGATTTCTTACCCATCCTCTCTATGGTACTCCCAGTGGTAATTTGGAACAAAAATATATGAATTAAGGATAAAGTAATGCAAGTCTGCTATTATTATCTAATTGAGTTCCACACACACTTTGGGTACTGAATTTTACAGATATCGGAAAAGGTTTTTTTTTAAAAAAAAATCCAGAACAAATAAGAGATATATAGAATAGCATGAAAGGCCACAAATTCAAGTATGAGTTTTTAGAAGTCTGATGTATGCACACCTGCCCTTCAGAACCAAAACAGATACCCAAATATGCCTAATAAGTACAGCATCACACATGCAAACATGACAAAATAATATTTTATTATGATTGGTAGTATAAACAGTGAGAAAGATTTGTTTTTGTTTTAAAAAGAACAAGTTTGATAAGAAATAATTGCTCCAGTAGTAATTAGATTGTGCCAACACAAGACATTGAGTGTTTAGCATAACTTTGCAAGAGTTGAAAATAAGCACACATCTACTTATCTGTAATCAGATATGTGAGTCATAGAAATGCTCTTCTATAGCTGTGGTGAACAGTAATAAAGACATGAGGTAGCGAGCTGGAAGCAAAAGAATGCATGGCTGGATAACATCTGAATATGTTTTTTGAATTTGAAAAATAAACTGGAGCATATTAATCCATTTAGCAGCCATAAATGTAATTCTTTTGCTTTGTTCCTTTGGAGGTGAACATCAAGGACTATCAAAATGATAGGAGACAGTCATAATGGATACCAACAAAGATTTGAGGTTGGAAGGATTTGGAATACATGGAAAATATCAGAAATAAATATCTTGTTTCCAGCTACTGGTAATGTTATGCTTCTTATATGCAGCGAATAGACAATAGAATTCCATTCATGGAATTGGAAAGTTTTCCACCACCTCTTTCCACCTGCAGCTTACAGTTCCCCCTGAAAATCCATTCAAAGAAGTGAGGAAATTATCTAGAAAAATAAATTGGCAGCATGTATGTAGAAGAAGACGTATGAACCTTTTTTCCTTTGAATAGGAAGGAGTGTTCACAACAGGGCATTTTAGAATCTACGTTCCTGCTTTTTTGTCTCTGTGTATAGAAATCATAGTAATAACACAGTGCATTTGTGTGTGTAAAAGAGAGAGAGCGAGACAGAGAGATCAAACACCTACAAAAACAGACATTTATGCAGCACAAACAGACATTTATGTGGCACACCTGGACTGGGAGTTGCCTTATCCTTTCTTTAACCTCTTGCTGTCAACTATTACAGTCCTTTCAACTTGTGAGAACAAGATTAAAAAATGTGCATTACTCTTTCACTAACATTATTGACAGCCTTCTTTCCTATTCTCTCCCCCTACTTAGAGTTCCTCCTCCCGCCATCATGCCTTATAAGAAAACTCCCTCCCACCACCTCCCTTATCCCATTGCAAAGTTGTTTGTTCTTACAAGCAAAATTCCAGTACAAGAATGAAGGCACCCTGGGTGTCTAATCCCAGAGACGAGACATTCTTAAAATGGGGAGATTAAAGAGTATTAGTGTGAGGGGGAAAGAGAAATACATTTCAGTCTAGTCACATAGTTGGTTAATAGAAAAGTTAGCACCCCCTTCAGACTATGAAATAACTGCTTGGAACACCATACAAGATTATTTTCCTTCATTATAGATGTTATCCTCCTGCAGCCTGAATATGAGACTTTAAAGTGCTTTGAACTGAAAACTTAAAGGCTGATGTGAAACAAAATTCTTTGTCAACACTTCATTAACTTCAATGCTTATGGAATTCAAAAGCATAGATCATAAACACAAACAGAAAAATACAGAAAACACAAAGGATTGTTCAGAAGCTACCCAAATTTCTTATGTATATTTGAATTACCCATTTGCTAAAATTTAGGTTTTAAAAATGCAATATGTGGATCCATTTTTAAAAATGGGGTTAATGCAGTACTTGATTTTCCTACTACTAGTTTTGTGAATAAAAATGGAAAACAGGTCTGGCTGTCAGGTAACTTCGCAAACGACTAACAGCTTATAGATGGCCAAATAAGAAGCAACTTAAAAAAAAAAAAGAAATGAGAGATTGGATGATTTCAAGGAATTTGTATATCATGCCTGGGTTGATGAATATGCTCAGAGTTTTTGTATGCTTCCCGGTTGTGTGGTACAGTCATTGTGATGTGCAAGGCTGGGTCACAGCTGTCAAACTGTTTTATTCCTAACTGTTTTTATGTGTTTTGATCCACTTGTCACCCTAGCAAAATTCTATTCCTTCGTTGGAAGGGTTGTCACAGTTTCCAACCATAGATCAGCAGCCCTCAAGCTTCTCGGGAGAAAGAGGAAATTGACATATCACTGTTGCAATCTCTATTCTTTTAGGACTAAAGAATGCTATCAGATAAATAAGAGTAAAGCACATTTCAACTTGCAGCCAGGTTTTCTTTTCTGGGTATAGCTACAGGAAATCTCCAAGCTGAACAAAACTAGGGAACTAACCAGCTGTCTTGGTAGTAGGAGAGTTGTTATAGGGATGCTAAAAATGGGTAGCTATGCCATAAGTTAATTGCATAGGGTATGGAAGAATTAGGTTATTTTAAAAAAAAACTTGGAATTAAAAAAAATCATTAAAATAACTCCCAATCAATTTTAATTTAAAAATGTGAAAAAGTTGTTGTTTTAATCATTTTAATGTTAAATAATTATTAAAGTTTCATATACTTCAATTAACTGCTTTGGGCAGTTTGGCCAGGTGGGGTCACTTTTATTGTTTTTAATTCATTTCCTTAAATTTAAAACAAATTGTTGAGATCCAGTATGGAAGCTGCATAACATAAAACATGGCATGTAAGGTTCCTCATTTTATACACAATCTTTGTGTTAAATAGGAACATTCCACAGTGGGATATACAATGTAACGTGCAATTGAATGAGTAACATCATGCACAATGGAAGAAGTATTACAGTTAATTTAAACAGGAGAAGATGGATTCAATTTTATTATCAGAACCTTAAACTGAATGTAGAAATTATGTGTTCAACAAAAAAATGCAAAACTTACATATGTATAAAACACTAAGAGGATTCTAGCCAGTATGTCACAAGATGCAATGTATGTGGCTAAATTAGGAAATTTCTTTTAAAATATTGACTAAAATGTTTAACAATAATGGATTAATTTTCAAATAAACATTAATTACATTTAATTAGCTTTAAAAAAAATTTCAGGTCTGCACATACCAGCTCTGTGTTGAATAGGAATGAAAACTATGACAGGAACAGTTGAATTCATAAAACTGTTTCATATATTTCACTGGAAGTGGTGAAAAGAGACACACAGCTAGTTGGAGTAGAAAAGTATCTGAAGTACCTTATAGCAAAAATGCTCATCTTTCATAACCTTTCTGTCCTTAGGTGACTCAGCTGCATGAGTTATGTTTAAGGGAAATGCAAGCATGTGAACCAGGAACTTTAAAAGAAAAGAATTGCCCTGTGGGATCAGACCAAAGGCCGATCTAGTACAGCTTTCAGTTCCCACAGTGTCCAACCAGAGGCCCAAGAGACACTGACAAGAAAGGAATGAGTGAAATATTATCTTCCTGTTCATGTTTCCCAACAATTGGTACTCAGAGACATTTGTTATTGTAATTTATCATCAAGTCCACTTCATGTAGCAACCTATGAATAAAAGCCTTGATTAACAGCCCTGGTAAGATCTGACAAACCTACGGCTGTAGCTTCCTTGTTTGAATCTATTTGTCAGTGATGTGGCCTTCCTTCCTTCCTACTGCCCTCAGCTTTGCTGACCATTAATATCTTTTTAGTATCTCAGTTTAGTCTTTTTAGCTTTCATGGACAGTTTTGGTTTGATTAACCTTAGGACCAATTTATGTGTTTGTAGATCTCTTCTTCAGCACCTCATTTCAAATGTGTTCATCCACTTCTTGCCAACGTCCTTTATTCCTCAGTTTCCTAAAGTATATAAAGAAATAAGAAATATGATGACCTGAATATTCCTGAACCTTGTCTAAAAGGCACTTTAGCAATGTAAAATGTCACAGCAGTTGAAATGCTCAAATAATTTCATTCTTCATATTTAGATGTGAGGGGGCTATGTAATGATAAAGGAGATTGTAGTCAAGAATCAGGAGCCCCCAGTGGCACAGTGGGTTAAACTCCTGTGCCGGCAGGACTGAAGACCAACAGGTCACAGGTTTGAATCTGAGGAGAGCATGGATGAGCTCCCTCTTTCAGCTCCAGCTCCTCATGCGGGGCAATGAGAGAAGCCTCCCACAAGGACGATAAAACATCAAAATATCCAGGCGTTCTCTGGGTAACATCCTTGCAGACAGCCAATTCTCTCACACCAGAAGCGACGTGCAGTTTCTAAAGTCACTCCTGACATGACAAAAAAAAGTCAAGAATCCATATTGCATGGGATAAAATTCAAACTCTACCTCTGCACTTCCTCCCAGCTACCAAGTTATCAGGTGTACAGCCTTGATTCAAAAGGCAGGTGTATGCTCTCTTGACATAGAAACTATGGAAGGGTGTGGGATGCCTGGAAACTGCCCAGATACTTTTCTGAAGCTGACAGTAAGCAGCAGCTTCTAGACCTCCAGAGATAATGTTCATGATCTGGGAGAAAGGTAGCTAGCTGTTCTTTTTGTCCAGATAGATTTTATATGGGCATTTCAGTGTTGGAAAATCGTGCCTTCTCTTTTCAGTAGACTTATGAAATGAAGAAACAGCATTGTACAAAGAGCTGCTCACTACTTTCACAATGATTATAAAAAAGGAGGAAAACATGTGCAAGTTAACAATAGGATTCAGGATAGTATTTCTATGGGCAGTTCTATATAAACACGATAATAGAGTTCAAAGCTGACTCACGGGTGGCTTCAAACTGCATTGCAGTCCACAAAAATATACACATACATAGTAAGCACTGCAGCATGCATCATTCTATAAACTGTGCTTTAACACTCACCAGAAAGTCTGAAATAAGACAGATAATGCATTGCAACTGATCAGAGTCCATGCAATGTGTGAAACCGAGACTGAAAAATGTAGAGCACTTGTCAGGACCCCCCTAATGTTGAAGCACATTTTAAAAAATGCTGAAACACAGTTGGCAGGAAGGTAAGCAATTACTCTCTCGGGGGGGGGGGGGACCACATTATTCCTATGGGAATTCCCACTTTTTATCCCATTGTTCTCATTCTGTGCCCTAGTCCAGTGTTGATACGCTGATGGATATGAGCATCAGCGTATCTCAGTAAACTGGTTAAGAAGCACACACACACACACACACACACCACACACTAAAGATGTGTGAAACACCTGAAATCCGATTAGTAACTAATTTAGGAGATTTGGATGGCCCCCCACTTTGTTTTGTAAAGATTGGGAGCAGTCCCATTCCTATTTGAAATCTGAATCTTCATCATTGCTTTGTTAGGAATTTTTCCACTAGCAGCAATGGGAAAAATATAGAAGATTGTTTCTCCATCATTTTTATTGCTATCATGATGAAATATAGGACACTTGTAGGCAACATTTATGACTTAAACCTGTTAAGTCTCAGAAAGCTTCGGTCATCCACTGATTTTTAGAAGATATTACAAGAGGTATCCCTTTGAATTTCTGGAAAATGTGACAACATAAGCAGGGTATCAATCTTGCAAAGTTTCATAAAGATTCATTCATCTACTGGTTTTTAGGATTTTTTAGAAGTGTTTTCAATTAAACATTATTTTGAAAAACTACAAGAGGTATTTCTTCACATAGTGGCACATTGAGAGAACATGAGCAGGGCCGCAAGCCTGTCAAGTTTCAGAACAATCTGCTTATCCTCTGGTTTTTAAACATCCTTTCAATTTAAGCACATGTGATTAACCTTTAATGCAAGTAACCCCATTCTTCTGGCACAAGCAGAATTCTGGGACATGTAATATAGTGTGGGGCCTTTTGAATACTCTGCTACAGAGGTCCTCGCTTTTCCAAACCACATTTCCCAGAATTCCGCTCATGCCAGAAGAACGGGGCTGTCTGCATTACAGCCCCAGTGTAATAATAATAATAATAATAATAATAATAATAATAATACATGAAGCCACTGGGGGAGATCATCCGGAGTTTCGGGGTACAATGTCATCTGTACGCGGATGATGTCCAACTCTGTCACTCCTTTCCACCTGCTACTAAGGAGGCTGTTCAGGTCCTGAACTGGTGTTTGGCCACTGTAACTGTCTGGATGAGGGTGAACAAATTGAAATTGAATCCAGACAAGACAGAGGTACTCCTGGTCAGTCGCAAGGCTGAACAGGGCATAGGGTTACAGCCTGTGTTGGATGGGGTTACACTCCCCCTGAAGACGCAGGTTCACAGCTTGGGTATGATGGTTTGCATTGAATTTTGCTGTTGTTAACTGCTTTGAGTTGCCTGAGGGCTGAGAAAAGCGGTATATAAATGATGTAAATAAATAAATAAAATAATAATATAAACTTTATTTGTACCACGCCACCATTTCCCCGATGGGGACTCGGTGCGGCTTACATGAGACCAAGCCCAAACAACAATTACATAAAATAAAACCAAAAATACAAATAATGGACAATAATAATGTAATTACATAAAACAAATGAAAACATAGCAATCACTTTAATATCAGTGAGACTTATAAGCAATAAGCACACACAGTAAGCTGATAACAGAAAAGTTTGAGGGGAAAGTAAGGGCGGAAGAGGAAGTATAGCTAGCTACTAGCTAGCTATGGGAATTTGGAAAATATAAGTTTGGGTTAGATAATTTCAACAGAGGAAGGCTATAGATTGGATATAATTTGACAAAGACAACCAGAACTATCAAAAAGCTATTGAAAGTTTAAATTTCACAAAAGACACATCTTTATTTCTCTTCTGCAATAACCATAAAGACACAGAGATACTGAAGGGAGGAAACCAACTTTACAGAAAACTACATGATTAACTTTCTTTTGATTGGCTGACAAGGGAAAAATGCAGCATTCAGCTGCCCTTGTTAATCACATCAGCCTCCTCTCCCTCCCACCCCAGACAACTGCAGACAACAAAGTATGTTACATTGTGTGTGTGTGTGTGGGGGGGGGGGGGGGCTCTGAAATAACAAATTGTTATGAATATTTTCAAAAGTTTTGAAAGGCTGTGTTTCAATTCATAATGCTTCGGAGTGAACCCCATTGCAATTAGAAATTCAGAGATTCATATTAATGAATCATACGAATGTCCAAATTATGTAACAGAACTCCGAAGCTTTGCACACCAAGAATACACACATTTTCCAGTGGCTGTCTAAACTGTGGTTTCTAAGTCAGGTTCAAATCGGCAATCAGAGGTTACTGTGCCACCATCCCAGCCTCAAACCAGTTTCTGGGGGTATTTGTGTAGCCACTGTGCAGCAAAACGTTTGTTTTAATCCACTTCCAGCTTGTTTTACTCCATGTAGAACTGTCCTATGTGTCTGCCTCTCTTCTAGCTCCAAGCCCTTCAAACATTGACCTATCATTCTCTACTCACAGGTGATCCCCAATGTGTTCAGTAGCATCCATTCACACATATACTGGTACGTGGTAAAAATGAATATTGAGATATGAATACCTATATTGATAGTATAAAAAGAATCCCTCTTTAGTTTATAAGGAATTAGATGTGTACGTAGCATTTAAAATGTACATTTATAACTTTGTATTCCATTCTCCCATATTAGTTTCGTCATAAGTCCATTTTAATATTTCAGACACCCTTCTTGTCTCAGCAGGGTATCACTGAGCTTCATGTACTTCAGATATGAAAGTGACATAACAAGGTTTTCATTTCAAGCAGCAAATTCAGTATTCTCTTCCCCGAGACATCCGTGAATCTCGAGACATCTTTATTGTCCACATGGGATGGAACAGATCAGTGAACGAAGATGGGAAATTGAGCTGAAGGGATGTGTGATGGCTTCAAAGGCAAAGAAAAAAATTAAATCATACTTGTTCTGACTTTCTTCAAATAGATCCTCCCCAGCACCAGGAAGAAGCACTAGAGTGATGTGTATTGAAAATACAAAATGAATTTCCCTGCTGGTGGGTGATGTTTCACAACAACAAATCTTCTAGGATGATTAATACATCACATTATATCTTGGCCTCTAAATTAAAGAAACAGAATATGAAGTGTAGGTAGGAAATATGAGTCTTTTCCCTGCTAACCTACGGCCGATATAAATCATTACCTTCATGCTGAAATTTCTTTTTTGTTTTTGTTTTTTTGGATTCATCAAAGGCTGTGAGTGTGTGTTATATATGATTTTGAATAAAAAAAGTTATTAAGAGTATGTAAATGGAGACATTAAGCATGAGTATACAATGATTTGAGGTTTTGTGAATAAAAATGAGAATTAAAATATGGTAAAGGGCAACAAGGATGAGTGTGTATTGCCCCAGATTTTTTCATTCTCAGTGTGGGGCAGTTCTCAAGTGCCATCCTCATTGGCTATTCCCCTAAAATCCTTCTTACATAGGCTGGGATCCTACATGGTTGAGTGCAGCATAAGAGTTCTCCATACGGTTCTTCACTATGGCACTCCTGTCTTCACCTTCAGGACTGCATTATTTGGCAGTGTAGATGGGGCTCAAATATGTCTTCTCTGATCCTTTCTACTCTCCACCACAAACAGGAAGACCACGAGGTTAATGAATTGGACAAGCTTTGGATGTTTCAGAGGTAAGAACCAATGGCTCAGAATATACACAGTCATAAGGTAGACTTCTGCTTTCTAAAAAGATACAAAAATGTGTGAAGGAAAAGGGTCATCTGAAGCTCTTTCTGTAAAAATAAGAAAGAAAGAAACTGTCTATGACAAGCATAACAAAACCATTCAGGAGACATTTTTCTTATGGTGGTATTTCTGCCTTACCTTTATATCCTACTTTCCCTCCATGAGTGCAACATAATCTTTATGGCCCTCCTGCCAACCTTTACCATCAAAGCACCCTTACAAAGATAAACTGTGTGATTATGACTGTCCCAAAGTCACTCAATTCATAGATATATTCATATTTTTCTACTTTTGTGGGATTATTGCACCCCTAATCCCCATGAATATGTAGGGCTTATTATAGTGATATTGCTTATTCTCTTTCCTTCCTCCCATCTTTCACTTTTTTCAGTATTGTATTTTATTTGATGTGTGAAAATACTTTATTCTCAATAAAATGTAAATTTGATTGTTTTTTTACAGGCCCTAACAGAGTGTACATGAGAGTGAAAAGGGTGAAAAATGAGTGACCCAAGGGAAAGAAATGACTTGCCTTAGAAATAATATTGCTAATACTAAGAATTATTTAAAGCAAAGAACAGAGTTTTGAAAATTCATTTTGGACTATAACTTTAAGAATGTCATAACTAATTTTACCAAACTCTAGCATTAAAACTGACCTCATCATCACAGGTCTTGCATTTCTGTCTGGTTACTATAAATTTTATTGATTAGCCCTTAGACTAATACCTTAGCTTTTAATACATAGCTAAATAATATCTCCTGACCCAATCCAAGACTACCTTATCAGGCAAGAGCAGCATTGGGAGATGGAGTTCTGCTCATTTGCTCCACTGACAATTGGGATGCAGGAAGAGGATGTTTCAACCCCCTTCCCATCAGCAAGTATTGTTGCCATAAGAGATTGTGGCAGGGATCCTGTTTCAGATTGTTACAGCTTCATCTACTAGAAGGAAGGGATAGGTAAGTCATCAGCTGAACATAACTCTACCTCCCAGTGCAGATCCTGCCAGGTAAATAAGGCTTGGGATAAGAGCATTTACAATTGTGGCAATAGTGCCACAATCATGACTATATGGTATCAATCAAAACAGAGCACATATGGATCTGTAGCTCTAGATTATGAACTCATAACTGTAATACACAATGCCCCTTTTTCCTTGACTGAAATTGTAGTCCTATTTGTTGGCTAATAGCAAGAAATAGCAAGAAAAAAAGATTTGACCTAAACATTAGGAAGAACTTCCTGATGGTAAGAGCTGTTTGGAAGTGGAATATGCTGCTTTCCAGTGCGGTGGAGTCTCCTCTGGAGGTTGTAAAGCTGAGGCTGGATGTGCATCTGTTGTGAGTGCTTTGATCGTATTTTCCTGCATGACAAGGAGTTGTACTGGATGGCTCTAATGATCTCTTCCAACTCTATGATTCTACTATGAAAAAGTCATGTATTTTGAAGGTGAGGGAAGAAAAACTAAAGGAACTCGGTTTATATCAACCTCATAAACAGCATTGTTTTGCTTGGCACTTCCTGTATGACTGGTTTTCTCCCTAACAATTGAACTTTGTTTATCTAGATTTAAAAGGTTTACTTTTGCCATGATTAGAATAAAATCCCATGTTCTCGCAACAAACCACTGGCAAAGAACAATGAAAGGTGGGGAAATGGTTTCAAAAACTGTCCATCAAGATGCATTGCTAATCCTTCTACTTTGGGAACTGGCAAACTAATTCCCACCATAAAGCATCAATTTCTTCATTCTTATGTCATTTAGAGTTTTTTTTAAAATGATGCTCAAAATCTGTGAACAATGTTCTCCGAGATTCCATTCCTTTAATTATGACAACAAATATCGATATTCTTTACCATGTTTAACAATATTCAGTGCCACTGACAGATTTTACTCACCATCCACATTGTTAAGAGCCAACATGTTGAAGCAACTTTTCAACTGCCACAAGATTTTTGATCCCTAACCCAGTTCAAAAAGACCAATATATTTTATGTTACTTGATTTTCAATTGCATTTTGTTTTTCTCATAATTTTTACCAAAATGTATCTTATTGTTTTCTGTAGATGAATTTTTACATGTAAAAAAGTTATGAGATAAGGAACTTCTCATAATTTCACTCAGCAGACTCACCATTTTTCTTTTATTTTTTGTTTGTGTAGTTAAGTGCAAATGTATAACCCCAACCTTGTTGTTTGTTTGTTTGTTTGTTTGTTGTTGTTGTTGTTGTTATGTCTATTTGTTGTTGTTCATTCGTTCAGTCGTCTCCGACTCTTCGTGACCTCATGGACCAGCCCACGCCAGAGCTCCCTGTCGACCGTCACCACCCCCAGCTCCTAAATATAAATATAAATGTCTATTTATACCCCACTTTTTCTCTCCACAAGTAGGCTCAAAGTGGCTTACATTAAAATCATTTCAATACAATTTAAAATATGCAAAGATACAAACATTAAAACAGAATTAAATATCATTAGTGTTTAAAAAATCAGTTAAAATCAATAAAAACATATTCAAAACTGAAAACCACAGCACCACAACTTGAGCTTTAAAACCTTCTTCTTTAAAAGTCTGCCTGAATAAAAAGAGTTTAGCCTGCTGCCAGAAGGCCAGCAGGGAAGGGGTCATTCTGGTTTTCCTGGACAAGGAGTTCCAGAGCCGAGGGACATCCACCAAGAAGACCCACTCTCTTATTCCCACCAATCATGGTTGAGATGGAGGTGGCACTGAGAGAAGGGCCTCTCCTGAAGAACTTCATGTGATTGAGGCACTAGCAAAATTGGGCATCACAATTGTATGGAAGCTCATAAAAACAGGATTTTTCTTGACTTAGAACCATGCTAATAGTTATGAGGAATCAGATAGTGTGTCCTGGAGCCAAGAGGGCTAAAACTCATATTATTCCCTTTGTGTAAACGATAGTTAATTCAATTAGAAACACATATGTATTAGGTTCACCAACACAACTTTGTTGTTATCTATGAAACCAGAAAGTATGCTATGATAATTTCTTCTATATTTCAGCCAGATAGAAGAGGCTTTTTCAGCTTACAAATAAAAGCCAAATAACTCAAAGAGTACATGTTTGATGCTCAGAAGGTCTTAGGTTCAGTGCCTGACATCTTTAGTGTCAGGAACTGAACCAAGTGATGAGGACAGACCTCTGGTCAAATACTGGAGAACTGCTGGAGGTCTGACTATCATGAGCTAATCTGACCATTGTTTTAACATGTTCAACCATTTTAATTCTGTGCTTGTTTTTAATGCAATAACTTACTATTTATTTTCTTTTTAAAGATATCATCTCTAACATTATAATTGGTTGGTTTTAGATGCATTTTGCTTTCATTTATGTTGTAAGCTGTCCTGGATCCTACACTGGGAGAAAAGTGGGAAAATATAGGAAAACAAATAACTTTGTATACTCCACTGTGCTTAGTCTAAAATAGCTGCCATTCCTCCAATAATCAGAAACTACAAGAGTGATGACCTCATCACATTGAGAGGAGAAAGCATGTGCCCCTTTCAGAGTAGAGAATCACCCCCCTTACATTGTCAGCAGTCCTGTTTCATCTTCTGCCTCCCCATCACACTCACACTCACATGTAGAAACTTAAGAGCTGCAATATATTAATCTTACATTCATCACAAGGTCAGTATTACTTTTTTGTTTTTAATCAGGAGAAACAACAATATCCAAAAACTAAAAGATCTCTTGCCCTGCCCAAAGCACCTTACATTAAAGGAGACTAACACCAGTTTAAAATCATTTCTTACCATGCTATGGTTCTGCATCAAAACTTATAGGATACAAGAAACAGTGTTCCAGGTTTAAACCATTGCTTTCAGTGAGATTGTCCTGATTCGCATCAAACCCCAGAGGATACAAGAGGCAGTGATCCAAGTTAAAAGCACTACTTTTCTTGGGATCTTGTTGATCCTCATCAAACCCCAGAAGATACAAGAGACTGCTGATGGTTGGGCAATGAAACAGGATGTTCTAATACTATGGTATCTTGAGATTTGTAGTTTTGTGAGGTATCAACACTTTTGATGGGGAAGGCTAAAGACTTTGTAAAACATTGAGGCATGGCAGGTAACATGGTGTCAAACTACATTAATTTTACAGTGTAGAGGTACCATAAGTTCCTTCCACATAGAACAGTGGTTCTCAACCTGTGGGTCCCAGGTGTTTTGGCCTACAACTCCCAGAAATCCTAGCCAGTTTTCCAGCTGTTAGGATCATTTTGAAGGCCAAAACATCTGGGGACCCACAAGTTGAGAACCACTGACATAGAAGATGCACTTTCATCCATGAAAGGAAATGCATGATTCCAAATGTCTGTGTAAATATAACAAGGTCATTAAGTGAATATTACCAACAACCTGCCCTTGGCCATGTGAGATTAAGGAATAAAAGGTAGCTTTATGGGATTGCCTAGCATAAATCTCGGGATCTGGAATTATTCTCCAATTGTGCTATGAAACCCTTGTATTGAATGGCATTGATGCACAACTGAATGTGCATCATTGTACAATTTTCAGCAAGGGCAGGCAGGCCAAGAATCACACCAGTATTCACAGCATTAATGCATTGGTCTGGATGTGTCCAGTAAATTGCAACAGAAAGATCTGGAAGATTCAGGTATCAAGGACAGACATAAAATTTACCAACCATTCTCATTCAGTTGTTGTACTTTCATAATTTGACAGGTGCTCATCTATCTTCACTAAGCCATACATTTTCTCCATAGCATTCACATTATGATAGCAATGTTTGATTATTTGAAATTCAGAAGCAGGCCATATCTCCCAGATTATATTTTTTTAAAGAATGTGATTTATTGAATGGCTTGCTTAACTTTAGAAGGTTGCATCATATTTATTCTTTAATTCCATCGGCTGTGCTTGGTAACAATAGGCTTTCATCTTATCCCATTTGAAATGGGAATCCCCCACTGGATACAGCCACCACTTACAAAGTTGATTTACTGCCACAGAAAACCATTTAGGACCTCTCTTAAAAATAAAAGGCAGGTTTAATATTAGAATGTCTCTCCGAGGTCTGCTTTGGTACCAATGTTTCATTAAATTAAAACTTAATTACAGTCTAGCAATGAAGGATGAGCATCCCTTCCACAGCTATTTGCATTCCTTAAAAGATTGCTCAGATGGCAGGGTGCCATTCTGGTCTGTTTAATTCAAGGTAGTTCCACTAAGCTTTCCCTTCCTTCTTGATTTCCCAAGAAAATAGGTGCTCAAGTTATGCAGAATTAGACACTTTCTAATTCCCTAGGGACATAGCATTTTATGCCATTCCTTTTTTATTTCCAAAACTAGTAACTGATTACAAAAATGTATTAACCTATGCTTTAAAAAAACAAAATTGTATGTAAGAGGCATCTTTCAATGCCCAGAAATAGATCATTACTCATCTTTTCCCTCAGGTGTTTTGTCTTGGTTTCCAGGTATTTTCATTCACGGGAAACTCACCAAAGCATGGAAGGCTTGGGAATGGCCAGTGAAATTTAATTAATTACCCCTGTCCAAAGGAAGCTGCCTCAAAGGTCTCATTGTGACCAAAGCAATTATTAGGTTTTATCTTCAAACAATGGGATGCCATTCCTGACATTGAAGGTATATTTTAGCAGAGTTGTCCTGTTTCAAGTCATTGACCCCTGCTGACTTAGGGTTATTGACATAAGGAAAGAAAGTTCATTTGTGATATTAGATACAAGATTGCGATCTGTCATTTTTTTCACAGTAAAGAACATTAAATTTACATTAGAAAAGAGATGGAAGTGATTATGTTATCTCTTGCTGATGGTCATCTAATAAGAAGGTTAAGCTACCGTGTAAACAAGTGGGGCCTCTTTTTTATGACATAAGCTTTGGTTCTCTAACTCACTTCTTCTCTTCCTCTTCATTTACCCCTCTCTGTGTGAAAGTTTTTGCTCTCATTTTTTGAAAGTGTGCATTTTTAGCCAACAGTATCTGGCAGTAAATGGGGATGGTCTTGTTTATAGTAGTGAGAAGACATCTCTCCTTTACAAACATGGATGTTATTTCAATACTTAACAACATTCATGTCTTTCCATAAGCAATCTTGACAATAGTAATTTGCTGCATCTTGATGGTTCTGTACAAACAGGAAAAAATTAGAATGCACCTTTTTTGCCTACATGTATACCTTATGGCCTTTTATTTGGAATAAAACAAGCTGGGATACAGTGGCCAAAACCTCATTTTTGTTGGCCAGTTACAACCCCATTCTGTCAACAAAAATTGCCCCTTATTTGTTTAAAGCTGCTAAAAGGAGATCGGAGTACATAGATCAGATTGGGGTGCAGTGTAGGGGAGACGAGGATAGTTGATGTATATATCTACAGGTAAGCTACATTGGTTTCAAGCTAACAAACACCTGCATATTTGTATTTTATTTTAAGAGGACTAGATATATGTTGTATATTGTGTTTGTACTGTTTGTTTTGATAAGGCCAACTGGCTAATCAATAAAAATTGTTCGATGTTGTTCACCTACATGTATACAGTATTCTGCTGTTTCTATTATTGCTCTAGCTGGCAACAGGATGGGTGATGCAAGGAAATAGCCATCACTATTTTCAGGTGTGAAATAGGAATATTACCTGTTCAGTTCAGGAATTATAACAGGCAAAGATGTGTATATCTCTGCCAGTTGCAGAAGTGGGCAAATCGTGACTGACCAGGTGTTGCTAGACTGTCTCCTGACAGCCTTAATTAACATAGTCAAGTTGCCCACCCCTGCTTTAACGTGTTT
Organism: Anolis sagrei; assembly: GCF_037176765.1. NCBI lineage: Eukaryota > Metazoa > Chordata > Lepidosauria > Squamata > Anolidae > Anolis > Anolis sagrei. Next base: position 232,536,570 of record NC_090023.1, read on the forward strand.
GGGCCATAGGTTGTTGTTGTATCCAGTCATGTGAGAATTTGAGTTTTGTGATTTTTTTCTAAAGCAGGGAAAACTTTGGCCCTCCAGGTGTTTTGGACTCCCACAATTCCTAACAGCTGGTAAACTGGCCAGGATTTCTGGGTATTGAAATCCAAAGCAGATCCAAGTAAGGTGGCTTTTTGCAGTTGACAGATCATGATTTTGTCAGTGATTATTGTTTCCAAATGCTGGCTGAGATCTTTTGGCAGTGTGTCGATTATCACTGGTATGGTGACATCAATAATCCAAACTTTTTTCTTTTCCACAATTGTGATGTCTGGTGTATTGTATTCCAAAACTTTGTCTGTCTGGATTCGAAAGTCCCACAGCATTTTTGCATGTTCATTTTCCAATACCTTTGCAGGTATATGATCCAACCAGTTCTTTACTACTGGCAGGTGGTACTTGTGACATACACTTATTATTATTATTATTATTATTATTATTATTATTCATACTCCACTTTTTCTCCCTACAAGGAGAATCAAAATTATCATGGGGAAAAGGTGTCTCAACTGAACCTTTATTATCAATCCTTGTTTCCACAGAAAGCCCAATTTTTCAAAATCCAACTATTACATGAAGAGAAAGTGAGGTAATAGACAGCAAAACAAACATCACAGTTACTCTTAAAAATGTCCCTGCCTTGACTTACAAACAAACAAATTCAGCTTAAGAACAAACTTACAGCCTGTACATATGAAATGCAATGTCTGACTAATCAGCTGGCTCAGCCTGTGATTTGGGACAGATGAGTGCCATGTGGTTGTATCCCAGTATCCTGTCCCTGCTATTGCTAAAATGCATCTCTCTGAACTGACAAAAAAATAGAAGATGTGTATGTTTCCCTTTATTAACTTCAAGCCTACAGAGAAAATACAAAAAGAAATGTTTTCCAGGTTTGTTACAGTTGATGCCACATGATGAGAGAATATTATTTTCATCTCATTAGAAATAATGTGACAGGAAACAGAGGATTTGCTCCCACAAAACTGAGCCGATAAGTGAAAAAATAAACAGCAATGCCTTTTCATTAGCCTCTGACAGTAATCCCTGCTATATCGCAGAGACATTTGCAATATTGAACATGTCTTTTGATAATAATTCCCTTTCATTGTCTGTTTAGAGGTTGATAATGGCAAGGGAGGTTATCTAGCAAGCCTGGAATTTCTACATGCTCAGTGAAGTCTCCAATTCACTTCCTCTAATGGCAGACAGGATGCTATGAGTGCCAACAGTATTTAAGCAGAAGGGGAGAGGTCGCACAGAGAAACAGGAGGTGTCAGTTTGCTACAGGAAAGCCAAGCTTAAAATTATTTTCAAAAATAAAAAATATTAAAGGAGAAAAACAAAAATAATGAAACACATACACACATAAGAGCTCAATAAGGACTAAGGGTCTCATCACAAAGGGCAGGCAAAGTGTCCTGATTCACCTGCCATCGCAGTGAAAGGAGAAGGGCAGCAAGGCATGCCGCTCACCCTCGATGATGCTTTTCCTATCACATGGGGAAAGCATCACCCTCCCAGAGTGGCCTGTGCTGGCTCCAAAGCCTCCCGTGTTGTAGGAAAAGCCTCTGGTGACACTTTCACTCCAGTTGGGGGTGGGAACTCCACCAGAAGTCATGTCATGAGATGGCTGGCATGGGGCACCATCCAGAAGACAGGGTGAAAGCTTCCTAGGACACGAAATTCTCCCCGTAGGATAAGGTTGTAAGTGCTATGAAAAGTTAAAAAAAACCAAAGGATATTATTGTGGGTTGGGATGGAAAAAAATCTTGCTTGAAAGGAATAAGTGGACAAAATCCCAAACAAGAATTATAGAATAATAGAATCTTAGAGTTGGAAGAGTCCTCACGGGGCATCCAGTCCAACCCCTTGCCAAGAAGCAGGAAAATCACATTCAAAGCACCCCGAACAGATGGCCATCCAGCCTCTGTTTAAAAGCCTCCAAAGAAGGAACCTCCACCACATTCTGGGGCAGAGAGTTCCACTGCTGAACAGCTCTCACAGTCAGGAAATTCTTCCTAATGTTCAGATGGAATCTCCTTTCTTGTAGTTTGAAGTCATTGAAGTCATTGTTCCCCTAGTCTCCAGGGCAGGAAAACACACACACACACACACACAACAAAAACAACCAAGTCTTCTCCCTCCTCCCTATGACTTTCCCTCACATATTTACGTATGACCATCATATCTCTTCTCAGCTTTCTCTTCTTCAGGCTAAACCTGCCCAGCTCTTTAAGCCGCTCCTCACAGGACTTGTTCTCCAGACTCCTGTCAGGTGGAAAGATGATAGTGTGGGTGCATCTGCACTGTAGAATTAATGCAGCTTGACACCATTTTAACTGCAATGGCTCAACATTTTCGAATTCTGAGAGCTGTGGTTTGGTAAAGCTACAATTCCCATGTTTCTATAGCATTGAGCCATGGCAGTTAAAGTGGTGCCAAACTGCATTAATTCTACAGTGTAGATGCACTCTGTAATATTATCTTGCAAACCCATTTTGTGTGTTATGCTCAGGGCCAGATTTACCATTGTGCTGTTTAGATGTGCTTAAACACAGGGCCCCATTGCCCCCCCCCCCCCTTACTCATCTTCCTGGCTATTTTTATTTATTTTTTACAATGGATTTTGCTTATGCGGTGCAATCCTAAATTTGAAGATGTTCTGTTTCAGAGCAATTCCAGACATAATGATAGTTAATAGTCTATAGGAGTGTGCCACAAAGCAGGCAGCGTAGGCCTACTGGGCCAACCTCCTTCAGGGGCCAAGTAGCAGGTCAGTGATTTCTAGCTGTTTCCTGAAGGTGGTTTGATCAGTTCCCTTACTGACTTGATTGCAAAGTCTTTCCATGTATAATAGCCAGTCTCCTTCTAGGACTGTGAGGAGCTTCCCTCATTCTCTGTTTGATCCAGGGTTGCTGGATCAAGTAAGTGACAAAGTTTCTGTTATTTAATGGTTGTGTAGAGAATGGAATTTCAGCAGGTACTGCTTGTCACCCAAGCTGAAATTCCGTTTTTTACATAGCCACAAAAAGAATAGAAATCATATCCTTCATTGCATCTGGCACCAATACAAGAATTCCTCAGGAGGTAGGAGGAGGTAGGAAACCAGGTCTTATGAGGTTAGGAGCCAAGCCCTGGGGGAAAACTTGTTCACGAGCTCCAAAAACCCCTCCCTTGAAAAGTCTTTACTCCATGGGTGGCATCTATTACCTGCCCTTGTCTTTTTCTGAGGCTGTCTTGAAAAGCAGGAACAAATCCAATAACCCTCCACCATCAGACAGTTTCCACTCTCATTTCATTAGCTACTGATTCAACTTTTATGCTTATATTTATACTCTGGATGTTGAGTTTTCATTTTGATGAGTTTTCATCATTTTGCTATGCAGTTTGCAAAGATTATTCACAGTTCAGAAGTTATACTTATACTAACAATGTACCTGAATAGTATGATTTATTCCAATGAAGATGCCTTGTTATGCGATCTGATGAATATTCAGAGGGAAGCCTTAAGCATTTATTTACCCCAATTCTGTGGTGCTTATTAGGACAATGCATCCTCAAGAGATGCTTTCACATTTTGTTCCACCTACATTACATTCTCATATTAACTGTCTCATTTATCATGTTGAAAGCACTTGCTTTTGTGGATATGTAGCTGATTTCTGTCCATTATATGCTTCATCTGAGTTAATTATTTGTGGATTTATAGCATGGCAACATATGGAGAAGGTATTCCTGTTTGGAAAGGACATGAAGTCCAATTCTTAGGAGCCTTCACTTTTATATCTTCTGGCTATGGCTCCTGGGATTTGATTTCAGTAAGATCTAGTAGGCCAAATATTGCTCACTCTGATGCAGTGCAATGCTTATCTATCTATCTATCTATCTATCTATCTATCTATCTATACATACATACATACATACATACATACATACATACATACAGAGGAGGATTATTTAGTGGACAAACCTTGCAACATATCTAATGCATTCTATCTATATAGTAATATTTTGCAGAACAATTTGAATGAAAAAGTAAAATTATATGCTGCTCACTCCCTTATAAATGAATTATGGCATGTCAGTGGGTTTATGACATGAATGATCTATATATACCAGAAATGAAACTGTGAAATAATCAAGGTACATTCAGCCCCTTTGATAAACACTTGAAGAGTGAAAAACATTGCATCATATAAACCTGCATACTGGCTAGACTCAGCCACCCCATAATTCTGGCTAACGAAACCTTCCCTGGAATCAGACTAGATGATGGATTTGCTAGCTGGAACTGCAAGGAGAGGTTGGGGCAAATGGTATAAATTCAGAACGGCATTCTTTCCATCTCTTCACAACACACTTTACAGCTGGGATTAAACAAAATGGGCTAATTATGAACGGTGCCTTGAGCTCTTCTATTCATTCACTCTCTCTCCTTGGAATGGAAACTGCATGATTTTAGCTTTCCTTCTGCATTCCTGGGGACTGATGTGTGAACTTTAATAGTCACAAAGAAATGAAAACTGAGCTCAATTTTCTCATTTCTTGATTGTGTGTGTGTGAAAGTTAATTTAACTAGCAGACTTTACACACTACAGATAGATAGCTTGAATGCACTGTTAATAGCAAGTATTTTAAAATTCAGATGGTTATTTCCAAGCCCATGACATTCACACAAATATATTTTCAAATGAAAATTCAACTATTCATCCTAGAAAGCTATTGTCACATAGTAAAATTAGAAGGCTCAATTGAATAGTTTCCTTTCAGTTAGTTTTTTAATATTTGAAATTGTCAGAATGCAACAAGAGAGGTTTTTTAACACAACCCATACAGAAAAATATTTTGAAACCAAGGCTCTCCCAGCTATTTTTTTAAACATTGCTTTTTAAATTTTAATTAAATTCCTACTAAATACACTGCTACTTACTGAGAGGAAGAAGAAGAAAAGTAGATTAATTATTCACATCCAACTCTGTCCATATTTTCCTCTATCTCTTTCTTAAATTCTTTTTGTGTGTGTTTTGAAAGGGTATGTTCAACCTATACTTTGGGCTTCCATACAGTTTTGAAGATTAATAGAGCTAAATCTGGAAGATATTTGACCTTCTTAAAATATAGCTATTAATTCTAACAGTGTCATTGCAAGTAAGTCATTGCAAGTATGGAGCAAGACTTGAACTGGAGCCACATCTAAACAGGATTCTTTAATTCCCGGACCTGCCCCAGATCCAGCAGCTCAATCCATGGCCATGTGTCCAGACTCAGCTGCTGTGCTGGCATATTTTCTTCTCTGTTTGTCACTTCCACTGCTCCTCAAGGGCCATGGTGCTCCCCACATGCATCTGGCTGCTGCCCATTACATCTTCTGAGGCATGCCTGCATCATCAATAAGGAGAGAATATAATGATCTGCCTCCTTATTGCTGATCATGTGGGTACCTCATTTTGACTTCAGCAGTTGCTACCGTGATAGTCAAGTGCATGCAGGGAGATCTGCAACCTATGGGGAGCATAAGAGGTAACACAAGGATTAACCATCTGCAAAAAAAGGTGATGGAGATAATGGTCATTTCCATCTGGACCCAACACAGCTGTCCAGATGGCCATGAAGCCTTCAGATGCTCCAGAGTTTCATCAACTTTGTTTAAAGTGGAGCCAAGTCATGTTGAGGACAAAAAAGAGAGATACTTTACCATGTTGTGTAAACTGTCAGCACTGGAAAACTCTGGTTAAAATCCTCACTCAAGCTATGAAGCTCACTATTGGATCTTGGGATAGTCACTATTCTCTCTAAGCATAATTTAGGGCCCTTCCACGCAGCCATATAACCCAGAATATCAAGGCAGATAATCCACAATATCTACTTTGAACTAGAGTATCTAAGTCCACACTGCTATATACAATCCAGTTCAATGTGGATTTTATACAGCTGTGGAAAGGGCCATAGTCATACTCATGCAAATATCTTTCATTATGCACATTGCACAAGGAGTTATCCAGTACAACCTGGCAAAGCCGTTTTGACCAAACGTGCAATGGCAACAAGGCAGCTCAGCCCACAATCCAAACAGCCACCAATTGGCTAGCAGTTCATGGGATTGCACTAAGACAGCTCTCTCACTGCCAACTAATTGGTCACTTTCAACTCCCAGACCTACATGGAACCTCTGTGTAAGAGGATTCTGCTGTAATCGTATACTCTTGCAGTTTGAAATAGAGTCTGTACTCAGTGTTACTCCTTGGAGAAATGATAGGATATAAAACCCATTATTTTTCATCTTCTGTAGACTACATTTCTCAAGGCTTAATACTTGATTTGTGTATCTCTTCATTCAATTTAATGGGGGTACATGCATGTCTTTTGTGAGTGGGATAATGGTCGTAGGGGAGCAGGCAGTAAATGCCCCATACATCTATGCTAAATTCCAACCCGGATTGCGCCTCCACTTCCTTTTTTGGGAACAACAAATAAAAACAAAAATTCAGTTGTCAGAGCCACTTCAAAACTTCATTTAGAAAACAGATTCTCGTGCGCAAAAACTTGCACAAAATACATTTGTACTTTCCTTGTGCCCAATGATCCTTTGATGTTTTTATTGCAAGGTACTGGTTAATATATGTTAACAATTGATTTTTTGCACCAGCGGAAATCCTGGGGACTCTGTTAGGATCTCACCACACAAGAGAGCATCTATCCACTTTAAATCCAGTTTCTGCCTCCTGCAGAATTCTGGGGTTTGTAGTTTAGGGAAGGGCTTTTAAACTGCTCAGCTAGAGAGATCCTGGGCTTCACTAAACTGCACACCACAGAATTCTGCAAGAAGCAGGAACTAGATTTAAATTAGATAGATGCTCTATGTGATGATCTCCTAAATTGTAATACAAAGAAGTAACTTTTCCAAGATCTGTTCATGGGCTTACATTTTCAGAAGCAAAGGAATGCATTTCTTCTTATAATTGAGAGTTTGAATACCATATTATGTCATACACTCTTCCATATCCTAAGCAGATAAAGTATACTTCTTTTCCCTTCAGGGAGAAACCACTGGAAAGGTTGCCAGGTCTTTTTCACGTGTCTTCAATTCTGCCAGGCCTGTCCCATATCGACATACCCTGGCCTGTTGTAACATATCTTATACCAGGCCATGTGCCAAGTCACAGACTGCTTTTGAACCATAATGTGGCTTTTATTCAAACATCTCATGAAAAGAATAAGAGGAAAGTCTTTGTGAAAGATGAACTGGATTGGTTTTTCTTTCATGAAAACATTGCTAGTAGGCTATGCAATCAATGATGACAACAACAACAACAACAACAACAACAACAACAACAACAATCATCATCTTTATTTATACCCCGTCGCCATCTCCCCCAACGGGGACTCGGGATGGCTTACATGAGGCCAGGCCCAAACAACACATTACAGCAAATTACAGTACTGCTTCAATCATATAGAAATTGTCAAAGGCTTTCATGGCCGGAATCACTGGGTTGTTGTAGGGTTTTTTTGGGCTGTATGGAAAATTTCTTTTCCTATGTCAGATATATCAGAATACATGTGGTATTAACATGAATTGTGAATGTCACCTGGTTCTACTATTCCTCTCTTGTCCTCCATGCCTAGAAATTCTTCCCTTGTTTGTACATGCCTTGACCTTTCAATGCAGCCAGTAGATTTGACCTGAAAGACTCCTTGTAATTCCTTAGCCTAGAGAATATCCCAGTGTCCCATTTAATGAGAGTAAATCACAAACAATCAGAACATGTCACTTCTTTGCTGTGTTATAACAGAATACTCAAATAATCGTGAGGCATTTTTTATCCCATTACATTACATGGGCTTGAACAAAAAATATCCCAATGGCAAGATTTATTGTGACATTCCTTCCTTCTGGTGATTTTTAAAAAGGACATAGAAAGTAGTTGACACTTGAAAAAACTGTTTACAAGTAACAGTGCCAAAGATGCTTCTGTTATAGACTTATTTCTAGATGGATTTTGCAATAAAACATGGCTCTGTGATGCTATAATGTCCCACCCTAGTGCACAAGCATTAATCTGGTTATCTCTTTTTGCTATACTACTGTTTGCTATATTTATTGTTGCTCAAGTTTTCTTTGAGAGAGATTTTATCTGAAGTAGAAATTTCTTGAATAGACAAATCAGATAGATAAATAATATAGCTACATGTATAGATCTCATATCACAGGTTCTTCAGGTGTCAGCAACATGAGCCACCACTTTTTATTTAACTGCCCAAAGACAAGACAGATCCATGTGTTCATCATGCTTAATTCCCTGAAAATGAACAGCCTTCAGACCTTTAATTATGACACTCACTAGCGTCTCCAACTTAATGGGTGGCCAATGGCAAATTATGTACCTTGATAGTTCATGTTCCAAATGGCACATTTCTCATAAGAAATCCACCATTTATGTGGTTAATGTTTTATATGTATCTATCTTGAGGATGTTTTCTGTGTGCAAACATCAGTCAACATCTGCTGATTTACTTAAGTAATTAAACTGTTTAACTGTTTTAATTAACCAAATAATTCACCTTAAGTCATTGTTATAAGCTTTTCATAATATTCTGAAGTGAGTGGCACAAGATAACTGTGGAAAGCTGACAGACTTTCATCACGAAGACGTTCAAGCATGGTTTCTAGTGGAAGTATTTTTTCTATCCCTTTATGCTTTCAAACTTTCAATACATACAGCAATTTCTTCATGAGAATTAGATGCCATGAAGCTCTCCTTGGCAAGAACAGTCAAGTAAGAGGAGATGTTGATAGACAAATACCACAAGAGGAACTTTGCCCATTTCAGAATTCTCTTTCCCAATGTCCATCCAGTAAGGGTCAGGTTAAGAAATCTACAATGAAAATTATATTTGTAGGCTATTTTTTTATTATTAATAAAGTACATTGGCTGAAATAATTTAGTGTAAACTCTCCTCGTGGAATTAAAATACCCTATGATGTTTATTCCCAAACAAGTCAATGGTATAAACATGCACCATTAAGAGCAGCAACAAAACCAGGCAATAAAAGTTCTACTGGGAAGAAATGGACCTTCTTTGGAATTATGCCTGCTGGCGAGATAGAAAATATAATCAGATAGGGCATGTAGCTTGCTCTTTTTGTCACTGTGGGCCTGCAGTAGGATATTTAAAAACTCCAGACACCAGAAAGAAAAGAATTCTTAACATGGGGTATCTACAATGTAGAATTCATATTGTTTGTCACCTCTTCAAATGCCATGGCTCAATGTTATTGAATTATGGAAGATCTAGTTTGGTGAGGCAGATGTTCTCTTTGGCAGAGAAGGCTAAAGAGTTGTTGGACTACATTAATCCAATCATGTGACATTTATCTCAGTAAATTATCATTACTTCAAAAACATGTTTCTAGTAACATGTGTGAGTTATAGGCCAGATATACACTTCCAAATAATGCAGTTTGAATTTATTTAAACTGCATTATATGGGCCCACACTGATTATATAAAAGTAGTTCAAACTGCATTATTTGGCAATTTAAATCCTGCTTCGTTCTATAAGGAATAATGTCTTCAACTACTAGGCCATTAATTTTCAGCTTCCAGTTCTTCAGACATTTGAAGATTTTAGCTCTGAAAAGTTCCAACTAGTATGGTCAATGGCTAGGAGTTCTGAGAGTTGAAGTCCTAAACATCTGGAGAACAAAAGATTGAGATCTGCTATTCTGGACCTAATAACGTTTTTTCCTTTCAGATCAGCCTGTGTCTCATATTATAATAAATCCTAAGCACCAGCTGAGAATAGAAATCAGTTCAGGCAGAAACTCTTATACAAGAGGAGTAAGGCAATAATACATATCATGTGAGCTCTTCTTAGTAACAAAAATGTAATAGTAGATTTGCCTTGCAACCCTTATTTAACATGCCATTCAAATAGAAATTCTGTGTGCTGGAAACTTCATCATGGAGATCTATCAACATGTAGCAAATTACATAGAACTAAAATAGAATTTGACTTGGAAGGAATGTTGGACCAATGTTAATAATTTCCAAATATATTTCCCATATGTGCAACACAGGATCGAAAATATCACTTTTCCAAATACGTTTGTATAGAAAAAGAGATAAAATTACTAACATGTACCTTGACCAGAAAAAAAGACAGTCAAACAGAGAGAAAAGAGGAGAGCAACTAAATCTGCTTTACTAGCTACCCTCAATATAATTATTAGTCATGGACCCGGTTACTGTTTCATCCATTTATTTCATGTTTTTGTACTGTTTGTTTCATTTGGATGGCATAAAATGATACACCCCACCCTCCGGTATGGAAATATCAGTGAAACAAAAAGACAGTGGGAACAGTAACCATTTGGTGCTTGGTTGCAAGCCCTGGCAGGTGATGCCACTTTGGGCCATCTTGGTACACACACACACACTTCTTGGAAAAAGAATGTGTGTGTAGCCTTCAAACCCAAAGTGCCAGTGCCTGCCAGGGCCTGCAGTTGAGCGCTGAGCACTGAGCAAGAGGCGCACAGCTGCAAGACCTGGCATGTGCTAGCACTTTGGGCCTGCAGGCCACACACACACTCTTCTTGGAAAGAGAGTGAGTGTGTGGCCTGCAGGTTCAAAGCGCGCTGCAGCCGAGCACTGAGTAAGAGGCGCTTGTCCCTCAGCTGCCAGCAAACACAGCACATTCCAGCCCTGCACCAAGGATCCCACTGTGGGTCCACCCCTAGCTCCTATGAAGAGACCTCAGAAGTAGTGCAAGGTAGGTTTCCTGATTGGAGGGGAAAACAGCAGGGAGAAATGGCAGCAGAACTAGAGCTAGTTTCACCCCTCTAGCCCTAAAACTGAGCAGAAGGGGTGAGTGGAAAGCCCACCCATTGTCACCAATGGGATGAAAATATGCATTTTTTCACCTAGGACAAAAAAGTTCATTCGGTAAGATGCCCAATTTCAGGAGAGGCGCTCTAAAATGAAAATGGGGCTTTACGAATGAAACAAACAGAAACAGATTGATTCTACACCAATGCACAAGACTAATGGTGGTTACCCAATAAATAAACAAAAAAACTCCTCCCTGGGTGAATTTTGGAAGAAGCCTTCAAGTGATTAATAGAAGGGTTGAAATGTTTTTATTTATTTATTTATGCAAGGCTTCCCTGACCTGGTTATTTCATTAAACATGTGCATATTGCTTGTGCTGAATAAAAAGTTTGCTAAAACATGTTGAACTGCTCTTTCGTGTGGTGTAGAAACCTAATCTTTCCATGTTATTTCTGCCTCTGGTATTCATTTTCTGTTAAAAAAATAATGCCCAGGAACACATGAAGTTCATCAAAAGGTATATCTTTATACTGGAATCAACATGCTGAGAATACACCCTCTCCCAAGTTTTTTTCCAATAGAGTAAAAATCACTTCTTTGCTGAGACATGAAATCCTGTAAATGAATCATACAGAATACAGTTCTTCTTAAGTTCCCTTCTTTATCACACCTTTTCCTCCTATCAGCACTTACTCTTCATCTACTGTCTGTGGTAGGTCCCATATGGTTCAAAATCAGGTAACATCTGAAGGCCATTGTGTGGTGGCAGCAGTATATTTGGCAGCAGCTCTTGTGACAGCATGACTTGGCAAGGCCTGATCTAATTCTTTCCATCTGTTTCCCTCCCCTGACTCTCCCTTTCATTCCTTTAGAGTTAGGGAGAAGAATTAAGAATGGCAAGTAAAGAAAAAGGGGGCAGCTCTTTTGAATCACAACCACATCATCCACTCAGTTAAAGCAGAATATTTGGTTTGAAGCTGATGAATTTCCACCAACTTGACTGGAACAAAATTGGCTTTAAATCTGCTTTAGAGGGTTTGCAAAATGAGTCTTTTCTGAGACTTACAAACATGAGTGACTTCTTGATTCAGTTCCCATTGTCTGAGAATTTAGCCACAATGCCTCAAGTGTGTGCGGCTACATGGAGAAATTCCAAAAAGTCATTAAGCCACCAAGCTGGTTTTAGTCAGGATCCAGCCATCTCCTCAGCAAAGGGAAAAATCTCGGAAACTGCCACCATTAAGCTTTCATGTATCATTAAGTTTGAGTTTATTTTCCACAAATAAATAGAAAGAAAAATGTTGTGTTATTTTATTCCTCTACATTCAGTATTGGTAATAATTCTTCCAGTAGTTTAGGTTCTTTTAATACTAATGTTCAAAAGCTGTTTGCTTTTGTTTTCACAAGCGATCTGATGCTTTGATATATATTTCTCTCTCTCTCTCTCCCCCCCCCCCCCCCATTTCCTACTTCCTGATATGAATCGTATGGACAAAGTAAACAGACCGCTCTGTTAGAGTTTCCCATTTTACAAATGAGCCATAAAATTGTCCATTAATCACCCTTGGCTCCCTGGGGGCCAGTCTGCATTGTTGAGGTTTCCTTTTCCATTTCTGATCCCTGCTCTGCTGAGAAGATTACAAGGAAAACAAAAACCAACAAATAGTCAGAGCAAACAAAACGTCAGAACAATCAACAAATTACAATTTTGGAAAAATGAAAAATAGGAAGAAAACTACCCTCCCCAGAGCAAAGATAAAGTTTTGATCAGAGTCTATAATCAAGTTCAGAAATTCAGCTTTGATACCTGCCTTAATCTTATTATTTTCTCTCTCTCCATAACTGTCACCTTTTCTCATCTAGAGAGCATCTCTTTAAACAAATACTACAAGCTCAAGCTCCTAAAAGCAATGAAAAAGACCCTTTGGGTACTCCTGAAGTAATAATTCTCAGTGCTGGGAGGGTGGGGGTGGGTGGTTAACTAGTAGTTGAGTTTTTCAGGGGGCACATCTGATAGGGAATGCATAGTGTACCTGTCTTCCTCTCTACCCTGCCTTATGAATTTACATAAGGTCTTTCTCACATTCCCCAGAATTTCATCTAGCCAAGAGCTATCTTTTAAAGACCCGTGTTTGTATTACCAGTTCTTCACTTGATGCATTCGTGTATATATCTACAATCTATATGAAAGATAAAGATATTTGAATTCGTAACACAAAAAGATTCTATGCAATATGGAGTAGGGGCCCGCAAGCCTTTTTGTTCAGTATCATTTGAAATTGTGAAAAAAGTTCCACTGGCAACTTTATAAAATAGCTCCTAAGGAGTTGCTTAGTCACAAAATGGCTTTCAAAAATGGCAAGAAGATATTTTTATCCCAATAAGAAATAAATATGCCCTCTTGGTTTTGTCAGATACATAGTTTCTCCAACCTACCACCTGCAAACACAATCTCATTTAAGTTTATGTTGGTGGATGCATATTTGTTGATGCCCAAATGGCTCCATAACATGGATAAAAAGTACATGAGTCTTTGTGATTTTTATACAGGCTGGCCACAAAACTTTCTCCACATTGGATTTGTTAATCCCTATCCGAATACTAAAAATTGTGCCAACTTTTATTTATCTTTTGAGACCTGGCTTAGACCCATATCCTTATTTTGGCATTTATAATTACGTAGCTGTTGCTGAAGTGCTGCTATTGATTAGAAGCTTGCTCTTCTATTTATGAAAGCATAAAGGAGGGATCTTGAAGGCTATGGGCCCTTCCACACAGCATATAACTCAGACTATCAAGACAGGTAATCCACAATATCTGCTTTGAACTAGGTTGTCTGAGTCCACACTGCCATATAACCCTGTTTAAAGCAGATAATGTGGGATTTTATACAGCTGTGTGGAAGGGGCCTATGACAGTAGAGGGTAGACTCATGTAGGATTTCCCAAAAAGGTAGACTTCAAGTTTAGTTCCAGCAACAGATTGTGTTTCTCTTATTCAAGAGCTAACCTAGCTAAATTCAGAAAGATTTGCCACCAGATGATGAACTGTCCAAGGCAACAATAATCAAAGCAATAAAGAATAGCTCAAATCTGTATCCATGGGGGAATATTAACCTTGGGAAAATCACAGATCTTTACCATGCTCAATTTAATCACAGTACTTTCTTTGAGTTAACATTCAACATTGTTCTTATACAGTCTGGGGTTTATATGAAGAATAGATGGATGAAGAGTAGAAGTAAGTTTGTGATACAAGCCAGATCAACTGTTAGATTTTTGTTAAATTGATACATTTTTCAGTTTTTGACATCTCGAAAATATTTTGATGTATACCATTTAGAAATGAATACACATCTTTATAGAACATCATTATCATCCACATTGGAAATCAGAGCCTATTATAGCAATTATATTATTATAATTATAATTGTTTATTTCCATAGGGAGTTGGACTGGATGGGCCCACAAAGTGTCTTCCAACTCTATGATTCTATTATTCTTGCCCACCTCTCCTCATGGCTCAAGGCGGGTTACTCTTAAAGGGTTTGAAACAGCAAGAGATGGCAAAATCGTATGCAGTTCAGGATATGCAGCTTAAGATATGCCTTGAACTGGGTCCTTTAGAATCATTGTAGTACACTAGAGAAACAACTTTATGGAAGCATCATAGCAATAAAAGTAGCACTCCTTCCCAACCAAATCTCAGTCTAGATGCAATTTGCTAATGAAACATTCAGATGCAATGTGCTAATTAAACAAATATGACTCCACTGGTAGAGGATGTAATTAGTGGTGTATCTACATTCTCAGTAATGGCATGGAAAAGATGGGATGTAATGAATTAGAGTAATGAAGGTATTTTGGGCCCTCTAGGTCTGTGGATTGTGGATTGATGAATTCAACTGAGAGTAGTTCATTATGCCCCATATTATTAAATGGTGGAGACATGATCAAAGAAATGCTGAAGCATGCATGTTCATATTCCCAGTATTTAATAATATGGGTAGTGATCGTCCAGTTCTTTTTTCATATTTCAGCCCTTCATGGATACAGCGGGTCCACTGTACATGGAACACTCTTTCCGGGTAAAAGGGATGCAACAAAGTTATCTTTCAAAAGTAATATAATGGTCAAGATCACTGCATACTTTCACTTTGCTACCCAAATACCACCTCTGAAAGGTACATAATGAGCCACAGAATGGTAGTGACATGCTGCCTGAGTGTCCTACCATTCCTCTAATCATTAAATTATGATGCTCTTTACTTCTGGAAAGCTGATATTTGGAGGGTTAGGGGCCTAATGTAAGGACGTATTGAATATCGGTGGAGATGTCGGCATGTATGACCAACATGATATACGTCAACATCTTCCAGTCAGGGTAAATATCGCACAAAATTATGAATTCCAGAATTCCATAGCACTATGCCATAGCATTTAATATAGTGCCAAACTGCTATAATTCTGCAATGTGGGTACAGCTGTTATCTCCCTGAACAGCACTCTGAGGGAGCAATAGATTTCAGATAATAGCACCAACCAATGCATTATACACTATTGTCAATCCTTTCTTTCTAACTTTAACATTGAACATAACAATGATGTTAGTTGTTTCAAAACAAACTCCACACCAGTGTTCACATAAACAGAACACTAACAGTCAATGAAATGTGTTAAGTATTTTCAATTAACATTCCAGTCTCTCAGCATACACTCACTCTCCCCATCAATCTAAAGTTGGAAAACTTACCTTTTACAATACATCACTTAAAATCCTTCAAAATGGCTAAGGAATTCTGGAAGTTATAGTAAAGTAATGATCAGATTTTCCCAATTTCTGCTCCTCCCACATTTTGACAAAACAATAAAAAAACAGTACTTAAACCTTAAGTATCAACAACATTTTCTTATACCAGCTGAAAAGTCACTACCAAAGAGGACAAATAGGACTAGGTTTTTTAGATATATAAGTGTAGACACGATCAGACTTGCTGAGACCAGAAGGTAAACTGCAGATTTCTTAAAGAAGAAAGAAGTACAGAAAAAAAATCATGGGGTAATTTGTAGATACTAAGTTTTTGAGTGCAACTGTCAGAGCAAGAAAGGAAGGTCTGGGAAACGCCCCTCAATAAATGGTGTTTATGCCCCAGGAAAATGTCTAGCAGTTTATATTATGGCAATTGCAATTGTAGACTTTTGTAAATAACAAAAAAGCTTGTTTTTGTTTTCTGTCCTGGCTTATGGATTTGTTTAAGGGGCCAGATGCTGATGAAAGAACAGAGCAGCCTGTTCTGGCAATTGTGTCTGCAGGATGTGTAATGTACACAATGGCAAGTTTTTAGTATTAGATGTAGTTTTAAAGCAAATGATCCAACTTTGGTGAAGATGAACAGGTCACGCTCTTAGAATTAAGAATCTTGTTTTATCTTCTTGAGTCTCCCAAAAGAAAATATAGAAATATGAATATATAGAACTGTTTTGATGTAGTTCATGTCTGCTTTGTGCTTAATAACTGATAAACACTTTATGTAGATTTCCAAAAAAAACCACCAAAAATATATGGATATAATTCAATTTCAAGGCACTCACAAGGTGGTCTGAAAGCCCACTAGTGTTCTTTTATTTTATTTTCTGACGATACTAGCTGTATGTGTTTCAAGGTGAGCTAAAATGGGGAATGTTGGCATGTGATTGTTGTGGTTAACTAGGACCACAGTTAAAGATGATCCATGCCTGGTGAGCTATGCTAAAAACCAGACAGGCCAGAGAAACCAACTCACCAAGTTGAAGACAAGCCACAGATGTTTATTATGATTTTGCCAAAAAGGATGCAAGTATAGCAATTTTGCTTCAAAAGGTACATGCATAAGCATACAGAGAAATACGAGATACCTTATACAGTTCTGATAGTGGGGGAGAGCAAGAATGTATTGAATCACTATGAAGAAATTCCCCCTCTTGCCTTTAGTAAACAGAAAGAGCAAAGCATTACAGTAAACAGGTGGAGCAAAGGTTCAATAAATAGAAGGAGCAAGCTTTTTCTCCCACATTTCACACTTCTTTAACTAATGTCACAATTGGTGTTACCCCCTCCGATGATTTCACCTGATTCAACCCGCACCTTCTGTACCATCTTATTTGGGATCATAGGGTAGAATGATTAGATAAGGTGTTAACCTGAAAAGGAGATGAAGGGAAGCCAAGTTTTTAACATGGGAAAGTCATCTCAAGGTTGGCTTGAATGGCAAACAGTTTTATCTCCATAAAGCCTGAGCAAAGTGGAGCTATAGTACACATCCCATGTGTAAGACAAAACTGTTCCTCTCTCTGAAGCCCCAGTTGATCTATGATCTAATCTGGTCTCTTTAAATAAGCTTTGGTTTGTTTAACTAAGAACTCCTTTATCTGTTATTAATGTTTCTTGTTGTTATCACTGCCAGTAACTTAAATGCCCTTGTCTTATTTTATGGATACTTCTATAAATCTCTTGGCCTCAACAAATATGTGAAGCTCTGCAGGAATTTTTCAGTTACCAGTGAGCTCACCACCCTCTTTTAACAACACCAACTATAAGCATGTAAAGTCCTGAGATGCCTCGACTGGCAAACTGTATGACTCACTCGGAGTAGTGAACACTTCTGTCTGTTCAAGGACAACGGAATATTGTGTTCCTGAACAGTATGTGTTATTCGTCTTGACATGTTTTTAAGAGTCATTTATTTGCCTCATTTCACCTGTCCTGTAATATTTTTAGATCCTTAAGCACAAAAAAACTCTAATTAACATATGCTGGCATTCTCACAAAAAGCATACTTCATCTTTCTGGCATCAGTGTGACTCTAAAGTCATAGCTTAACATACTTTATTTCACATAGTGCCTACATGCATGAAGGAAAACAAAGAAATGCCCTGTTAGGCATTTGAAAAGAGTGCTGATATCAGGAATGAGAAATAAAGCATATTAGACATCCCCACTTTTCTTGTTGTTCTGCTTACATAAAGAAAGTCTGAAGAAAGAGCTTCTGCTCCTTGTAAAAACTTTCACTTAAAAGAGAAACCAAAAAAATAAATCAGGGTTCTCAAATGAATTGAGAAGTTTTAAGCATATGAAACATTATTTTCTTTGGACTCTTGCTATCAACACTTGGACAGCAATGATGCGGGGTGAAAGGCTTAAGGCACACAATGCAAAAATATATGCAGAACTTCTATTAAAATCCCCATCTGCCAGAGTGCTTCTACATGGTAGAATTAATGCAATTTGAGGTCACTTCAACTGGAATCCTATGGGATCATGGGAGCTGCAGTTTAACAAGACCTTTGGCCTTCTCTACCAAAGAAGGCTGGTACTTCACTAAACTTCAAATCCCATGATTTCATATCATTGAGCCATGGCAATTAGTGGTGTGAAACGGCATTAATTCTACCATGTAGATACCCGCCCTCCTCACACAGACACACACAGTTATCAAAATATCATGAAATCCCCACTGTATATTTCCAATCCTTCTCATACTCGGACTTGCAAGTGTTTTTTCAGCAGTTTAGGTCCAACTCTGATGATTGTACAGTCAACCCCACATATCCATGGATTCTGTATCCACAGACTCATTTTTTAAGAAGAAAGGTAATATTGATTTTGCTATTTAATATGAGATGCATCGTGATTTTATGATTCTATTTTTTAAAATGGTGTCTCTCTATAAAATGGATCAATATTTTCATTTCTTTTTTTAAAGAAGAAAACATTGATTGTACCATCTAATATGAGAGACACCATTTTATTATGCCATTATATACAATGGGAATTGAGTATCCACAGATATTAGGAAGGTCCCTAGCAGAAACAAAGGTTTGCTTTCGCATACCACTGATAGACTAGCAAAACCTGTAGCTGTGAAGAAACCTGTTGTTTAAATGGATTAATCCTTCCCCAACACAGGATCCCAAGAAAAAGTCATATGAAAATAAAATACCATATAGAATCTTAATCATGCATGTGTATAGTTATGGAAATGACAAGGATTACATGTGGTTGGAAAAGCATAATACTGCTGGAAGTCTTCATATTTTCCTCTTCTAACAATTCTCTAGATATCTTATTCTTTAGTAAGGTTGTCACTGCAATGCTTAATTATGGAATTTGTGTTGCATTTTTATTAATATGTGGAATTTATAATCTTTTACTACAAAATCCATATTAATATATGTAAAAATTAATATTCACCTTTCTTTCTTTCCCATGATCCATTTAAAAACTGTATTTTATTACTAGTCCTTTGGAACATTAAGCTCAATACATTAGCATGATGTCATAAACTTGAAATATTACATTCAGCACATACTGTTCTAACAATCCCTAACTATACAGCATAACAAAGGGAGGTAGACCAGCAGGGCTTCCCCCCCCCCTCCCTGTGTACTACTTCCTGCCCCAGGCACAGCATGTAATGCACTCTACATGGGGCTGCCTTTGAAAAGTGCTCAGAAATTTCAGTTGTCCAAAGAGCAGCAGTCAGACTACTAACTGGGGCTGGCTATAGGGAGCATATAATCTTCTGTTGCAACAGTCCCACTGGCTGCCAACACATTTCCGGGCACAATTCAAAGTGCTGATTTTGACCTACAAAGCCCTATATGGCTCTGGTTCAGGTTATCTGAAGGACCATATCTCTTTCTATGAACCTGGTAAACATCTGAGATCTACCGGGAAAGGCCTTTTCTCTGACCCACCACCCACTCAAGCAGGTTTGGTGGGAACCCAAGAGAGGACCTTTTTGGTGGCTGCTCCCAGACTGTGGAACTCCCTCCCTAGAGAGACCAGGATGGCCCCATCCCTGCTGGCTTTCTGCTGGCCAGTTAATCTGTTTAGCCATGGAAACCTAATGCATAACCTTGGACAAGCCACATTCTCTCAGCTTCAGAAAAGGGCAAAGGCAACCCCCCTCCGAACAAATCTGGCACAGAAAACCACATAATAGGTTCTCATTACAGGCTCCATAGGTAAAAAATCAATTTGAAGGTACACAAAAACAACTATACATATGTGGCTTCAAGTTGCCTTTCAGCTTATGGCAACCCCATAGGGAAATTTCATAGTTTTCTCAGACAAAGAATACACAGAGGTGGTATCACCATTTCCTTCCTCTGAAATATAGTCTACAGTACTTGGGATTCCTTGGTGGCCTCCCATCCACATACTAATCAGGATTAACACTGTTTAGCTTCCAATCTGGTGCCTTTGGGTATTTAGTGCATGTGTGCATGCACACACACATGCACACACCCAATTGAATCCCTAAGAATTTTTGTTTGCCAAAACAAATTGTGTACACTTCATACACAACACTTTAAAAAGTCTTTATTTCTCTCAAGTATTTGTTCTCTTAAGTATTTTTCAAGATAGTTGAAGAATGTGATAGCAATAGGGCTGTCATTTAGTTTGACTCACTCTTTACTTAAGGTCCCTTTCCTTCTGAAAAAGGATTAGCAATGAAATTCTTCCACTTTCAGGAGATGTGAACTGGGTCATGTATTATCTCATGCCTCAGTTTATTTATTTCTTTATTTACTATATTTTACCCTGCTTTATCTCACCCCAAAGGGGGCTCAGGGCAGCTTCCAAATTGGCAATATTCAATGCCATACAAACAAAATGTACAAATAAAATATACACATATTAAATTTGCCTTTTATTCTGCTCCTCTTGAATTAACTGTTATCTTCATCAGAAATTAGCCAGGATGCATAAGATATAAATATGAGGATGAGATCATTGGGCCACTCCATGTTAATATGATAAAGCAATGTGCATCAGAATAAAGTCTCAAGTGGTCAAGGACTCACTATGTTTTGGCTCACAAGAATGAGAAGATAGATAGTAAAATTGCCTAGATCTACACTGGCTTTAATGCTTTAGTTGATATACAGAGCCAGTAAATGTCACTTTGGCTTTTGCATATCTCAGATATTTATAGTTAGTGCAGTTTGAAGAAGAGACTTGATCCTGGGAGAGGTGAAAACACTCACATGCATGTTTCATGAACTGTAGCTCATGAAATTATTGAGAAGCAGGATTGTTCAAATGAGTAAGGGAAGATATAAATGCTTTGATATAGTAAGAACAGAGTTCTAGACCTGTGCTGTGAGGGATAGGCCATCTTTGATGACCTCTAGGAGAAGGAGCCTGGAAGTTTTGTGTCAAGTACAAAGTGCCTGGTTGAAAGAGGGGCAGGGTAAGTTCAGGCCTACCTCAGTATGTGTCTTTCTCCTCATTTTCCAATGTTACGCTCTCCCACCTCAGAATAGTGTGAGTGTTGCTAGTTATCATAGGACCTATCATGGGCTTAAATTAAGTGGTTTGGCTTCAAGCCTCTCAGAGGAGACAATGTTGTTATTGGGAATTCAGTCTCCTGATCATGTTACCATGTATTGTCAAGTTTCTTGTTTAATGTTCCTGTCTATGCTTATGTATCTTTGGGGGATTTCCTTTGGAGAGGTTCCTGTGTTCATGCTCATGGAAATACCTTGTATTACTTCTGTATTCTTGCACTCCTGGATTTTGGGGTTTACTCCAGCATTTTTGAATTCCTGCTACTGAAATCTGGCTTATTTTGTGTATTGCATTTTACATTCTGACTCTTTTGGATTTGACCTTTTCTCCCTTTTTATTTACTTGCTTCAATAAATATTTTATTACTGGAACACTGGACTCTAGTGTAGTGCTGGGTGTCTCAGTGTTAGGGTGCAACAGTTGGAGTGCCCTGGGCTTGCCTTCCAGTGGGTGATCAACCACAAAACAACCCCATTTTTGGATTGCACCCATGTCACAGTATTTCACACAAGAGATTGCTGAGGTAGTCAAAGAGCAATGCTGGACTTCAGCTGGACCCATAACTATTTAACTCTGTTCCCTATCTAGTCTCACGATTCCATGGTTGGTCACCATAGAGTCCCAGCCTGCCTTAAAAAAGGAAATGGTATGGTATTCAGTGAAAACTTACTCCCTGGGTTCCACCATGGGATCTGAAAAGGGAGGAATGTGATCTTTTTCTGTTGGACAGCAGTTTTCAGGATCAATGGCGATGGATCTTCCTGGGCCACCTCTCTGGGATAGGACTTGGATGGACTGTTTTATAGTGGCTCTCAACTTTCTTGGTGATTCTTGCTCAATAACCTGACTACTGGGCTGAAAAAAAATCACATTTGTCTCTGTCTCTGTGTGTGTTCTTTTTTTAAAAAAAAAATGAATGGAAGCATTGAAAATTATTGGGAATTTGGAGTTTCAGCACCATCATTATAAAGCTAGCCCCATCTAAATCCAAGAAAGCCATTTCCTGTGAAATGAGTAACAGGTGCCAGTGATATTGAGTATTGGTGAATAAACGGAAGCTTACTCTAATCAAGACAGATGTGCTCCTGATCAGGGAACAGTGATTCTACCTGAGATGGATGGATTATAATCTTGAATTCCAGGTTGGAAATTCGAGTGTATTCCTAGACTAAACATGGATGCCTGAGTTTCAGGAATGGTCAGGGATGCATTTGCACTTATATTGCACCAGCTGCACTTGCTCCTGGAGACCTTTAACCTGATTGCAGTGAAATATTACTATTATTCACTGTATGTGGCCTGCATATGGAAAGTGTTCAGATACTTCAGTTAATCCAAAATGCTTCAGCAATGGTTGACTTGAGCAGGTTATAGGGATATAACTGCATATACCTGTCTCATTGTAATAATTTCACTGGATACAAGTCAATGTCTAGATGTAATCCAAAGCCATCAATCATAAGAATCCTAGATGGCTCAGGTTTAGGTTATCTAAAAGACTTGATCTTCCTGTATGTGTCTGCCTGAGCTCCACCAAGTTCAAAGGAATACTTGATGAAGACACAAGCAAGGGCTTTCTTGATAACTGCTTCCAAACTGTAAAACTTTGCAGGAACATCATTTTCTGTAAAGTATGTGGATGCTTTCTGGCCCAATTTGACCCCTCTTCCTTAGAAAGAAGACCTAAGATAATTTGAACTTCTCAAATCTAGTGAGGAAATTAGATAACGATATTTTATAATCAACACCAGTAGAACTAGCCTGAGCCCGAACATCAACTGTAGACCTATTGTATCAACACATGGATCTTAGAATTATAGAATCACAGAGTTGGAGGAGACCACAAGGACCATCCAGTTCAACCCCATTCTGCCATGCAGGAATACACAATCAAAGGATTAAACAGAGGCACAATCCAGCCTCTGTTTTAAAAACTCAAAGAAGTAGAGTTCCCTATACTCCAAGGCAGCATAGTGTGATGGATTCTCTTCCCTTGGAGATTTTTAAGTGAGCCAAAAGATATTTTTTTCCTAAGTGAACCATCTTCTAATTTATTCATATAATTAAAATACTAAAATCAAATAAAGCACAATTTTTAAAGACTTGACCATAATATACTTCTGCTTAAATTAATGGGTCTCCTTCACAGTAAAGGGCACATATTCTTGGTAAGTTTTATCAGTGTATTAATAGTAGGAAAAGAATCTGCTATTTTCTTGTTCAATTTATTTTGCATTTCATTTGTAGCTTACCTGATATTTACATTCGCTGCACATGTTAACAATTGAGGTTTTCCCTCTTACATCTTTGAGCTTCAAATATCATTCTTTTCTCTACAGTCTCCAAAGATAAATGTTACATAAATTAACTTCCTCCTTTTGTTCCAATTCACCTCGAGAGTTTTCATTTTTAAACTCTCTCCTAGCCTTGATCTTTTTGTGCCTGTGGGATCTTAGATTTTTACTTGCATATATTCTTTGGTTTGTCAGAGACACATGTCTGAAACTACAAATGAAGGACATTTAGCCATATAATAAATTTTGAGATATTAAATATTTAATGTCTTTGTGATGCAAATCTAATAATTAACAACTGTTTCCATCCATAAATAATGGAAATAGGAACATCGTATTATTTATCATAGAATTGCCCTAGAGGGGTATTACTATGAAACCTGATATCAAAAGCTGAACTATTTACTTCATATCAATAGACAAAAAATAGTATTATCTTATCTCTACAGCAATATAGCCTTGTTAACATATAGATTATTAGACTGAAGGGGCCTCTTTATACAGACCCACAAAACACAAGACTACCAGTTTGTAAATCCTATATGAGGCTTTCTCTTAGTCTCCCATGTTTATTTCCCTTGTTTTGGTTTGATTTTATCAGCTCCATTCCATTTCATCATGTCTTAAGGCAACATGTACAACATCCTGCTAAAGCCAAGAATCTCTGTGACTGATAAAAATCATGGAAAATTCATCTTTGCCACCCTTAGATCCATGGTGAATGCAAATGGTGTATTTAACTGTTCTGTAAAAATAAAAATCTGGTGAATTCCACCTCTATGTCCCATTCCACACTTGTTTTCATGATTACTGCATTTCTAAGGCCATGTTCAAATGGACCTCATGCTATGTAGCAACTCTTTTGGATTTCTAAAATGTATATACAATTAATTACCATACATCAATACAAGATTACTACAGTATATTGATGTTAATGTTCAAATAAATACCCCTCTGTCCAGGAAAATGTATGTGAGAATGACATAAGGCAAAAGGCAGTGAAATGAATTTCTTTCGTATTCTATTGGATAGTAAAATCAAAAGAATTAGAACTATACCATTTAAGGCTTTTAATCAGTAGACTAAATCACTCCATGTCTCCATTATGAAAGAAAAATATGTTTTGAAGTCATAGTTACTTATTTCACTAGGAAAGGAACAAATGGGATAAGGAATCCAAAAGACCCCAAAAGATGAATCCTATTGCTGTAATAAAGGAACAATTGGATTTATGAATGTATTCTCTGCCCCTGGTGAGAAAATCTAGGAGACTTTAATTGTGAATTGCATTTTACCAGAGTCTTGATAGACCTTTCAATCTCTGGCGGTTTGAATTTTCAGCAGAAAAAGAAATGAGTCTTTCAAGAGAAACAATCTACTCCAACCCACTCAGAATTCATAGTTATGCTTAATCTGCTGCTTCTTTGGCTCATTTACAGGAAGTGTTGGCACGTCATGAATGCAAAATCATTTTAATAGGGGATCCCCTGGGAACGGGAGCAAAAGTTTTGAGCATTTACAATTTTACAATGAAGTATGGCCAGCTGTTAGGAAGCTTGCACTCCACTGTGGCGGCTTCCAACAAAGAAAGCATTGGCATGAATGTTTTCAGGTCAGCAATCTGTAAAGGAAGAAACCAGACAACTCAAAGAAGGAAGGACAGAATCAGTTCAAACATGGAAACAGCAGTGAGGCATAAAGTACCTGTCAAAGCCACCCTAGGCAGAGTTGCCAGTTTTTGCTTCGTTTAAAAGACCGCCTGCATTTTGTAAAAATGCCATTATTTCAGATGACTACAACACCATAGGGCACTCTAACAGTAGGTTTCTTCTTTCCATTTTTACCTAACATAAATCATGCTTCAGCATGGAAAACTCTAACTCCACAACACACAAGTGAAATAAAATAACTACAACTTATTCACATAATTCATTCACAACAACCCAATGATTACAGTATCAGAAGACAACAGAAGTACTCAACTTGTCTGTGTAGGAACATGGTAATCTTTTAAACTCATGGTTTCAAACTCAAATGCAGAAAACAAGTGAAGAAGGTAAAGGATGAAAGCCTGGAAGTTGACTTTTTGTTTACTTTTGTTTAAGCAACCAAAAAAAGTGATAATTTATTTTGTTGTTTCAACTTGTTTTTAAAACTTACATATCTGTGTTCAAAAGTTGCTTCATAAAGGAACAGGAAGAAACTGAGATTAAAAAGAACAAGGGGAAAGTAAAATTGTGAAGTCCTCTAAGGACTGCTTAATTCTTAAGAGTCTGGATATGAAATCTGTATATATAGTCGTGGTGCGGCTGAATTGCCTCTTCTTTCTGCTAACAATCCATTTTTATTTTAATTGCTAGATGATATGGGGGAACAGCAGGCCCATAGCCGGGGGGGGGGGATTGAGGTGCTTCAGCCCCCCCCCCCCGAAATTCTCAGGGTGGTCCATGAGAAGACCTTAATGGTACATTACTTAAACTGTTATGTTTATTCATATCATGATCTGATCACCATGTCCAATATATCCTATATGCATGGGGGTATTAGGATAATGATACAAAAGGTTTGCTAGAGTAGATCTTGACCCCCCCCCCATCAAACTCAGCCTCCCCCCCCCCCCCCCGAATCAAAATCCTAGCTACGGGCCTGGAGAACAGCATACTTGTTCAAATGCTTGGACTAGGTGAACTTAGTGAATTTGGATATTTGGATGATGGATATTTGAGATAATTTTGTTCCGATTTTTCTTCTAAAAACACCACCAAACTTCACCCATTTTTTAAAAAACAGAATGACACTTCTACAAATTAAATTCAATTTAAAAGAATATGAGAGAAAATTAAACAGGTAGATCCCTTAAGTCCTAATGAGACAGAATCTGAAATCTCTTCACTCCATCTACAGGAGTTAAGGTTGGTGTGAAGAAGTCACTACAATTTATAAATGTTTGGTGTGATGAAGCCATCATTATTTATGGATGTCATACCCAATAATTTATTATCATTGATTATACAAGCTTTAGTTCGTCGGTATAACTGATCAGTTATGATAAATGATTAATTTAAATTCATTTTGGCTACAAATTGATATGTATCATACTTAAAATTACTACCATCTGAGAGAAGTATCTATGAATAGTACCATAAGCATCTAGGTTGATATCATCAAATATTGTTTATTGGAAGAAGAAAATCACCACACAGTGCACTGATTTTTTAAAAAATGAAAGATATTCTGCTTTACACCTGTTCCTTTGTACACATTCCTCATTGCTTAGTGGTAGCCCCACAAATTATAAGAGGTACATAAATTTACGAGATCTAGCTGCATTATAACGATCGGCTAAATCAGATCTGGCATCGCTGGAACCAATTAGTTAAAAAACGAATAAATCAATCCCACCATCTGGCACCATTTATAAAGAATCTAGCTGATCGATCTCAATCAAACTTGAGTCAGGTTTAGATGAACAATAAATAACAAAGTTTATTATACAGAACGGGTACAAGTGCTTCAATATCTTGGTTGTTACAGAAAGTTGTGTCTTAAAAGCGTGATGGTTAAAAGAATGGTTCTATCTTTGTTACTAAAGAGTTTCTTATCTCCCTCCAAAACAATACCAGAATCCCAACAGGACTGTGTCTCTGTCAGAAATTCTTCAGTAGCCCAGATAAATCTAGCCTGATTCTATCCTGCTACTACCCAGCTATTCTCCTAATAGCTGTCAGTTTGCTTTAGCTACCCTGCTAGCAAACTCCTGGCCAGACTTAGGCCTCTTCTTCTAACCCTTAATGCCACTACTCTCCTAACCCCCTTTCTCTTCAAACCCCAAACTACCAACTCCTCTCTAAAACTTAAAACGCCCCTTTTTTTCCTCTCAGAGTCTCCTAAACTCCACCCCCTTTTTCTCCACCAATCCCAGCCATTCCTTGCTGACTTCTTGACTAGGCCACGCCACCTGCTCTGAACTACACTAAAATGGCCGCCGAGGCTTCACCATGCCCACATCCCATCTGTTTTAAGCTTCCAGGTTTCTCTAGGCCCTGCATTCTGGCAGCTAAAGGGTAAGGGTTCTTTATACATGCCAACCACTTTTCGGGCACTTTATGCTAAAAACAAGAGCTCTCTCTCCAAATTATTTGCTTTTTCTTCATTAAATATTCCACTTTTGAATATAAAATATTTACTACAGAGATACAAATGAGATATGTGACCTTCAGCAAGTTGTGGACAGGCCTAGAAATAGGGATATAATGACTCATTCATTTTCTCCTTCAAAGAAATAATAAGTGATTCCAACCATTTTATTTCTGGTGTAGAAGTCTAGGAAATGAAATATTTGCAGTCTATTTATATTTTGGAACTTATTCTATGAAAATTTAGTAAGTGGTTGTTTTGCTCAGAAAATTGTATCTTCTGCATATTTCTGTACAAAAATATTATTTTATGTGCAGAAAATGCTATTTTATATTCATAAAATTCTGCTTTCTGCATAAAGCAACTAAATGTGAATTTTGTGCATCAGAAGTCCTGAAATAGGAATCTTATCAAGATTCTTTTCAGGATTCTTTTCATCAACATCTAATATTAAAGAAAAATGTTTTTTTGGCCCATGTTTAGAATATTTTTTTTAATATTCTTTCAGTTCCTGCCTAGAAGGATGCTAAGATTAAACAACCTAAGGAAAATGAATCAATTTTATATAAGATGAAATAGCCTGCAGTCTTACCCCATTAAAGAATATACTCCGTGTAAAAGGGAAAATCTATGTTTTGCTATATCAATAAATCTATTTTCTTTCAGAGAAACTCAATACCACTCTGAATGTCTATATATTGTGCATCTTTTAATGTTCCAACAATACCATAGTTTAAACTCGTTACCACTTCTCCCACTCTATGCCCCATTAGGAAACATTTTGTTTAATTGCTTAATTATCACACTTAGATAATGTAAATACTATATTTTGGCTGCTTTAAAGAAATCCAATTTTGTATGTTGGCACTATTTTTGAGTGTGAAGCAATTTGCAGTTAGGAAAGTGCTGTCTTCTCCTGAATGGAGCCAGAAATCTTAATAATGTTCTCATTTTATGTGAGAGCAATGCAATCTTGTGGGACTGCCAAACTGTTCAATCCTCCTTCTAATTTTACAGTCATCCTACTGAGACATTTCTAGAATCAAAGAAAATGCCAGGTGGAGTGAAAAGTAATCTGCCCTCAGGAATAATTTTATATTACTATGGTATTACCAAGGAGCCCAAGGTGGAAACATGGGCTATTGCACTTCACACTCTTAAAATTCAGAAAAGTCAGCATGGTCATTATCCATCAGAACTTCCTCTCACCTTCCATCCTATATGATATAGTAGTTAACAGGCTGCTGAACTGTAAATCAGTAAGCCTTACCGGGCTAAAGTTCTAATCTATACTGTGGTTTCACTAGTCAGCCTTAAGACATCTACTGTTTCTCTATTCATTTACAAAATCTTGGAATTGGAATGTAAGCAACATTTAGTGGGTTGCAAGCCCTACTGATATCATATCCCTCTGTATTATTCTAAAGTGTTAATGTTTGTTTTAAACAGTGTGTGAGAAGCCTCATCACACTTGAGCATGTATCTATTTTAATCCACTTAAAATGTTTTGACTGCCTCTTGCAGAATTCTGGGGTTTGTAGTTTGGGGAGACCCAGGGCTTCTATGGATGAGCAGTTTAAAGGCCTCTACCTAAACTACAAACTCCAGAATTCTTCAGGAGGAAGTCACTGCAGAATTCTGGGATTTGTAGTTTAGGGAGGGGCCTTTAAACTGCTCATGCAGAGATACCCTGGGTCTCCCTAAACTCCAAACCCCAGAATTCTGCAGGTGGTAGTTAAGCATTTTAAATGGATTAAAGTGGATAAATGCTCATGTGATGAGGCCCTCACTATTCTTCCCCTCTTTCCCTGCTGTAATTCCCTTTACCTCACCCAAAAACTCTACCAGGAGAACAAGGGAGAACTTGCTGAAGATTTTTGTTGAAGATTTTGGGCTGAGTCATAGTGGACTACAATGAGGAGGAAAGATTTCTATAGAATGGTGAGAGGCACCATACATGAAGGAAGATCCACTCTCACTGAATGTTCTCAGCCAATCTGAAATTATTCCCATGCCTAACCCACCCCAATTCAAGCCATGATGTTCATGAAATTTCAGTTAGCCCACCAGAGAAACCTTGGGTGAGGGGACAGAAGCTGCAAGGAGGGGGTATTTATAGTAGGCAGGATAACTACTTATTCCAAGTATCTTTATGCTCTGTTGACTCGAATCCATCCATAATCTGAATCCATAGCAGCCTGGTGGTAATAAATCATCATCTGAGATATGGAGTATGCTAAATGTAATTATTTTGCTCTAAGTAGTTTGGGAAAACTCTGGCTACAAGAACGTCAGGATAAATTTTCAACATGGAATCATTGCTGTATCACAGTTATGACATGTGGGCAGTGAGGCAACATCTAGATGGTCACATGATTCCCATCCCAGGATAAAACATGGTTATGAAGATGCTATTGGACTTTCGCAGTAATATGATTAAATGTTTGTTAACACTCGCATGATTTGCATCCCTAGAGTAATACATGTTTATGCAATCCTTTTTGCACTGCTGCAGCCACATAATTAAAGTTTTATTAATGGTTTCTCTGAGAAGATATAAAATTTCTGAGATAAAAATATTGAAGCAATGTGTGTTACAAGATAAGAATGAAGCTCAAGAATGAAAAATATACAGGTAAGCAATAGGGCTGGGCGGTTTCGTTTCGTTAATTCGTAATTCGTTAATAATTCGTTAATTTTTTCAATTACAAAACAATAACGAACCATTCTGGAGCATTTTTTTTAAAAAACGAATTTTTAAACACGTTTTGTAAATGCTTCGTATTTCGTTATTGTATTCGTTTTGTTATTGTTATGAGGTCGTTTCGTTATTATTTCCGCATGTCTGGGGCAAGTTTTTTGTTTAATTAGTGAAAAAAAAATAATATCACACCAACAGTGAACAACAGAGGGAGAGGGAAGCTTCAGAAGTTTTTGGAAGTTTTTTAGCATATTTCGCGGTCGCGTCCGCCATTAACGAATCGATTCGTTATTGTTTCGGAAATCGATTCGTTAATGTTTTGTAATTTTTTTCACATTTACGAAATTTCGTAAATATCGAACTTTTTTAAGGGAAAATTTTGTAATTATTTTAAATATCGAAACAAAAAAAAACCCCAAATACAAATCGATTTTAGAAACAAATTTTTCCGTTGTTACCTAGGCCTAGTAAGCAAATCATGTAAGTTTGGTATTGTAATTCTTAAAAAGCCTCATAAGTTATATGTGTATTGACTATTTGATGTTGGTTCAAAAATTAAAATTATACCAGTTTGGTGAGTATATGCCCCATGAGAACATTTTTGATAACAGATAACAGATAACAGAAGAAATTTCCTGAACTATAGTATCATAGAGTCAAATAAGGAACTGCTTAACCATCTCTCATTTCTTAGCAAGTGCCATCATCCCATTCATTAAATTTTGATTCTGCACTGTGTTGTTCATTATAAATTCCATTCAGATAACACAGATTTGTAATTAATTTTTCAATGTTTTTATTCGTGCCACTTTCTCTCTACTTTCCCCAAATCATACAAATTGTCTTTCTGTAAGAAGAAAATGAGCATAACAGGATTGATTGATGCCAGTAATATACAGTGCTGACACAGAAATAGGAGTGTTATGAAACTGCAAACAGTGATCTCCCCTCCTTTCATCATAGATTTGCATAATTCCATAATCAGGTATGAGGACTCTGTATCTCTAACATGTCTACTCAATTTAGGATTATATTTATTCAAAATAGTCCTTGTTTTTAGAAACCAAATCATTATTTATAATGTGAGGATATGCACCAACTTGTTATTCTATAAAAGACTAACATTTTAACAGACATAAATATGGATAGCTCTACTGATTTTAATAAACATATTTCAATTCACAATAATAAAATTCTGTCTCATTTTCCATCTCAATTTATAGCAACCATGGAAGAATAATCCCTGAAGTATATAGACATAAGGTAAAGAAGGTAGGTTTTATAGCACAATCAGGCTCAATTATAAGGTTCAGTTCCCTGATCTTCTATTATAGTTTTATTGGCTAGCTTAAAGTATGTTAGTAAAGCTTTTTTGTGATCACTTTTACTTCTAGGAAAGATAATAGCAAAGTATCCTATACATTAATAATGTCCATCCTAAATATTGTCTGGTATCCTGTTGGTTAGCCCCTGTTAGAATAGGCCTACTGAGTCAATTCTGTGAGTCAACACAGAATTAAATCTGTTTCAGTGGCTCTATCCTATTTGGGAATAATAATAGCATTTAGATCATTGTTTACTACCATAATATAAAAATATTTTGTGGTTCAGTAAGGCTAAACAACATCAATAATTTTATCCTTATCATAGCTTTCAAAGCTTATACAATTCTTCTCTTGCCTTTCAAATAGGGCTGTTTATGCTTATCAGTTTAAAAAGTTCTTTGCATATACTTAGCAATACTTTTCTTTATTATTTATAGAATTTAATTTAGGACCTCATCACATTGAGGTCCAAAGAGGGGGTGACACCTGGGGGATTCGCCAGGCAGTGTCATGAATTTGGTGGGCAGCAGGGGAACCCATTTCCCTGGTCCTGCATCACCTGCATCACCCCCTTACCCCAACCCATGGGGGAAGTGTTGCCACTTGGCTTCTCAGCCATGCCCACCCCGTTCTTTTCTATGAGAACTCAGGAAGCCCCCCGTGTTCTCTGGGCAGAGTCCTAGGGCACTGCCAGGATGCTGGAAACACGGAGCCCTTCCAGAAGTATCCCTGCATCATTTGATGGACTGGCAGGCTCTGCCCCTCAAGTATCCTGGAAGCATCCTAGGATGCTGAAAAACCTCAATGTGATGAGGTCCTAAGTATGCCAATGTAGCTGCGTATCACAAGACTTGTGTGCCTTCAAGTTATTTTCAAATTATGATTACCTTAAACCTTGAAATCAATCCATCCATTCTGTCTCAGATGAAGATGTGCCATGGCTTATGTAGGATAGCTTAAAGCATTGAGAGGATTCTATCCTTTATAAAATACTGTGATGCTTTGAGAAAATTGTGTGCCACATCTTCCTTTTTCAAAAAGGAAAGCTTTTTCCTTTACTTTGAACAAAACTATATTTCTGTTTATGGAATTTTGTAAATAGGCCATGTTCCCTCTACTATGCAGAAACAGCAGAATGTGAGTGAACTGAGGTACAATCTGCTAAGCTCAATAACTGACAGAAGTCCACAAATTGGCATGCTGGGAAATATCTTCAGAGCAACCATCTAAAGCCTCATTGCTCCTCCACTGTATTAAAAGATTTTGCCAGCTCCCTGTATCCACCAAATGTAGAGTTTCCCATAAATTATCGTCTCCCGCTAATTCTAACAAGGATTTCTGGCTGCAGCAAACTAAATCATTGCATGGTGTAAAGTAATTAGACTAGCAGAATGATTCGTAGTTACCTCAGTAACCTTCTGCTAATCTGCAGGGTCTTTAAAAATCAAGCTGAGATCTCACTACAGACCCAATGCAAATGAAAGAATATTTAAATACTAGGCTGATTACACATAAGAAGAGATGAGAACTGTGCAGCAACAATTCTAAACCCGCTTCAAGATGTCAAATAACCTTTGTGACATATCAAAGGTCTACAGGACACAAAGCAAGCAAAAGCTTTTCTAATTCCGTGTAATAGCATTAAAGCTGAAATGAAAGCTATTTCCAGGCTGTAAAGTAATGTTTTGGTAATATCA
Source organism: Anolis sagrei (assembly GCF_037176765.1). NCBI lineage: Eukaryota > Metazoa > Chordata > Lepidosauria > Squamata > Anolidae > Anolis > Anolis sagrei. The sequence continues at coordinate 232,569,938 of NC_090023.1, forward strand.
TTATATTATTCTCAAAGGATAAATTCAGATCAGAAAAAGAACCCAAGATTTGTAACAGAAGGCAGAATTGGATCAAGCAAGGCACAGAAGAAGGTCAAATCCATTAGAAATGAATTTCTTCTGCTTTATCTAAGGTTTGAATATGTTACTAGGCTAATAACAAGAGGTAAAAGGATTTTTTTTAAAAAAATAACCCTTCAGAGGTATGTGTATCTATATATTTCCAGGACACATAAAGAAATATAGTTGATTCCTCTAGTAGCAGCTGATAACTGACCTGTTAGATGGGTGTCAATCCATACTAAGGCATAGTTTAAACTTCAAATGGTTATACAAGATTTTGTACCCAATACCCAAGAGGTACAGGGTTCAGCACCTTATATTGTAACTGTAGATTTCAGACTAAACTCCAAAACTAACTTACTGCTCAATGATACGGAATGACCAGTGTTTACTGCTCTTCCCTTATTTCTTTTCAAGAAAAGAAATGCAACAATGGTTCATTATTTCTTAAAGCCAAGATGATTTAGCCCTTTTGGCTCCCATTTTGAGATAAAAGGCAGAATATAAAATAAACAAACAAACAAATAAAACTTGTATAAGAGTTCCCCCAATACCAACACTTGATACTTATGGAAGCAAGTGTAATATGATTACAAAAGCATGCTGTTGAAGTAATGTGATCATGATGCATCTATGATTGAGAATTATAGCAATTGTAATGATTCCATAGGATGCCAAACACAGCAGGATTGCTCATCCCTGCAATGCTTGCATATTCTATGTAATCCTTCAAAACTGTACCTCAAAGTACAGTGTAAGGACGTAAATCTTTCTATTCTTTATTGTTGTGGAGGATAAAAATGCTCCCTGCATTTAGCTTTTCATTGGGAAACAACACAAAAATTTTTTAGTAGTGTTTCATTATCTGGGCAGAGGCCAAAATGGGGAGATAGACAGAGAAGGATAGTCCATTATACAGGGGGCATGGGGGGGGGGGGTTTGAAGGAATAAATCTATTTCCCCTATTTTCTTATTTCCCCCATCCATATTGCTGCTGTGGAAACAACTCTCATCTATTACATCTGAATGGTCCATGTTACAGGGGGGAGTTAAAGGAAGAAAACTATTTCCCCTGTTTTCCCTAGTTATCCCCCCCCCCTATAACCAGGGAAAACAGGGAAAATAGTTTTCTTCCTTTAACTCCCCCCTGTAACATGGACCATTCTTCTATGTCTAGCTCCCCCTTTTGGCCTCTGTCCGCACAGTACCAGATTTTCTTTGCAGTATCCAATTGCTATTCATACTTCAGGATGTATTCAACTGCACAGAAATATGGTTTTTCTGCACAGAAAATAATGCTATTTCCTGCATAGTGTTTTCTGTGCTGGAAAAATATGTGCAGAAAAATGAATACTTGCAGTGTAGATGAATACATACCAAAATATGAATAATCTTGCTTTTTTTTTCCAGCCAATCTGGCTTCTTCAGCTGGACTGGGTGGCTGTAATGGCAAGGGCCCAGCCATCACAAATTGCCATCCATAATGGGACCACATGTCAGTCGATCATGTCTCCTCCTCCTCTATTCGGCATCACAGTTGAGTCTTGGCTTCAGTGTATTTTTTGGCTTGGCTTCTGGTTTGGCCTCTTTCTTAAATCTTTTTCATTTTCCTTTATTTCTTGATTCCTTTTACTTAGTGGGACTGAGTGGGTGCTGGGAATTTGCAGGATGAGTGGGGTGCACACACATGCTTTTGGGGTTTGGAGAGTCAGCCTTTTAGCTTCTTTTTCTCCTCTCCTCCCATCCTCTCCTTCAGAAAAGACTTCAAAAAGATAATAATAATAATTAATAATAATAGTAATCCCTGAAAACAAAAATAAAAACCTCATCTCAGAAGACTACCACCGTTACCTCTCCTCTAGAGTAGAAAGTAGAAATTGCTTTAAGGAAGCATTAAACCCACAGAAAAGTGTGAGGAAGGAAAAGGGACCACTCCAAGCAGGGCAGACAGTGGGCTTTTTAAAGGAAGCCCAGGGAGATAGCTGCAGGTTGATCACTCTTATCTGGGAAATGGGAAGCTTCCTTAAAATGCCTTGGAAAGCTGCATGCAGGGAGAGGGTGAGTAAGCCGGTAGTGCCTGTGTCCTCTAATGTAAAAGAAACAGCTTTAACGAAGCATTTAATCTCCTCTACAGACAGAAGGGAAAGGATTGGAGAAAGAGAGGTATATTAACTCTGATGCGTTCAATCCAGGTCTTAATGAAGGATATAAGGACAAACAATGTCTAAAATGACAGGAAGGGGAGCCTGAGAAGCCCCCCCCCCCGCCATAATAGGCAAGATAGGGTGCTTTCTTAACCCGGTTGCTGAAACCCAGGCTGCATTGACGGGAAAAAGGGAAAGGGTTCCAGGAAGGGTGCTTTATTAACTCCATTGTTGAAACCCAGGCTCCCTTAAAGTGAAGAAAGGGAAGGGTCCCAGGAACGGTATGGGGAGATTCGTAAGTTCCCCATTGCTACCGATAGACCAGATCTAGTTGAATTTATCAGTTGAAGACAAAAAAAGGCTATCCAGCTACCCGTCCATTTTCAGGAGGTGCACAAAACCGGACATGGGGGTCTACTAGAATCCGGCCAGCAGAAATGGATTGAGGTTCAGCCAAAATGCACAAGCCTCATAATCATACGATCCACATCACAACCACTATGGTTTTGCTTTGAAACACACACATACATGTGTATGTGTGTATTACCAATATATGTGACATGTGACACTTTTTCATACAGACAGCTCTTGCATTCAAAAAGTCTGCAGTCTAAATTTTGGCAATGGGAGAAGCAACAAAATGTACTGAGAGAATATAAAAGGAAAAGATAACAAAATATTCATAGCTATATGGAAGGAAGCAAACTTGAAATGTGCTCTCTGACATAAACATCTGTAAAAATGCCTTTATGACTATAGATGAATGCTAGAAATAAAAGGTTTATAGATTCAAACATCATTTTTATGGGATCCCTTTAAGACACCAAATATATGAACCTCTGTCTTATAACTCTCTGTTGTTATCTTTCAGAAATAATTCAGATGGTAGACCTCTACAGCATAGCATTTGAAAGCTTACCACCTGGCACTGATAAATACATAGAGAAGTCACTTTTTCAAGATTGCAACTGGGTAAGTTCTGTGTCACACACAAGAAAAAGTAACTTTGCATTTAGTTGTGTGCTCCTGAATGCTACACAAGAAGATACTGATAATATTGATGATATTCATGGTAATAGTAATGGTCAAACAGCTATTACATACTGGTCCTCAAGGAGAAAATTCTGACCTTTCAACAGCCTATTGTGAAGAATTTGCGCAACACATTGCAGATAAAGTCACTCAGATCCAGTCCAACCTGGATGCTATTTTGATAAAGTTCCAATGGATGTAGCCAAAGTTACATTCATTGGAACTTTGTCAATAATAGCATCCAAGTCAGAATGGATCTGAGTGTTGTCCAGTGTTGATGGATACCTTTCAATTTGTGCAGCCTGTGGTTGTGTACAGGATCCTTGGAGAGGTGAAAGCTAATACATGTATTCTAGATCCTTGCTCTTCCTGGCTGATCAAACCGGCCAGAGGGGGAGTGGCAGTGTGGGTGAAGGTGGTGATCACTGCATCTTTGGAGCAAAGCAAAATTCCAACTTGGCTAAAGGAGGCAGTTGTGAGACTTATATTGCAAAAGTTATCCCTGAACCTCTAGAATGGACAACTATTGGTCAGTGTTCAGCCTTCCCTTTTTAAGCAAGGTTTTGGAGTGTGTGGTTGCTTCCAGGGATTTTTGGATAAAATTGATCATCTAGATCTATTTCAATCTGGTTTTAAGTTTGGCTATGGAACAGAGAAATTTTGGTCACTTTGGTGGATGATCTACACAGAGAGCTAGACAGGGGGGGAGTGTGTCCTTGTTGATTCTCCTGGACATCTTGGCAGCTTGCCCATGGTATCCTATTGGGCTGTCTTGCTGAGATGGGACTGGGACTGTTTTACATTAGCTCTGGTCCTTCCTGGAGGGCTGTACCCTCCCAGCCTTTGACTTGTGGGGTTCCTCGGTGTTCTGTTTTGTTATCCATGCTGTTTAACATATCCATGAAACTACTGGGAGAGGTCATTCAGAGTTTTGGAGTGTGGCTCCACCTATATGCGGATGACACCCAACTCTACTAGTCCTTCCCACCTAAAGCTAAGGATGCTGTCCTGACCTAAACCAGTGCCTGTCATCGGTAATGGACTGGATAAGTGCAAACAAATAGAAACTTAATCCAAACAAGACAGAGGTGCTCTTGGTCAGTTGGAAGGCAGATCAGGGAATAGGGATGCAGCCTGTGCTGAATGGAGTTACACTCCTTCTGAAGATCTAGATCTGCAGTTTGGGGAGATCCTTCTGGACTGAGTGTTAAACCTGGAGGCTCGGGTATCTTCGATGTGCCAACTGTGCCCATTCCTTGAGAAGTTAGATCTGGCCACGGTGGTACATGCCTTAGCTGCATCCCAGATGGATTACTGCAATGTGCTCTACATGGAGCTGCCAAGAGTGCTCGGAAACTTCAACTTGTCCAAAGAGTTGCAGCAGCCAGGTTGCTAATAGGGGCTGGCTACAGAGAATGGACAACCCCCCTGTTGCAGCAGCTCCACTGACTGCCAGTCTGTTTCAAAGTGCTGGTTATGACCTTTAAAGCCCCAGACAGCTCAGGTCCAGGCTATTGTCTGACTGCATCTCATTATATGAACTTTCCCAGGTCCTGAAATCTTCAAGAGAGGCTTATCTCACATTCCCACCTTCATCATAAGCACGGTTGGTGGGAACAAGAGAGCGGGCCTTCTTGGTAGCTGCCTCTTGACTCTGGAACTCTCCACCCAGAGAAGCCAGAATGGTGCCCTCCCTTCTGAAAACAGGATAAAACCTTTTTATTCAGGCAGGCTTTAAAAGAAGAATGTTTATAGGATCACACCAAGGATTGCTATGGTTTTTAGTTTTGAATATGTTTTTATGGATTTTAATGGAATTTTTAAAATACCAATTATATTTAATTCAGTTTTAATGTTCATATATTGAAAGCTTTTAAACTGTATTGAAATGCTTCTAATGTAAGTTGCTTTGAGTTTCCTAATGGAGAGAAAAAGCTGGGTATAAATAAACATAATCATAGTAATAATAAGCTATTGCATTCACATATGTGAATTCACCGCCACTCTGATTGATGGCATGCTTTACAAAAAAAGTATAAGGGATATGTGGACTTCTAGATCATTTGGGGCTAGAGCTCCCATATTTCCTGCTTACTGGACTGATGGGAACTGTAGCCACCAATATCAGCACAGCCACACATTTCTAACTTTTGCTCTAAAACAGATAAAACATTTCCCTATGTCTGCACTTTGAGAGAAAACTGTAATGCTAGGCAAGCCCTCCTTGATTGGAATTTGTTCAATGATTTGTTCATTTCAATGGGGAATTTTCAAAGAGGTTTGTAAGAACCCATGGCTATCAGCTCAAATAAAAGAAATAGGTGATCCTGAAAGATCTAAATGTTTAAATAAACAAAATTCCACATTAAAAATGTGAGATTTTGTATTTTAAATGTGAAAAATTAATATTGAAAGTTAGAATACGGGTACTGTTTATGTCAGCTTTAAAAATAAAAGAAAATATCATTTAGATGATGAAGAGAGAGATTAAGAGAATGTTTATACTTCATGTTTTCAAAATGTTTCCACTAGTTTGACCTGCAAATAAACTAGGAATGGGTTACATACAGAGGTAATCTCGGTTCTATTGATCATAAAACAGATTGTTTCCAGAAAGGCTTGGTGCACTGGATAATATACTGGACAATAAACATATGTTTCTTTATGGACAGAAGCTGTTCCTTGCACAAAATAAACTGTGATCTTGCACACTGTACATAATCTCTTGATGCCCTAAGTGTGCTTCCAGGCAAGTGTGCTTAGAATTCCAGCATTACACAATAATTCATTTTTAAGAAAAGGACATAAAGGCAACTGCCACCACTATTTTCTTAAGTGTCTTCAACATGTATACGTATATGCTGGGACGACAGCTGAATACACAGAAGTGAAGCAAATGAAAATGGAAGAAGGTTAGTATTAATGTAGCTTAATATAAATGCCGTATTGTTCTTGTTTTTAGCTTACTATTTTATGGTTGTATTGGAAATATTCTAAAACAGGTTCCAATGACATCATATGACATGGTTATGAAAAGCAGTAATTAAGGCCCCATTCTACACTGCCCTATATTCCAGGATCTGATCCCAGATTATCTGCTTATTCCAGAATATAAGACATTGGATACCCATATAACACAGTTTAAAGTTGATAATCTGGGATCAAACCTGGGATAGAGGGCAGTGTAGATTCAGCCCGTTAAATTGATGAGGATTTAAATTAACCTTAATTAGCAAGTCTTTGATAAATGCAGAATGACTGCTCTAGATACAGATACAGATACAGAAGGCCAAATAGCATTGCATTGTATTAATACACATGACCACAGTGAAAATGATATCCACAATCTCCTGCATAAACTATTGGTTTAATGTATTATAATGATCACCTTAAAAGTAGAATTCTGTGGATATAAAGCCATCTGGATTTTGGTTGCTTATTTTGTTGAAGTAAACATCTTTTTTCACAAAGAGTCAAGCAACAGTGTTCGATTTAATTCATCAATAACTCAAGGTATTATTGGCACCAATCTCAAAAAGTTAAAAAGTACAGAAATTTCAAACTAGGGATCAACAGAGGTATTGCATCATTAAAAGCATTGCTGTTCCTCTTAGCTTCTAAATCACACCAGTATAAATGTGTATTAGTAATGAGAGAGGTTGTGACAGCTTCCAGATTAGAAGAACACTTAACTTTGGCTGAAACTGTTAAAAAGCCTAATCTAAACTTCCTGCGAACTAATTGAATTTGTTGTCCAAACTCTAAAGGTGCTTCTAAATGAACATTTTGTAGCTGCAATCATTAGTATCTCTAAATTAGAACATTCAGTCTCAAGTTCTGCTTCAATTTGTTGGTATATTTAATGGGCTTTGGAACTGTCATCCCACCTTCCTTTTGTCACTATATACAGCTTGGCTTGTTTTGATGCAAATGGTCTGGATCTTTAAAAAGTGGACAAATTTAGTGCCATTTTCTTTCTGGGACTAATTTCTCGGAACACACAGACCCCTGGATATAACTAACCCTGGTTTATAAGTATTGACATTCTTTGCTGTTTACTTATTATTACATTTAGATCTCACAATTCCTCTAAAGATCTCATGGAAACACACAATCTCACACATACAACATGGTTGGAATCCTGTTGATTATTACATTGTAAGTAAACACTTATGCAATTTTAATTGACTTAATGATTCTACTCTAAGCCTGCCAACAGAATTCAGGAACCCTCCCCCCCCCCCCAAAATATTTGAATTAGGTTAGATTAAGAGAGAGTAACAGAACCAAGGTCATTTTCTCAGCTTCCTGGCTGTTCAAGGTTGGAATTTGCTATAGTTGTGTCTGCAAGAAATTCTATGATGACACAATCAGGATGAGATATTTATGGATATTGCTAGGCGACACAGACTTGAACAGATTACACCACAAAATAAATTTACAAGCCATCCTGTATTGGTCTACCTGGAGGTAAATCCCATAGCTAAGCACAATCATAATTGGCATAGGGCAATTTGTTGTTGAACACTCAATAACCAATAATATTTATCAATTATGTCTATCTACAATATAAGCCTCAAAACACACACACACACCACCACCACCACCAACAACAACAACAATTTCATGATTCCAGAGCATTAAACAATGGCAGTTAACATGGCGTTAATCTAGATTACACAAATGTAAATCCAACTCCAATTTAGGGCAATCTGACTATCTCCAAATTTCAAGAAGTCTTCCAAATTTGTGGAACTCCCTCCCAAGAGAGACCAGGATGGCACCATCACTGCTGGCCTTCTGCAAGCAGGCCAAAACCTTTCTCTGCCAGCAGGCATTTGTAGAAGGATGATGAGCATGCTACTGAACAGGTTCTGGGTGGGATTTGGGGAGATATTGTGTCTTTAAAATGCATTTTAATTGTATTTATTATGTTTTAACTGTATTTTAACCTGGCACAAGTATTATTTAATTGTATTTTATTTTTGTATGTGATTTATTTTAAATTGATCGAAGTAGGTGGTTGTTAGCTACCTTTAGTCCCCTTGGGAAGAAAAGCAGGGTTTAAAGAAAGTAAATTATTATTATTTTACTGACACAAAAATACAGTATGACACAGCAAATTATATGTGTGTGTGTGTGTGTGTGTGTGTGTATAATCTGTTGGATTTCATTTCACAAAATCACAAGTCGCACACTTCCCAAGCATCTGGGACTATGTGATGTATTTTTGAATGATGTGTGTAGATCCAAGTAAGGTGGCCTTTTGCAGTTGACAGATCATGACTTTGTCAATGTTTATTGTTTCCAAATATTATATTATTATTATTATTATTATTATTATTATTATTATTATTATTATTATCGTCATCATTTCTTCCCTTGTTCACACAAGAAAGTAGACAGGGAGGCTGTAATTTAATTTCGATGGACTATGGTAATTTATATAGATGCTGGTTTCGAGCTACAATGAGGCCACATAAAACTGTCCTATACCACCTCTGCAGCAGAACAGTGACCCAACAGCACAGCCGTGATAAAACCAGTTCAGCAGGGCTCGCCATGGGCTGTGTTTCCCACCTTTCCTGCACCCCTACTCCCCCCCTGCAAAAAAAACCCCATTTACTGGTCCTATCTTTTCTTTACTTACTGATTCTCCATCATTCAGGGAGCAATGGAAATTTGGAAGAGTAAGCCCTCCCTCCCCTCCTCCGAAGCTCCTTTGCTTCCTAAATAGCTGACTAAGAACAACAGCAGCAACACAGAGGAGGTGAAATGTGAGCCACTACAGTGGGACAAATACTCCCTAGGGCCATCTAGATGACTGCTTCTTTAACTCTTGGTCCCAACCCCAAATGGGTTCCCCTTAGCTAATGTTAGAGTCCCAAAAACTGGCAACAGTAAAAGTTTTTTTTTACTGTCACCTACTGGATATTTTAGACATTTACACAAATCTGTTGTGCAGTGTTTACAGTAGACTCTGCAGAAGAATTTTCAGCTGTACCTCATACAAAAGGGAAATATGCCTGCTTAGTAAGCCTTGCAAATGCTGAATAGTTATCAGTAAATGTTTAATTTTATACATTTTTATACCTATATATCTGGCATCAAGGCCTTCTCTTGTACAATCTAACCCTAATACTTAGGTCTTCTGCGGGATGGCTACTCTAACCAGCCAGAACCTGACTGGTGACCGTCACCCTGAGGACCTTTTCATTGGCCACCCCAAAACTGTGAAATGATCTGCCAGAAGAGTTAAATAAGCTGCAAGAATTGAAAGACCATCTAAAGACCATCTAAATTCCTGTTTTTATGGATTTTATATGTATTTTATAAAAAAAATATGTTTTAATATGTATATTTCATAGAAATACATTTTTAAAAGTGTATTTGTGGTATTTTTACAATGTTATGTGTTTTAATTCTGTAACCCACCACGCGGAGTGGCAAGTAAGAAATTATTATTATTATTATTATTATTTTAAAAATTCCCAGACCTAAAGTCTTGGGTGGGAAAGTTTAAGAAACCCTGGTCTAGACAATGACTTCAGATATGTGCTGGATCCAGATTTGTTCCAGATAAGATTTACACCAGGCTAAACTACTCAGTATAAATGAGTTCTCAGTGAGCTTGAGAAACTACCAGTAAATGTTTCAGAAAAGCAATGGTAAACCTCCTCTGAATAAATCCTGCCAAGAGAATTCTATGATAGGGTTACCATAACTCAGAGTCAACATGAAGGCATTTAACAACACAATGAGATTTCAATTAAGCATATTATCGTTGGATGTACAATACGGTAGAGTAACTACTGTGATTCTACTTTAAACTCATTGATAATTGAAAAGCATAAGACAAAAAAAACCCTTTTGTGCATAGTTGAAAAACAGGACCCCAGGTGTTCCGAACAATCTACACAGTAGAAAGAAAACACCCAAGAATAATCAGGCTCATTCAAGCAATGAACAAATGTAGACACAGGTGGGTTAAACAGATGGTCTCCTACATATTGCAGGTGCCAAAGTGAATTGGATTCAATTTGACAACACACAAATATGTATATGCACTGGATTTAACACTGGTGTGTGTCCTGAAGAATTCACTTAGTAAAAATGCACAGAACATACATGAAACATACTAAAGAAACAGCAACAACAGTTCAAAAGCAGGCATGGGCAATTGTTTATAAGCTCTGAATGTACAGGAAATAAATCATGCTTATTTTAAACATTCAAAATGGCAAGGTATTACAGCAGAATTAATACTGTATAAACTGAAATCATGGTTCCCAGCTTACCTCAAAAAAAGCAATGCAACATAAGCACCTGTATGCAGGAAAATTCTCCATATAGAATCACAGTGGAAATCACAAAGAGCATGTTACCCTTTTGGATTCCAGTTCCCATTGTCTGTTTGCCATCTGACTAGAAGATTCTAGGAATTTTATTTCAAAATGCAACTTTTCCAAACTCTGGACTAGTTTATCCAGCTCAGTATTGTCTACACTGACTGGCAGTTCTCTGGAATTTCAGTGATGGAACATGATTCCATTTACATGCTCAGCAGTAAGTACAGTCCTTTGCTTTGATACCTAAATTGTTTGTCTTAATTCCAGAATGAAGCATGACAGAGAAATAGTATATAGTATGATTCTCCAATTTTCAGGGAATTCATTCTTAAACTTCTCATGAAAATACAAAAGTGTGGATAATAGCAAAACTCATTGCAATGAAGGGCTTCTTGTCCAAGAATTTTGTAGAGCCACACTGGTTGACCTAGAAAATGTCTAGAATGCACGTATTTGTTGGATAAATGAAACTACAGATATTGGTTGTGTGGATATGGAGTAGTATTGTAACTATGCAGCAGTTGCCACTGGAGCAGTTTGTCCAGTTTCACCTTCCATGCTTGTATGCTCACCCACTTGGTGTCCATGTTAAGGAAGAAGCAAGACTATCAGCAGCACTGCCTAGACCAGGGGTGGCAAAAGGCAGCTATCCAGATGTTTTTTTTAGACTTCAAATGCTAACATCATGCTGTCCAACTTTCCTGATCTAGCAGGGACAATTCTGATTAACCTCAGTCATCCTGTTTTTTTAAAGCTACTTTTAAAATGTCATGTGTCTTTTCCTTCTTTGTCCCCAATTTACTTCAATTAATTTACATCCAAATTGCAAAGGTAATTTGGATTCAAATAAATCATCAGTACAGGGAGAGGAGAAGAGATCCAAAATCTTTCCCTTCCTTCCCAATCTGTTCAATAAAATCACATTGCAGCAGCCTTTCCTAACTTAAGTCTGCTCTTTATCATTGATGCACTTTGCCATCTTAACCACACTTTCATGTTGCTTGGCCTCAAATATTTTGTCTATGAAATATTGGAGTGGGCATCTACCATCCATTACCACTGGGTATTCTAGCTAACACTGATATCTGCTTAACGAATCTTGTGGCTGATCTTCAGAGACCTTGAGGTATAATCCCCTCATGTGTCCCCATATGCACAATCATACTCACATGCCAACAGAGGAAATTCTGTGACAAAAACATGTGGGTAGTATACAGAACTAAATGTAAATTACAGGATTTTTAACATCCATACTGTAGCCAACTTTCCTTGAGATGAATTATGCCAAGTAAAACAAAGCAGACATTTTACTGGCTAAGTACTCTGGTTTTTCATGCATGCTTTGGACTTAGAATTATCTGCTTACTATAAACAAAGTCTGACAGCATCCCAAGTTTGATACTACTGGTGTCTAAACCTTCACTCCTTTGGCGCTGTACTGGGAAGTTAGGGTGGGAAGAAAGAGATATGTACTTCACATGTGTGTTATTTATCTATAAAGCAATTGTTTCACTTAAAGTATTTCCCGGCCAATGAGGACTCTCAGGGTAATTAATGAATAACAAACTAGTAAAAAGACACAAAGATAAGAACATTTTTAAAACACATTAAAATTTTCTTTAAAAACTCCTAAACACATACTTTTCGGCAAGACTTTTTTTTCCCCCGGACAGGCCATCTTTTGAAAGAATGAATCTGCGACTACTGCTGCATGCTGCTCTTGTCTGAGCTCTGAGACTGTTTCTTTATTCCTCTCCTGAGACTTCAATGGATTTGATTCAAGCACCATTGAACGTGATGCCGTATTAATTGCCCTGGAGGGTAGCAGGCCCTTTGAACTGTGGCTGTGAGTGATATTTTGCTGTAAGACATGTGTCAGCACTTGGCTGGTTAACTCTGGGGCTGGGTTGTATGGCATGCTGAGACCAAGTATCTGGAAAACTACTTTGCATCCTAATCTTACATCTGTTTTCCATCATGCTGTGAGATTGACTGGCCATTCTATCTGAGAAGTGTCATTCCAGAATCATAAGGGTTTATGTATATAATGTGTCTGTAAACTCTCTCATGTTTCAAACAACACACACATGCACAGCATACTCAAAGAATATTAAGAGTTTTCTAGCATTTCTCACAATTCCCAAGAGCAAAGCCATGCACAAGTGATGAGGTGACAGAATGGACTAAGGTGATACCCTTCAACCTTTGGAGAAACAGTCTGAGCATCAGTAAGATTTCATCATTCTGATACCAAGTAAAATTAAATCTGTATGTATATAAGCCTTTACAGTTATGGAAGATTGTTATCTTACTGTTTTGGTACTCAGGGATCATCTGTACGCCTCACATTTTCTATATTTATGTGTGTTTCTTTGGCAAACCTGCAGCATTGTGATTTTGGCAAAGTCTAAGAAAGAAATAGTTCAATGGTAACTTCATTAATTATACAGTGTAAATGCACCCTTAGCACTTTCCTTAGCATTGATGACACAATGTTCAAATATATCCCCAAACTGACAATCCTTTCAAAGACACTCTATCCTTTTGCATGACATGTGGCTTAAAAAATCCAAATGGTACCCCTCATAAAATATTTAACAGGGGACACATCCCATTGGGAAGATCTTTTGTACAAAGCTAATTGAAGTGAATAGAAGTTTCTAAAGCCGTGCTGTGAGGAACATTTCAACTGGTTGTTCTCTGTAAGTCAATTCCAGTTTTATGTAATTAAGAGGACTTATGCACATAAATTCATGGTCCATATCCTGATCTTTAAAAAAATGTTTAACTCAAAGGATGTAAGACGAGTAAGGTGTCATAAAGTAGAAGTGTGGGTTAAGAGTGATAATTATCCATACATAGTTCAACTTGCAAACACAGCTAAACCTCTTTCTCATAGGGTGCATCTACACAAGGCCTGGACAAACTTGGATCCTCCAGTATTTTGACTTCAATTCCCACAATTCCTAACTGCCAGCTGTTAGGTCCTCCAAAACACCCGGAGGACCTAAGTTTGCCCAGGTCTGATCTACACTGTAGAAAGAATGTAGTTTGACACCATTTGAATGGCCATGGCTCAATGGAATCCTGGGAATTATAGATTTAAAAGGATTTGAGCCTTCCCTGCCAAAGAGTGGTGGTGCCTCCCCAAACTAGAAATCCCAGTATTTCTTAGCATTGAGCCATGGCAGTTCAAGTCGGGTCAAACTACATTCTTTCTACAGTGTAGAGGAGTAAACAGTAGTTTTGAAAGAAGTCAGACATGAAGTCAGCCAGTCCCATAACAATGTTGCCATAGGCTCTGTTCTTGGCTAGAATACAGTTAGGTTATAAGCAAAGTCTCTAATTTGATTTAATCTAAACTATGAGTCAATTACTTGATTAAATAATACCAAGAAATCCTATTTGGTGTTGGAATGCACATAAAACTCTACCAGTGTACTGTACACTGTACAGAGGAACAAGTGCTTCCTTTTCCTGGCTTCCCAATGGCAACCACACAAAATCCAACTCGTGACCTTTTGGATTGGGAGAGCTATAACTTGCCTCTCACTGTATAGAAAAAGAAAAGGTGTTACGCCATGAATTATTGAAACCTTATACATATTTAAGAATCTACTCATACAGGTGGTGCCGATATAAAATTCCAGAATATTTTGTGACTTCTGAACCATTTTGCTCTGACATTAATCTGGTATCAACAATGATATAAAAAAATTCTGTTCACGTATGATTAAGATATTTTGATTTCTTTGTTCTAGTAAGTTTCTGGTAGAGGCTTTCCTTTTTCACCTTGAAAACAACAAGTTGGAAATTTATTTCTGAACTTTGGCCAATCCAAACAGTTGAACACTACATGAAAATTAATGTCAACTGTCTTAAATATTTTATGTGGAATTTAACAATGTTCAATAAAATTCTGAAAATCTGAAGACTAGCTGGAAACTACATTTATATATAATAGTACATAAGAGAAGTCACAGATTAGTTATAAAGCAATTTGTGCTCAGAGACATAAATATTTCTCACCTGTAAATACCAAGAGATTGAATACAACTTAGGCATGTTATCACTTGCTGCTAATCCTGAGTGCATCTATATTGTAGAATTAATGCATTTTGACCCCCTTTAATTGTATTTATTTATTTATTTATTTATTTATTTACATTATTTATATCCCACCCATATCAGCCCACAGGCAACTCAGGGCGGTCATCGCTCAATGCTACCTAATCAGAAGCATTGTAGTTTTAGTCTTTTCTGCCAAAGAGTGGTTCCATACAGGCTCATAATTCATCTCCAAACCATTATGAAACATACTGGTTCAAGTCTGCATTATGGCCACAAAGGAGTGCTGACAATGTCAACTGCCTTTGTGGTGAGACACCAGCCCTATAGCCACTTAGCCAGCTGTATTGAAACTGGTTCAACATGGCTGGGATTCTACACATGCTATATTGGGGTTTGGGGTGGGAGGGACAGCCGCTTCATCTCCCAAGCTGTCTGAGTTTGGGGAAGATGCAATGGCTGTGGGGACAGTGATCCAGGATCTGAAATAGGGAGCCAGGATCATTGTCTCCATTGCCCCAGTACAGGAAAAGGTCTGAATTCTGCTACATGATCCAGACCTTCCCTGCCTTTTTGAACCCAGGATGCAGCTGCATTAAAAGTTAAGTATGGATACATGCAGGCTGATCTGAACCCCACAAAGCATTGAATGGCAGTAGAAAACCACACAAAAAATTAAGGTACAAGTCCCAATATTCCATAACATTAAGCATGGCAGTTAAAGTAGGTTCAAACTGCATTGATTCTGCAGTGCAAATGTATCTCTTGTGTATGCCAACATTCAGACAAATTTCTCAAATGATGCAGTTTGGAATTTAATCATATAAAGAATATCTCATATTGTGTATTCCAAGGCAATTGTGAAATACATCCATAGAGTTGATTTCTCCAGCAGATTAGCCAATTCTTTGATTAGTTCCGAAACTGCTGGTGATCAATACATTTTTGAATACATATATTGGATTTTTAGATTCAATCAATTACCTTTTGATGCCACCAAATATGCAAGACAAGAAAAAAGAGAGGGGAGCAATTAATGGTTATGACAAAGTTGGCATGTTATCATGGAATGAACTTTTATCATCAGGGTGTTCTAGAACTTTAGTGTGTTTCAAATCTAGTAATTTCTTATGACCAACAATGAAACTTGAATCATTTGTGTGTAATCTATATTTAGTCTCATTAGTGGAAATCAGAGTTTGAGAGATATCACTTTTTGACTTGAGAAATGTGATGATGCACAATGGGGCACCACACAAGATGTCCCCATGGCAGAGAAGTCTCTATGGCACCACGCAAGATGTCCCCATTGTCCATCAGGATTGTTTCATAACAGAAAATGTTGTACATTGGGACAGATTGTGAATTGGGAGTTTTTTACAGCTGTCACATTGCCAGCTCCCCTTTCACAATGCTTCCGATGGTGCAGTTATGACTCCACTCCACCCTCGAGAATACAAACATTGAGCAAAGGTGCAATTCAACTTTATGTGGTTGTATGTCTATGGCAGAATTTCCCAAAAGGCTGTCAGTCCATATCTAATATGGGGGGGAATTAGCTTTGAAATTATTGCAGACACAGTTTCATGAAATCTCTGTGGGCAGAGAAAGGCTAACATCAAAATACATTAAAAAGAGATACTGATTCAGTGACATTCTGTTACTGTCCTGGGAAATCTCAGTCAGTGAATATGACTGAATATGGGATACTAAGAGAAACCAAAAAAATGAGAATAACATATTGAAATAGGACTGCAGCCAGCTGGTCAGATGCTTGCACTAAGTGACAAAAATGAAGAATGTAAATTCAGAAATACAGTTCATCCTTCATTTCTATTTATTGGAATTATACCTCAATCTTTCTCTCAAAATGGGATTCATCTGCCAATTTCACTACCTGTGGCTTGAATATATATATATTTATATTTGGTATATATATATATATATATATATATATATATATATATATATATATCCAAATCAATCCTTGATTTGGATATTTTATATATGACACAATTTACTACATGATTATATATCATGTGATTTGCGCATCCAAGGATTTGGCTATCCATGGAAGGACTATAAATCCAGAACCCTTCTTAGTCCAGCTAGCTTGGATATGTCTGGGATCAATACTAGTAAAACAAACACCCCTTTCCACAGTCTGAAATACGTATAAACTAGCCCATGACATGGAAATTAGCTCATGAAGAAGTAGCTGCCATGATTTTTTTCCAAGGTTCATTCAGCAAGAATGTTTTGTGTTTGAACTTAGATCATCTTTGTAGAAGTGAGTCAACCTACTCCAGAAATATGCCCAAGGGAAGATAGCAGAGAAGCTAGCTGATGGAAAGAAAAGCACAGGATTAGAGATTGAGCAGTGCTATCGCCTTTGCACACATGAAAGTACTTTTCATAGTAACACTGGGAACTGACTTATGCAAACTTGACTTTTTTTCTAACCAAATATTGCTTCATTGGACTGGCAATGACCATACTATATGTCCAGTAGATATCTTATCCATAATCTGTTATCTCATCATCTTTTCCATTGGATATGCCAGAAACCGATATTTTATTACCAGGCATGAAATCCCTGAGAGATGCACGAACTGTGAGGGAATGACTGCAGATAGTTTGATGTCTTTTGTGTATCTCTCTCTGTGTGAGAAAAAGACAGGGAAGAGTGCTCTGTGCAAGAGAGGTGGGGAGATGTATGAAACACAGGAAGTGTCAGAGAAAGAGGTGGGGAAAGAAGAAGAGGGTGAGAGTGTTTGTTCATCCCTGTGTGGCAGGGAAAAGATTAGAGTCTGCTTCTACAAGCACAATTTCCATTTAAATTACCAAGGCCGGTATATAGCTATCTATTCAAAAATAATTCTCAGAGATGCAAGAGTGTATGAGATTGTAGTCTAAATCAATCTGTTGAAAATATATAATTTT
Organism: Anolis sagrei; assembly: GCF_037176765.1. Lineage (NCBI taxonomy): Eukaryota > Metazoa > Chordata > Lepidosauria > Squamata > Anolidae > Anolis > Anolis sagrei. The sequence continues at coordinate 232,587,537 of NC_090023.1, forward strand.
CTTCATGACACTAGTGCTTTTTTCCTCAACAATATGTATTTTTAGCTAATTTCATTCCAAAACATTTTTATTGAAATTTAGCCCTCAGGTGTCTGAAAAAATATTTCCACTCTGAAAAATATTCAAATGGTACTCAGATTGAAATAAGAATGAATTATTTTGCAGGTGTGGGTTTAGCTTTAGAAGGAATCCCATCCTCAGGTCTATGCAGGAATCCAAAAGTCTGATATGGCTAATTTCCTGTTCTGTTCTGTCCCTTCTATTGAAATGGGGAATTAACGGGCCAGGAAGTTGTAACAGTAAACAAAAATTGCCAGAGAGTTGAAATATTTTAAAAACCAAATTTTCTCTGTCGACTGCTTCTGCAATCATCTGGGTATTTTTTAAAATTGTTTTATTGTGTATATAAGAAATAGAACAGAACATCAGGAAAGAAAAAAAGAAAGGGGAAAGAAGAACAAAAGAAAAAATGTACAGAAGAGTAAAGGTTTACAAAACTATATACCGCAAACACACATCAAACATGTGAAAAATTGATATTAGATGTATAGCAATTGTACATTAACATATCTGTATCCCTCTAACCCTGTACCCATGAACCTAACCACCATGACCTCTGACACCCGTCAATGTGGATCATCTGGGTAAGGTACTTTATAGTAATTTGTGTTAACAATTATGCAAGATTATATGAAACCCTGCCCTTATAGATATTCCATTTGCCTTTAGCTTTGATCCATCAGAATTATCATTTGGAACATACTGAAGGTTTGTATCTCTGTGCTCATTCTATTCAAGAAATACTTAGATTTTTTACTTTAATAAACCAATACTAATTGCTGTGCATTTTGACTTAAAGAATTAGTGCAGTAAGAAGGTGGTCCAATTGTTGTCCATGAGGCCACAAATGTTGTGGGCCAGCCCTTTAAAGTGTGCATAGCCACTCACTACCATCTTGGTGAATGACACTGTTGGAGAAGGAGTGAAGTCAAATGGGAAGGAGGAAAAAGATACACTAACCTATATCCAATGAGTCTAGTGGCTTACAGTGAGGGAGAGGTAAATTGAGGGGAATTCTACATTTGGGATGGTAATGTTACAAAAACAGCAATAATAAATATGTTAGTTTAAACCTACTTGTGTGTGAGTTGAATATCCAAATGGCCTCTATTTTTAGTAACAACCTTTGAAAACCTCCCAGGAATAGACACTTATTTGCTACTGTTATAACAAAAAACTGGAATGAATGTTTGTGTTGATTATAAACTGCCCACAATGTTCTTTTAATGAAGTGTCCAAGACACTGTTCTTTTTTCTACTTTGGTATTCAACAATTCTAGTCCTTAAATATCTACTAATGTAATTTGCATAAAGTAAGTTACAAGCACAACCAAGTATATCAGTAACATTATTAGTGATATAGTTAGAAAAGGTAGATTTAGCAAATTTTTAGCTATTGTACATTTTCTTGTTCACACACAGAATTGGGGAATTTGCTATGTGATTTCCAGTGTTATGTTGTTATATAATGTGTAATGCCCTGACATATATGTGGCTCTAACAGGTGAAATGCAGTGATATTAGAAAATACAAGGAACTATATTCATATTTGGGGATGTGGAATAAGTAGATCATTCCAGTAAAAGCCTCATCTGGAAGCAAAGTCTAAGAAAGGGGAGGGAAGAAAGGAGGAAGGGAGGTGAAGAGATGGGCAGTTTTGAAATCTATAATGTCAAACGTTTTTCTTCTTCCTCTTAGTAAGGAGCAATGTAGGTTAGTAGGCATTTACTGAGGCAGCCTATCAGAGTGACACTTGACATGTAAATTGTGCAGCAAATCTGTCAGTTAAAATATTAATGCATCCACCTGGTTCTGTCTTATATAGTTTCCCTGGAATGAGTTCAGAGAAACCATCTTCTGTATCCGTTCAAATCCATCTCATTTTTCAGGTTGATATGATCCAATTCTAATCTGTGGAATTATTCGGTGCTTTATTCTGTTAAGGGATAATTATTTCACTTAGTGCTTTTAAAAAAATCCAATACTTGTCTCATAAAATATCACATTTCTCTCCTTAACAATGAATGTGCTTTATGAAGTGTTGGAGTTAAAGAAGAACTCATTCATATTGTATGTTTTAAACTAAAAAGTTAACAACATTGTTGCATGTGGAGAATAGTATTGTGGATTGACTTCTCCACAGCAAACACCTGAGAAGCACAACAGTTGAGTAATCTGTCTGAATTAATTCAAAAGGAAGTTTAATGCCACTTGAAAATAAATTCTGATTAATTATAATAGGGAAGTGAAGAGGAATATAGATTTTAAGAGCTATGTTAAATGAATGACAGTCACAATTAGAAGGCAAGATGGCTGTAGTTTTCGAAGCTCTTCAAAGTCCTATTTACAGCTAAGGATCTTCCTTACCTAACAATTTGGCAAAATATTTCCATCTGTAAAAAAAAAAAATCTATGTTGAACTGCTCTCTTTTAACAAGATGGCTGTCATATCCAAACATGTTCCAAGTATTGCAAGCTCCAGATAAGTTTTATTTTATTTATTGTATTTGGAGTGAACCAAACAGTGGTATTGTATTAAAACAGACACACACAAAGTTTGCAGACTTGTCAATCTATTAAATGTCCTTTGACCAGTAGCTGGCCACTTGGAGTGCCCCTGGTCTTGCTATAAGAATATCCTCCATTGTGCATGTGGCAGGGCTCAGGTTGCATTGTGATATGTGGTCTGTGGTTTGCTCTTTTCCACACTCGCATGTCATGGACTCCACTTGGTAGCCCCATTTCTTAAGGTTGGCTCTGCATCTCATGGTGCCAGAGCACAGTCTGTTCAGCGTCTTCCAAGTCCCCCAGTTTTCTGTGTGCCCAGGAGGGAGCCTCTCATTTGGTATCAGCCATTGATTGAGGTTCTGGATTTTGGCTTGCCAATTTTGGACTCCCGCTTGCTTAGGTGTTCCAGTGAGTGTCTCTGTAGATCTTAGAAATCTATTTCTTGATTTAAGTTGCTGGCATGCTGTTTGATCTCCAGATAAGTGAGACTACTTACATATATGGTTGCGGTAACCTTGTCTAGTACATTTGCATTAGACATTCAAGCCATCTCTTGCATTTATTTAGCTCCAGAACAAGACCTGTGGCTTGATATTACTCCTCATCAACCAGTTCCATCAGACATACCCTCATCCCACAATCATCAGAATATCTGTGTTTTTAACTTTTGTTTTTTATTTGAGTCCAGCTCACCTCACCACACCCCATATTTAATCCTCCAGTTGCCAAAGTGGTGTCTCACATCCTGGTTATCCTCCAAAGACTTGTTTCTTCACTTGTCAATGTTACAAAAGTTGGAGCAAGATAGGTGTGCCATGGTTTCCATTTACAGTAACCCTTCCTAAAACAAAAGCACATTAAGCAGCTTTGTATCCATTTTAAAGTGTTTGGCAGCTTGCAAAATTGGGCTCTAAGGGAACTGCATGATGACTCACAGAAAGACATTATTGGATTTTCACATGTCCTAGAAAAGGTTGGTGACTGAATTCTGTTTATACTAGCAGGAGTTCTTTGTAATAGGCAGGTTTAATGTTCCCTAGGAAGAATGGGGAAAAAACATTATTCTTAAATGCGCACTGTAAATAGCAAATTGTAGGATATGAGGAGGTACAAAACTCGAGGTATTACCATTATACTGACTAGAAATTACTTCAGTCTTCCTTAAAACTAGTATTTGTATTTACACTCAGATTGGAGGAAGCAATAACTACCACCTTTGATACACAAAATATATTTTCTGCATTTTTTTCTTCAGAATACCACTTTATACGCCCACATAAGATTCATTCTACCATTTAGATATACAAAGATTATTACTCTCTGGTGTTATGATAAGACCAAATTATATATTATGTAAGACAGCTGTTTTTATTATCTTAGTAATTCTGTTTCTTCCAGTTTCAAATATTAATTTGATCTAAAATAAATTTATTTTCCTTATTAAGCATAATAAACCACCACACATCTGACATAATGCACTCTGATGATTGAGAATGATTTCGTACAATTGACAGGAGTTCCTTGGCAAAGAAGACATGGCTTATAACCCCATTTCTATAAATATTCTTCAATTGGTAGAGTCTCTTATTGGATAACCAGCATAATGTCAGGAATTCTCAGTGTTATAAACAACAAATAATAACAATACCGTCATTAGTATTCAGCAATCCCAGCATTTCACTCACAGAGGAAGACGCTTGCATTCAACCAGCAAAAGACGAACACCTCACAATTGCTGTCAGTGTACCATTCTATGGGCCATTTATTTTATCCAGCTGTTGTGGTCCCAGAGCACTTCTCACTGACTCTAAAAAGTAGAAATCCAGATAAACATCACAACTTGTTCAAGTTAAGTCCATTCAGCATTGTTAGAACTAAAACAACGCAGCCTACAAGCTGGTTAATCTGGAACACCTGGATTCCAGCCAATTTCATTACACATCTTAAATGTTTCACAGACATGGCTGTTAGTAACTATTTTTTTTTTCAAAAGGGAGAAAAATAAGTGTATATAACAATAAACAAAACATACCCAAAATGAAACTGGCAGGAAAGCTTTGATCACAACTGGCATTCTTGCTGCATAGGACTCCATGTTCACTTCCTGTCTTGGAGAAAGAACAAAGAGAGAAATAGGTCAGGTGATCGGAGGCCAGTAATGTATGTCCTACTTTCTAATAATAAGAAATAAGATTTCTGGGCTTGCCATTCCTGCATCATTTTATCCTTACAACAACTCTGTAAGCTCAATCAGGCTTTGAACTTTAATTAGAAGTACCACAAGGCAAGCATCCTAGATTACCCATTCTTACTCCAAGACTTGGTAAATAGTGGATTTTATATCAATAGAATGGTAACTCTACTATGGATTTTAATTATCTTTAAAGTAACTATTTAACTATTCAGTAACTTGAATAGTTTTGGCTAAATCCTAGAGTGGAAGCCATTGACAACATGATTCCAACTCCTCATGTAATGCCTTTGTTTCACATTTGAGCTTTGGTTCTTTCCAGAAAACAGCATTTTCCTGCCCTCAACTAGCAATTCAAGGTTTTTTTTGTTTACATCAGTCACTGACAGAAATAAGATCTATAACTAATTAATAGTACTGGGTATTTAATATTTCTTTTGAATGTGCATGTATGCATTTCACTTTATCTTATGCCTTTCCTAAAAATCCCAGACTAAACAATAATATTAAAACTTTAAAATACAATATATCTGATGAAACCAATCACAATCAAGAAACAGAATCAAGTACATGTGAAATTCAGTTACATTTGCTAATCCTAAATGCTCACATAAACAAATAGTCCTTATATTGACATCAAATTGCCAATATAAATATACGCCTTGAAGAAGAGCATTCCAAAAGTGGGTATCACTATAGAAAAGATCGGGCCTTTCATGATATCTGATGTATTTCCTCTACTAGTGGGATGGAAAGAAGGGCTTCTCCCCTGTATGTAAGGAAGTTGGTACAGAGAGAGACTGCTTTCCTGAGCTTTCTTCTTATAAAGACAAATCTAGGTTATTCAGACATGTAATATTTCTGCACAGTTTTAGTGTATAATGTGCTGCAGTGTGCCTCACTGTATCTTGCTTTATCTTTTTCTAAACTGGAGAGCAATTTATTCAGAAAAAAGACATAAAAGTATACTGCTTCTCACTGCTCTTTCTCAACTTTATTGGAAGTGATTGCACGTGAAAATTGTGTCCTTCAGCTTGACTTTTGCTTGAACCCAAAATCCTATATTTGTGATCAAATGTTAGATTGACATGACTATGTTGTACTGATTTGTCAGTTCTGCTAGCTTTGTAGATCTGATAAAAAGGTGTATCTTTTTTTTAAAAAAAAGGATTTACCTTCCAACAGAAAGATGAAGGACTCTATGTCCTTCTGTCACTGTTGCATCCCTGCTGGCATAACTCTAACTCTTACTCTTGGCTTCTTTAAAATATAAGCATTGCATTGACAGGGGAAAGGTGACATTAGTCAGGCTGCTATAGTGGCAATAAAGCAGAGTAACAGTCTGCTACCCTAATCTTCTCAGGCTATCTGATGTGAGGGACCAGTGTTTTCTCCCAGTGTGCCTGGAACTGGAACCATATTTGTGCTTGCAAACTAAAGTTGTTTGTCCCTCAGTTCTTGTGGGTTTTTTCGGGCTATATGGCCATGTTCTAGAGGCATTTCTCCTGACGTTTCGCCTGCATCTATGGCAAGCATCCTCAGAGGTAAAGTTGTTTGGTTCTGTACTGGAAAATTTCCAGTAAACAGAAGCCAACGTCTCCGAGACCAACACCATTCCAAGAACCACCATATTGAGTGCTTTATGCTTTGTATGATATCATGCAACTAAGGACTACCAGGAGGGGGAAAGTTGTTATCTCCAGGCCACCTGGTTTCTTCAATAACTAGAGAGGCATCCAGATACCTCGCAAAATGCGCAAGTCCTGCATTTTTACCTGGGGCATCCAAAAAATGCCTCAGGTAAAAATGAATTCCTTCAGCACAAAGCAGAAAAACCCTGCTTTGTGTTGAAGTAATCTGACAGCTGGAAAGATCTGGGTTTTTCTAGTTGTGAGCACTGTGTGGATTGGGCCCGGGAACGGTGTTGCATGATGTCCGGTTCCAATCCACACAGGTGTCTCAGAACTTTTGTGTTGCTGGAGCCCGAAAAACCCATGACCCCCACCCCCTCCCCAAACCACCCAGAAAGCATTAAAAAGAAAAATACATGTACTTGGCTGGCATGTCCCTGCTGCTGGCCCCCTCCTGGCACATAGAAATGACATGCCAGGAGAATGTGGGAAGAGGAAAATCACACCCCCCCCCCTTCTCTTGGCATGTCATTTCTAAGTGCCAGGAGAAGCTGGCAGCAAGGAAATGCTGGCTGGGTAAGTTATTTTTACTTTTTCAGGCTTTTCTGAGGAGGGGATTCTTTTGTGTCTGGGTGCCCTGCCAGGAGCAAGGCATCTGGATACCCCCCCCCCCAAAAAACCTTAATCTTTCGGGGGGGGGGGGTGGCCTGTAATACAGGCCCAACTGGGCATGCAGTAAAGTCCTGTCTGGAACTGTCCTGGCTTTCATGTCAGTTTACTGTATCTTTCTGCTTTTCTTTAACTTTAATGGAAGCAATTGCATGTGAAACTTTTGTCCACAGAGCCGAGGCAATACAAGAGAATTGAATTTGGATCATCAGCTACACCACTGGACATGTAAATGTCCAACCAGTCCCCTCCCATATTGCCTTGATTTCATAGCGTCTCATAAAAGGTACTTGAGAAACAGAAGACATGAAGCTCTTGCTGCCATTACTGCCACCCTTTGATGCCTTACCTTGTCACTGTGTTTTTATCCCTGTAATCAATGTCAACTCAGCTGATATAGTTATATCACCCGGAGAGCGTATAGGATTCTGGCTATACACTTTAGATGGGAATATGGAGTCTATTTGGTAAAAACCAAATGATCAATATTATTATTTTTGCTATTGTGTGTGTGGTTATATATGTTCAGACAATCTAGATAGATTGATGATTGAAAGATAGAGAAGCTAAAGACCATCACAAGATATCACAGACGTTTGGTTATCTGCCTACCTATCTCCATCTGTCTGGGATGAAGGCTTGATTTGTGCCCTATCTACATTAAAAACATAGTGAACCAAATAGGATGAGACCAATAAATGGGATTACAAAAATCTCTTGATTTTATATTCATTGGCCCATTCCTTCATTCATTCATTTGTAAGTGTCTCGATCCCATCTGCCTTCTTTACTCACCCTTTTTTTTTCAAGCCACAGAACTTCCTCCTTTCATCATTCAGGAAAACTTCTAAAGATTTCTCTGTGCATTTTTTTTTTTATAATGCATGCTTTTTTGTTAAGTCACAAGACTTCTTTCATTTATCTTGCAGGAAAACTTCTAAAGTTTCCCTGCCTTTTTCATAATACATTTATTTTGTATACATTTTTCTAACATAAAATTGTAACGCATTTCCCCATTGACTAAAGCATGTTTCAGCTACTTGCATACATCTACTTATTCATCTACCTATTAATATCTTAAAATGTGAACCTGACTTTGTGCTTGTTTTATTTCTCACAAGTCTCACAAGATTTGCAAATGTATGAATTTCCACTGCTGTGTGCACTGTATTGCACTGAGCAAATACAAAGTTTCGGAGCAGATGCTTTGGTACTGTAGCTCTAAGCAGCAAAAGCAATGGTGTTGAATGCTGGAAGTTGCAATCCAACAGAATGTGAAGGGTTGCATGATTTCCATCACTTGTTTATATGTTTACTAAAAGGAACAGAATACTGATAAAACCAAAGAAAAGTGTAATCTTTCCTTTGGGAGTTATTCATATATCTATTTTTATAAATGTCTAGGTGAAAATGGCATCCTTGATGTGACTGGCTTGACCTTGAAGGAGGTCGAGATAATGACGGCCGACAGGTAGCTCTTGCATGGTCTGGTCCATGAGGTCACAAACAGTCAGAAACGACTGAATGAATGATCAACAACAACTAGGTGAAAAAATATCATGGCACTGGGAAGTGGGGACTCCAGAAAATTCAATGGCCAGTATGCCTCTTGTGGAAGAACATTCCAGAATAGAGGTAGTAGAGGCAATAGAAGAGGCGGGACTAATATATACTTCCCCACTTTGCCCCACACACATCTGTAGTCTGGAATGGTGAAAGGTATGGAGGGCAACTCATTACCCCACTTCGACAAACAGAAGATGGAGAGAAGACATTGAGAAGCAGGGAGAAATGGGATATGGGAAGGCTGCCATCCCTGAAGATGAAAAGACACAGGACCTTGATGATAGGGAACAAAAGAAGATTATTCTCTCTGTTTTCCCCACTTTCATGTAATGTACTCCTAAAACTTTGATGTACTTGAATCCTTGCAGGAATTATCAATCAGAAATGTTCAATATGATCATTAATTTGCCATTGATTTCATGGTATTCAGGTTGTTTCAGCTGGGTGACGATGAACATGTTTGTTTTAATGTTTTCTGCTTTCATGTTTTGTAAAAGTGTGTATAGCTATAGCTATAGACTTCAGAACATAGTTTCTGGTGCTTTTTGACTCTGATGTTTAAGTGAAGGAATATGTTTTTAATGTACATATGTGTACTACTTGGAGCTAGTAGAAATTGTAACAGATATATTCCAACCTCAGTCACCGGCAAAGCAGTTTAAAGTATCTTTCTTTTTTACCAGTTAGGTGTGAGAACAGAGAAGTGGAAGACTAATGTTGCACTACTACCAGCATTACATAATGCAGGTGGTAATATTATGCAATGCAGATTCAGAGAAATATTATGGCAATCATTTCTGTACCAGGATCTCCATCTCTCCAAAACACGAATCACTAAGCATGTGTGAAGTGAAAATGTCTAATGAATTAGTTGACAGACCACTTTGTAAAATAGATTTCCAAATAATACTGTCTTATTACATGCTTCCTGAAATCCTTGACTTTGAGGTGGGATATAAATGTCTTAATAAAAAATGAAATAATAATAAATATTCTTCTTACAGGGTTCTGTGCCCACAAATGGCTATATTTTAAAGGATAGCCATGTCATTTCAAAATAGAAAAACAGTTGTTCCATTTCTCACACCTCAGCATGGAACCTGTTCTTCTGTAAGCTCTTTAAGCCCATCTTCATTTTTAAACTTTCCCCACTGCGAATAATGCTATGACGGCTGACAGAATTATAATGAGAATTTAGGAAGAGAAATGTTTTCTGCTCATATAATGTATAAGCCATTGTTTGCAATTCTTGCCATGCATAATTATTTAAAAGACAATACTTTTTACTATAGTCCAATTATTATAGAGAGTTACTGCAATATTATGGAGAGGTAACTTATCTAGGAAGAGAAATGAATCAATGTGTATCTATACGGTAGAATTAATTCAGTCTGACACCACTTTAGCTGCAGTGCTTTGATGCTATGGAATCCTGGGTGTTGTAGTTTGCTGAGGCAGTATTTGGCAGAGGAGCCTAAAGACCTTGTAAAACTACAGCTCCCAAGATTACATAGCATTGAGGTGTGGCAGTTAAAATTGTGTCAAACTGCATTATTTCTACAGTGCAGATGCAATCTAAGTGTGTGAAGTGCTTAGGTATGATGCAATTCTGTAATCTACAAAGTTGAAAGGCTGAGACCAATTTCATAAATTGAAACATTACTTAAATGAACCTTTCCCTCTTTTTTTCTCAACTGTTTTCCTATTGCTATCAAGAAATTGTTAACATACTGTAACATATAGGGCTGTGCACAGATCTGTTTTGAAAAATGGGTTCTGACTTGTTTGGCCGGTTCAGCCAGCCATCAAGGCACAGGCTCTTCCACCATTTTGTTTCTGCCACAACAGACAACGTGGCTGCTGAAAACAACTGCTTTCAATTTCATTTGGTGGAGAGGCACCGGCATGCCTGCACAGGGATTTCCTTGCGAGCCTTGCCTGTTAAGCCAATAAGAACAGAAGAAAGCCATGATGTGTCTTTTAGCCAAGCTGGGCCTTCATTTTTCTGTTGCAAGCAGTCTTCTTTATTTTTGCAATTCATTTTTATTAGTGAAAGGCTGAACATGACATACCTATAGACAAACATCAACAATAGATGAGAAATATAACTCCATATGTGTGTGTGTGTGTGTTAGATTCATACATATACATGTGTAAATATTTCCCCATGTATATACATTTATATACATATAAACACACAACAGAACCTACCCTTAAAAAAGGGAAAAATACCCTTCATATTACTCTAAGATAATAAGTCACTGAGCAGTCTTCTGAGAGAAACAGAATGGTGATCTAAATTCTCAGTGCTGCTTGCAGTTCTGCATGACTTGGCTTGCTTTTTTACTCAAATAGCAATAAATAAGCAGTTTACTTTCTTTACTTAAGAAATTGCCAGCAATGGTGACCTTTACACAAGGCAAGCTTCAAGGTAGAGGTATCTTACAATTTCTCAAAATGAGGAGGTAATGTATATCTTTCTTAAAGAATGCCTAATGCTCATTCAGATGGTGTGGCTCCCATTGAAATAAGCATTTAATTCAGCTTCATTGAAAGGATGTTGAGGACAAACTATTCCAGAAAAGGTGGTTTCTTAAGCCTGATGCTTTTAATCCAAGTCTTATTGAATGATATAAGGAGAAAGGATCCCAGAAAGGGGACTTTCTGATGGCCTAAAAATGACAGAAAGGGGAGCCTCATAAGTTCCTCATTGCCACCAATGGGCCAGATCTTCTTGGATATTTCAGCTGCCAGATTAAAAAAACAAACAAACAAAAACAGATTTTTTCCTGACTGAATTTGGGAGACTCCAAAAAATGGATATAGGGGTTTACCGAAATCCAGATACTGGAAGCAGTATGGGGTTTAACCAAATTGCACACCTCTAATAGAATAAGGCTAGTGAAAGTGATGATCTCTGGACCATTGATGGTCCCTGGACCATTGACTGCTAATCCGTAGCAAATTTCCTGAAAAGAAAAAACAACAACAATCGTATCTGGTGAGCACAAACATAATAGCAATCCGTGCCACAATGGGGAGAAAATTGCAGGTCCCCCACATGAGAAAAGCAGAAGATTTTGTAGAAAATCTTGTGCAAAAGCAGTAAAAGAGAACTTTTAGCCTGGAATTACTCTCCACTGACCCATTTTTTTTCCTAACCCTGTTGTGCAGTATAAATGTCCTCAGTTGTTTGTTGGATGTTCTTTTCACAACAACATGAAATGAATTCAAATTTATGAATTAGTTGAATGTTACTAAAAGTAGAAATTATATAATTTTATCTGGTTATATAGTACTGTCTGGCTATGCTGCAGAAATAAATCCATCAACCAATCAGGTTTAACCATGCTAACCTGGGAAATGGAGAAGAGACAAGTCAGCCCTGTCCAATTTCTGGATTTCACTATTCAGATTTTAAACTCCTATAAGCTTGGATTCAGAAAAGGGGGCAGGAGTGAGGGTGGAGTTGATAGATGTTGAGGCCTGGGGAATAAGACATTTTTGCTCCCCTCCCCAGCCTTGGATTAAAACTGTTACTTGGGTTAAAACATAGTGAACTGACACAATTTGTCTTATTCCTGCCCCCCTTTCCCCTTGTCATGATATCATCTTTTGATCATTTTTGCACTAATGCAACCCAGGAATGAGTGGGTAAATTTTTATTCATTCAAAGCCAGGTGGAAATAAAAAAGGCCTTTTGAAGGGCCTGCCAGCCTTTAACGTACTGTAAAAAGATCCCATAATGTCACATTGTATCTTGTCAGTCTCACTAGTCTCACTAAATCTGTTAGGATTATCCCTTCTTCGGCCATAAATGTGTTCGCACCCAGTATAACCACCAGCTTGCAATCATAGTTTGTTTTTCAAGTTTGCTAGAGCTGGATCTGGTTACTAATTTTCTTTTTTCATGGGATGCCAAAAAGCATAAATTATTTTCCTGCATAAATCATGGCTTCTTCTTCCTAGCAAGAGGCCACTAGGGCAGCTGGGAAACATGGAAAAGATGTTAATTTTAGACTTAGCTCTTGAGCTGATAAGAAGAGTGTAGCAAAGGGAGCTTGTAAAGGAGATATGGAAAAGATATCTCTAACGTAAGTCAAAAGACAGTACGAGATTTAGCTCATATCTCTGTGTTAGAGAAGAATATAAACAAACCCATTGAGTTCGATTTAGCCTTGCTTCAAAAATATTTTCTGCAATGCCACCAGGAATTAATATTGACATTTCAGGTCATTTAAGATGATACTTGCATACCATATGCTAGGCAGATAGAGTTTGCCACAGCTGGCTTATCACGTGTAAGCATCACCATGGATGCTCCTATCAAGTTTATAACAATTTAAGTGTTTAATAATAATAATAATAATAATAATAATAATAATACATTTCTTACATGCCTCTCCTGTGGCTCAAGGCGGGTTACAGCACCATTTAAACAAGAGATAAAACACTATTAAAAATATACAAGATACACAGAGTGAAAATACGAGTTAAATTTCACTGATAAAATGCAGATTAAAATTCACAATTCACACTTGTGCTCAGTAGCAGACAGGCAGCCAGTGGAACTGGCGTAACAGGGGGGTTGTATGCTCTCTGTACCCTGCTCCAGTTAGCAACCTGGCTATCATTCATTGGACTAACTGAAGCTTCTGAGCAGTCTTCAAGGGCAACCCCATGTAGAGTGCATTGCAGTATTCTATTTGGGATGCAATAAGGGCATGGAACAATGTGGTCAAGTCAGACTTCCCAAGATATGGGCACAGCTGGTGCACAAATTTTAGTTGTGCAAAAGGTCCCCTGCCAACCGGTGAGACGTGGGGTTCCAGGCTCAGTGATGAGTTCAGGATCACTCCCAAACTGTGAACCTGTGCCTTCAGGGGGAATCTAACCCCATCCAGCACAGGCTGTAACCCTATACCCTGTTCGGCCTTACAACTGACCAGAAGGCCTCTGTCATGTCTGGATTCAATTTCAAATTGTTCACTCTCATCCTGACCATCACAGCTGCCAAACACTGCTTCAGGACTTGAACAGCCTCCTTACTAACGGGTGGAAAGGAGTGATAGAATTGAACATCATCTGCGTATTGATGGTATCAAACTCCAAAACTCCGGATGTTCTCCCCCAATGGCTTCATGTAGATGTTAAACAACATGGGAGACAATATTGATGTAGATATGTTCAAATTTCCCCTGAGGTATTTTCTCCTAACATTTACCTGTCTTCAGCCATTTTTCACCTTGCTTTCCACTGGTTAGTTTTTGTCCCAGAGCTTCATAGGGAGAAAGGAGCTAAAGAGAAAATATATTATGGCAAGAAAGAAGTCCTATCCCATTTGTGGTCAAAAAGTAGTTTACTGAGAAATAGTCTCTCCAGTTATCCAAACTGGAAGAAATCTGAGGACAAATGAAACTTGAAACATTTCCACCTGCATAAACCTATAGTTAATAAAAATAACGAAAGGACTTGTTTGTGGAAGCAAAAATGTAATGCCAGTTCTTTTGTAGCTGGAAAAATTTCACATTCAGGATCACCTGGGAGAAACAAACTTTAGTTTTGTGGCTTTCCCATTAGCATGTGTGCTTTTGGACACAATTTAAAATTACTTGACTATGTTCTGGATGGTATGGATAGATATGATGAATAAGATTGCTCATTGTGTTCTACCATTTGAATGTGCAGTTTGTTTTCTAAAGTTTGTAAGTGCAAAGAAACTGCAAGCCAATTGAGGGAAGTGAAGATGAAGACACTGTAAGGCCTGCTGAAAGCTGGCCTTACAGTCGGAACCCAGAGAGAAAAGATTTCATCACACCAGCTTTCTGTCTCACTACAGTGATGCTTGTGTAATTATTTTAGGACTTTCAGTATTGTATCTCTCTGCATTAGCACAACAGCATTGTTTTGGGAATCTGTGCTCCTGAAATCTGTATTTTTACATAGCCTTTATAACTCCACCTTTCTGCCCTGTTCCCCACCTAGTGTGTTCTTATTTTGTGGTTTTATTTTTACCACACTTTCCCAAATAAGGCAATGGAATACACACACAAACACACACAAACACGTATTTACTCGAGTAGAATGTGCCATTGAATCTAATGCACACCTCAATTTTCAAAACCCTGAAACACAAAAAAGTATTTATCATATTACGCGAAATCTAATTTTGAGAAGGTAATTTAGTCAAAAAGAAGGTAATTTAGTCAAAAAAGGTAAGCTTTAGAATCAAGTAAAAACAGTATATATATCCAGAAAAGAAATAAGGAGAAGGAAGAAAACAGCTTATTTGGGAATAGCAATTTTGAGGAGGGAATGGAAGAAAATAACGTCCACTGATGCTGTGTGGTTGCCAGCATATTGAAGCAGAAGCAGAAGGGATCTATTATACTGAAGCAAGTAAGAGAAAGGCAGCAGTATGGATAGCCATTGACAGGTTTTACCCATCAATGAAAAGAAGTTATGGATAGAAAGCAAAGAGGTAGCAGGACACACATGACTTTGTGGGATAACTACCAGCAACAAATGCTATTACCCTGCTGCAATTCCAGTTTGTTATGTTATAAAATCCAAAACTGCACAAAGGTTTTACCAAGTGCATCTAAATAGCACCCTGTTTAACTGTTTCCAAGTGCCCTGAAAGAGATGGGTCCCATGGTAGTGGTCATCCAAGGGTCAGAAGACTCAAACGTGAGAGTCCAATATGTTCATGCTCACTAGTCCTGTCCAAAATGATGAAATGGAGAAAGTGATATTATGTGAAATAAGGATGGAAGGATGTGCTGCAGACATCCACAGAGAGTTTCTGTTGAATAGCCAGAGACAGCTTTCAGGAATTTCTAGGGTCAAAAAGTGATACAAAAGAAAAGAAACAGTGCTATAAATTTGAACTGCTCTTTATAGAAAGCATTCTTTACCACATAAACCATAAAACAGACAGAGAGACCCAACATTTATTGATGGCATGGAACAAAAAAACCTGCAGCATTTCCGACAGCATATACTTTTTAAAAAATGAGTGTTATTAGAATATTGTCCCATGGGCACATATCTATGATTTTCCTGCAAAAAAGCTGTTTTCTTTAATTTTAGCAGGTTGAAAAGAATTGCCTTTGTTTGTTTGCTTTGAATTGGAAATAAACTATTCATATTTTTAAAATTGGTGTTATACATATTTTTTTCAAACAATGGGGGATCAGCTATTTAAAACAAACATCCACTCCATATATAAAGTGTTTGGTTACTCTACAATATCTTTTATTTTGCCTGACAAACTTAACCTGTGAACTTGGGACATTTTTAATAACAATACGTTGGACCTCATTTGCAGTCAGAAAATGTTGCTTACTGAAATACTTAAGGCATTTGATTATTATTTTTGTCTACCTGAAGGAGAGTTAGTCAGAGTCATAAACAAATAAATATTACACAAGTGAAACAAAATTATATTGAATTTCTCCATCACTCATCACAAAGTAAAATAAGGTGCTGCATATAGGATTCATCTTAACCCAACCTGGTTTTAAAAATATGGTCAAAATCCTGGCTCAACATTGTTATTATAGAATTTTGTCCCGATGATTCCCCCACAAAACCTATCTTCACAACCCAGTAGTGGAGTGAGTGAAACATTTCTGAGTGGCTGGCAATCAGGGCAGAGGGAAATGATGTCCCCAGTGACTTCCAAATAGGCAGGTGGAGAAACTTCAAGGTCCTGCACAACTGCTTGTCCCAAAGTACACCTTAATCAATTGCATACCATCCATGTATTTTCCAGCACCGTGAGCTCCAGTGGCTCAGAAATGGTTTGGTCAAAATGCTGATGAGTTCTAAGGGTAAACTTTTGAGATCCTATGTTCATGAACATAAATGTGAATCCCCATCAATTACGTAATTATAAATCCAGATTATCATAACTGCTGACTAGAATTCTAGCCACTGGACTTAGATTCTCTTAGCCAGGTTTGAGATTATGTAAACTATGAACAGACAGTGGTTTTTGTGAAAGTTAAAAGTTATAATCAGAAACTGAAGTACAGACACTCCTAGTTATGAACAAGATAGGTTCTGTAGGTTTGTTCTTAAATTGACTTTGAATGTAAGTTGAAACATGTACATTTTAAAGTGTAACTCCAGCCTATCTATCTATCATCTATCTATCTATCTATCTATCTATCTATCTATCTATCTATCTATCTATCTATCATCTATCTATCTATCTATCATCTATCTATCTATCTATATCTCTATGGAGTTACACTTTAAAATGTACCTATTTCAACTTGCATGCACATTTTGAAAAAACTGGAAACAAGGATTGGTGCTACAGCTTAGCAGAGACACCTTTTTTCCATGATAATGCTTTCAGGTGTAGATTTTGTTTCCTAGGGGTAGATTTCTCTCACTTACTGTTGTCTCATCCCTGTTCTTAATTATGAGTCATTTGTAAATCGGATATTTGTAACTTGGGCAATGCCTGTATACATTTTTATGATCTGCTTTTTCTCTGACTAAACAGATTTTAAACAGCATTAGGACAATACAAAACCTTGAAAAACTCAAGTATAGTAGAAACCAAAGAGAAGTGGATATTTCCACTCAATGAAACAACAATGAAACTACATACAGATTTCTGTTTGTTGCAGTTCAGTTAACACTAATGTCAATCAACTGCTGACATTGGAAATAATTTTAAAATATGTTAGAATATCTGTGGAAATATATATATATATATATATATATATATATATATAGAGAGAGAGAGAGAGAGAGAGCATGGTGTAAGCCACCCAGAGAACAGTATCATTGGGTGGCTTTATATAAATATAGTAAGAAAGATTAATTAATTTTAATAAGGAAAATGTGCAAGTAAAATTAATACCATGTTGATCCTGTCTATGCTTGGCTTGCTTTGATTTAGAATAAAAGAAAAACAAATATATGGAACATCCTCAAAATTTTGATTAAAAGAGGGCAAGTTTTTGATCATACATCACTTAGATCAGCCTTGCAAATAAACCAATAAAAACTGCTAGTCTGAAAAGCATTAATGGATCTAATAAAAGTCTAGTAATTTTACTTTTTGGAAATAATCATGAAGAAAGAAGTTTTTCCTCCTGTACAGATTTGCGAACTTGTGAAGTGTCCTTTCCTTGTTGCTGGTCATGTGCTGGCCACATTCACCAGGTCTTCCAGAAGTCTCAGAAAATGCCTTTGTTCTTACCTCCTTAACTTCTTTTTGAGTTCTCTTCTTATCTCACTTTAACCCCGCTAATATGCTATAGAATATTATTGCATAACACTGAGTGCATCCAAACTGATTGAAAAGTCTCAGATTTTATTACTATATTACTGTTCTTTCTGGTTTGCATGATTTCACCCAGTATAAAAGTAAAATTTGCAGCATTTTTGTACCATCAAGCTATAAACCATATAGACTGTAACAGTTCAGTGTTTTTCCCTTTCATGAGTCCCAACTATTTGAAAAACAATAATAAGTTGCAAAAGCAGCACAATATGACATCACTTCTGGTCATGTATTTATTTTTATTTATTTTTATCCCACCTGAAATAGAAACTCAAGGTGGTTTTTGAGAAAGACATGAATGTGGCCCGCCACAGAAATCCAGGGGGCAAATACTGGCCCCAGTTCTTGTACTCTGGTCATTTAAATTAAATAAAAAGTGTTTGCTGGGATATAGAAAATAGACTGGAACTGATATTGGGACTTTTCAATCTGATCCTGGAAAGCCACTCCGTTTTCATGGCAGTGAAAGTATGCCAACTGTGATTCTGTAAAAGTGTGGGCCAGTACATCAGAGCTACCACTAGAAGCAAAATTGTTTGGAGACTGCTTCCTTCTCTTGTTTCAATATTTTGAAAAGGAGTTTTGTGGTAACTTAACAAATGGATCACTTTATGTCAACATACATTCTAATGCGCCACAACTTATTTTTATAATGTAGTGAATGAAAGGTTCTGACTATAATGTATTTTTCAGTGTTTTCACCTGGAAATTCTGGTCCAGTTTTCATAATGCCAAAGGCAGACATAAGTCTGTAGTTAGGACATTGTCCCCAGACGCCAAACATGCATGTATTGGTAAGAAAGGCTAGAGTCCTTATTCTTCATAACTACTTTTCTAGGTGAGAGGATTTATTTTCCAGTGAAGAAACATTTAGGCATGAAAGTCTGAAGTGGTAATGTCTAGATACAGATTTACTACCTCATCGCCTGTTTGGTAGAACAAAGTTCAGAGACCTGAGTGCAGAGTCTTATATAAAACACCCTTGTATGTCTTCAGTCAAAAAATGCCAGCAGTACACTGAAAGTATTAACTTTGAGGTTTCCTGTTGGAAAGAGCTAAGTCCTATTAAATAGCAACCCGTAAGCTAGTTGGGCAAAGCACTGCATTAGAGCAACAATCAATCTTATCGGTACCTTGCTTGTAGGGAGCCAGCAGACTTTTTCTTCATTATTACTTCTTTCCTTTGATCTTTCTCCCCTTTCAGCCTCGCTCAACTTCCTCTTACAAGCTATCAAGCGCCTTGGCAAAGGTGTTTGTATCAACACCATCTGGTAGCATGCAAAAAGGAAATGTTTCCCTGGCTCCCAATAGACAATCCCGTGGTGCAATCCATGATCTGTTGATGTGATTTCTGGCTCAGTGTTTCTGAGGAATGCTGCTCACACATCACTGGTGGCTTTTCCTAATAACTGAGCAATAATTAGCTTCTTTCTCTTTTGTAGAATAAATTCTTATCTTTATAGATATAAACTGTTTATTTTTTATTTCTAGCTTATGATTAGCATTGGGGTTTTTTTTAAAAAAAATACCCATTGTGTATAAACAAAACATAAGGTGATGGGCACCGAGTATTTAACAGGCACAGCGTCTGTTTCTGTAGACCACTTGCTAATGACCACACGTTGAGTACATATTAAAATGGCAACATATGCAGCATAGTGATCAATTGTGCTTTATGTCTGCATCATATAAGGAAACAGGGCAGATGACTGCATGGTCTCCCAGAAGCATATGTGTGGGATAATTGATGCCCCCAGCAACATAAGATGGCACCTTTTTGGATACTTAAAACCATAACATAAAACGTTACTTTGAAATTAAGTTTAAAATACAGGCAACAAAGAGGATGAGCATGTAGAAGAATACCGAAAGATCCCTAATTATGGAGCAAAGGGAAACTCAATGATTACAGTTCTTAGTATATCATGGTACATTTGTGGAACAATTAGAGAATAACAGCCTTGAGAAAAGCTCACCAACTATTTAGAGAGTTTGAATATGTACATTATATAGTTGAAATATGGGCACATGCACACACACACACACAAACCCAAATACAAATATTTGAATTGAATGTGAACAGATGCTTGAAGTGCTTCCTTATGATTTTCAGACAGCATGAGATCATTTAAAAAGTTATATTTGGACTACAACTTCCATAAACTGAAATCTATGTGGCCCGTGGCTATGCTGGCTAGGAGAATATGGAGAGAACACTGGCATATGTAACTTTACCAAGCTCTGAATATAGCATCATAATATATTATTAAAATTAAGATTCTTTGGTAGTCTAAAAATTAAATACACTGAAGTGGTAGAATGCAAATAATACTGTAATCCTTTCTTGGCATTAAGCAATTTAGTATAATGCTGTATAAACATTTGACTGAAATGTGATCAGATTAGATTACTGCAATACACTCATGCAGCTGCGCTTGGAGAGTGTTTGGAAACTGCAGTTGGTTGACATGTAGCAGCCAGGAGGCAATATTAGCCAGAATGAACAATTGGCTTAGGTGGAGTGGAATGGAGAGTGCCACATCTGTTCCTCCTGGATGTTCCTCCCTCCCCCTCCCCCCCCCCCCCCATGATAACACAGTGGTACTCTGCCTAGCCCCCAACACTGTACTGTGGTCAAAACAGGAAAAATTATTAACGAGGAAGAACACTCTAGCTAGTTTCTAGTTTCCTTTTGCCTGAGTCTACTGGGAAGGTCAAGACTCAGCCTTCTTCATTTTTTCGCCATGCTGTGATGAATTAATAATAAATATTATTATTATTATTATTATTATTATTATTTATATTATTTATATTATTATTATTATTATTATTATTATTTATAATAATAATAATAATAATAATAATAATAATTCATTCTCTAGTGTGATTAGGTGGAGGTGAAATCTGAGAAGAGGTAAGAAAAACTTTTAATATTTTAAAATCAACTGAAAAAGTTAACAGCAGAGGATTAATAGAGGCTGTCTCTGAGAAACTGAGATGATTGTTGAATATGTGTTCTTGCTGGAAAGCACTATCCTCCTGCCAATAATCAATAAAATTTTAATTAGCAATCCTGCCAGCTCCTGCATCCAGAATGGAAAGGTTGTACCTATTTGTCCATCACTTCAGGCACCCAAATATCTAGAAGTAGCCCTGCTTTTAGGTTTCGTCTTTCATATTCTATTGATTTTGACCCATCCACAGGTGGCTTCATATTCATTTCCAGACCCAATGGAAAGTTCCAACTGTTGTCTATATAACATGTCTTAGGTTAACTTGGAAATAGCATTCAAATTTTGGAAGTCTCTGCTGGATGAGATTTGATTTACCTTTTTCTTGATGGTTGCTATGCAGATCATTCTGTCACTAGAATTTGAATCTGATTAATTTTGAACTGCTATCATTTATGGCTGTTATTTTAAATTATATTTGTTTTATAATACTTTACTGTTCTCAATTATAATTCTATTAGGATTACAACAAACAGTATTGCGTCACCTTTCAGGATAAAATTCATTGCAGCATTGTCTTTCACTTTTGTGGATGCATAGCCCACTTTTCAGATGTATGGAGTGCATTCCTGAAATATATAAAGCACTTAAGAGTTGTGAGATTGAATTTAAGAGTGAAGGTGAGAGCACATTTAAATGCAAATATGATTAGCAGTGACAGTTACATCAACAAAAACATTCTATCTGCTCCAAGCATATGGCCAATGGCAGAGATTAAGGGCCAACCATGTAAAGAGAGTGCTGTGTTTCTCAGTACTCTCTCCTGATGTCAACATCACCCCACCATTATTGCATACAGTGCCTTGTAGATGTGGGTCTTCACACCCACATCTGTTTCTGCCTCCAGCCTACATGCTATGGAAAGAGGCAGGAAAAATAGCAACTTGTGCTGACACAGGAGACTTGATAATACAGATCCCAGTTTTGTTTTAAATGCCTAAGGGACCAACATTTTTTTCCTGGTGGCCCTTCCCAAAATTTCTTCGATGCAGCATACATCCAAAGCAGAGTTCTGATTTCCCATTTTCTTCTCTTTCAGGACTATCAAGGAGTCATTACTGCTAGAAAAAGCTAATGCTCTTTCTGATTATTTAATTGTTCTCATTCTACCCTTTTCCTTCTTCCATGGCAAGCCTAAAGGAGTGGAAAGATAGCATATAACAGTTCTGATTGATAAACCAGGGACCTAGCCATCCTCAGACTAGTCTAACTCCAGCCTTGCATCTGAAAACATGCTTGCAATTCCTACCAATGTTCTTTCATATTGTAAAGCAATAACAAATCCTGTTTCTGAAAGGATATCCTAGGAAAATTATATTGTTGTGAACTGCCTTAGGAACACCCGGGAGAGTCAAAGAACAGTATATAAATGTTTCCATAAACCAGAAAATTGTATTGGGTTGATCAACACCATGTTTGCTACAGAAATCCACTTCTACAATCCAGCTCTTCAAAACTAGCATTTCTGCATGTGAAGTTTATTTGTTATCAGCTAGCATTAAACAAAGCCTTGGCAGCAAGGTTTGAAGATAGAGGCGCATAGCTGTGTCCTACTAATCTGCACAATTTCTATGTCACCTTTATATTTAAGGATTTTATTAATAATAATAATAGCACAGGGAGGGGAGAACCCGGACAAATTTGTTTTTTCTTCCATTCTTTTTATATAGGGCAAATATTTCACAATTTGGTACCATGCAATTTAGTGCTTTTCATATCTCACAATGCCTGGATAATGATACCCTATTAAAAATATCTGTTTAAAGTTTCTTTCTCCATTTAGCCGCACACCGACTACTCACCTACGCATATTCCCTACAGATAGTTCTTTAGCATGGATGAAATGTATATTGCTTTGGTACTGAGCTGTGAGATTCCTGCTGGTATAATGTCAGAGACAGAAATGTACTGTGTCAAACTCCTGAATGTGAATGAGTCAGATTATGTAGCTCAGTCTGGCTAATTATCATTACTTAGAAGACTGGTAGTCACATTCTATTCCAACACACAATTCTCAAACAGCAAGATATATATTGCATAGCATTCACAAAGAGTTCTATGTAACTGCCAAGGGCAAAAATTATCAGTAAATGACTCTGTCAAATATTTCCCTCCATCAGTATTAGGGGAAACTAAAATCCTATGGGGTTAGTTAAAGCGCTACTCACCTTATGGGACTGATGTAAATAGTAGGAGTGATTGAATGAATGGGATTCAATAGAGAAAGAATGTCATCAGCCTAACAGGCTTCCTTTGGAATCAGTAGATGGCTTGTTACTGCTTAATTTGAGAGCCATTGGTGAGGATGCCAGTCTAGGACTTGTGAGATCCATTTTCAATTGCCCAGACAATTGCAATGACCTTTGGAGACAGTGTTTTGTGTGTGTGTGTGTGCGTCAGGAGCAACTTGAGAAACTGCAAGTTTCTTCTGGTAAGAGAGACTTGGCCATCTGCAAGGACATTGCCCAGGGGTATTTTAATGTTTTACCATCCTTGTGGGAGTCTTCTCTTATGTCCTCGCATAGGGAGCTGGAGCTGACAGAGGGAGCTCACCCGCACTCTCCTTGGATTTGAACCTGCAACCTGTTGGTCTTCAGTCCTGTCAACACAAGGGTTTAACCCACTGCACACCGGGGACTCCAGATGACAAGACAGATAATCTGTTTCAATATGACTTATTTCATCGAATTGGGTGAAGTTTAGTGGAAAGGAGACAACATTTATATGCCTTCTCTTGAATGCATCGGAGAAAAATATGATAAAGCTGCTGCGTACCTTCAAGTGATTTCTGACCGATGGCAACTTTAAAGTGACTCTATTATGGAGGTTTCTTGGAAAGATTGAGCCTGGGAGATCATCAGTATGTTTTCATGGCCAGCTGGAGAGCCAAACCTTTTAGGATCCTAGTTCAACATTCAGACCACTATACCATACATATATACCTTTTGGGATACAAACATACAAATAAATATATACAATCAAAACTACAATATCAAAAAACAAATTCTTTATTTTATTTTTCACTTTTTCCATTAATGCAGTTCATTTGTTCAAAGCCAACATTGCAGCTTAAAATTCAAAAGATTCATTCCAAATAGGAGCACTTTATGTATGGTCATCCCTCCATATCCATAGATTCTGTATCTATGAATTCAACCATACATTGCTTGAAAGTGTTGTTTTTTTAAAAAAAAACAAACAAAATGCAAACCTTGATTTACCATTTTATATATTTTTCTATGCCATTGTATATAATGAAATGTGAACGTCCATGAATTTTGGTATTGAGTTGGGGTACTGTTATCTAAACCCAACAACCTTTAAAAGTGAATTTCGTTGGCTTGTAACTTGGATTCCATAGTGGGAATGGCAGAAGCAAATTGATGACACTTCTCATTTCCTGGATTGATTCTCAGTATGATTTATCCTGCTTTGAGAAAGGAAAAACAACCTTTATTCATGGAAAGTGCTTGGGAACAGGATTTTGCAAATCCCAGCCCTTCACTCAACCTGACCCTTTGCCAGAGGTTTTCTAAATTTACACAAGCATTTACATCCCCATTTGGTACTTTACTATCTATGTCAGGTCATATTCTGCTCTAACTTAAACTAGTCAGATTGTCATATTTTCCAAGTAGCAGATGTTACAAGAGTCTTAATTCATATCATCCGTTCTTCTTATATCAGCATAGACTCCTACAGTGTTTACCCTTTATCTGAACTATCAGTGACAGAGTTAAGATGCTTTTGCTTTTTTCTTTCAAAAGTGTGCTACTTTTGCTTTTCTCGCCGTCTTGGGGAGAGCATCATGTCTGAATCTTGTGAATTTTTCTCAAGCTGGCTCAAACTGGGTGTTTTAAAAACTGCAAAATGCTCATTTGACAATCCCTTATGTTTCTCTACAAGCTGTATGCAATTCTCACACAATATCTCACATTGATAATCCTGTGTCCAATCTAAGGTCTTTATTTTGCTATTTGGATAAATTATTTCTTGTGCTAGTTATTTGCCCTCTGTATCAAAAAGGGCAAAGTGGGAGAAACACAGCTGCAAGTCATAAAGGAATACAGGGTACTGAAAAGCAAGAAAAGAGGCTTAAAAAGGCTGAGCCTACCAAAATGCTTTGACCCTGGCACACAAATATTTGCAAAGTCAGTGTCAGGAAGATACTTGAAAAGCAATTTTGTTCCTTTCTTCTCAAACTGCACTTCCCATAACCACAAATAAAGCCTTCAAAAAAGCACTGTATTGTCTCCAAAATGAGCTCGCCAACCCAACATTAAAGAGGATCAAAATAGAATAATGCTTGTATATTTTCTTGTCCTTGAGTAGTGTTGCAACATATTGAAAAATAATGCAAAGAAAATGCCTTGACCAACACAACAATTTTCAGAATGGTTTTTTAGAAAATTATTTTGTGATTTTAAAACATTTTTATACAACAAATTAGCATTTTACACCAACAATATCCAGGTTTACACAAAGGATTGAGATTTAAAAACAAAAAACCCTGAGCTTTGCATTTATAAAAAACCATTACATTTTTGACCCAAGTATTGTGTGAGCGAATGAATTATGAATAATAAAAAATCACAAAAAGGACACAATTCTTATAAACACATTCAGTAGGAAAATGTACTGAATGGGAGGTCTATTCAGCTGGTGGTTGGGTGCAAGAATGGCATTTTTGTATTATTTATCCTTCCATGCAAAGATTTAGATCCCAAGCAGGAAATATAGAGGGGGGCTATTGGCCATATGCAGAGGACTCTAAAGCCATTTTCTGACTATAGTCATGGGACCTTTGGTCTAATTTAATAGAATGACACCTTAATATGACTGCATAACCTTCCTTACTGCAAGCATTAGCTGCCTTGGGTCCCATGTTTGGAGAAAGACAGGATGTCTATTTAACAAATAGAAGTGCACATTATGAATATTGGATTGACTGACTTCATTTAGAGCTAGGCTGGTCCTAACAAGAAGAGCTGTTTAGTAGTGGAACTCTCTATCTCAGAGTGTGATGGAAGCTCCTTCTTTGGAAGCTTTTTAACAGAGGCTAGATGGCCATCTGTTGGGGATGTTTTGATAGTACTTTTCCTGCATGGCAGGGAGTCGGACTGGTTGGCCCATGTGATCTCTCTCAACTCCATAATTCTATGATTCTATGAATGAATGAAAATAGCTTGGATCACTAGGATGTCATTTTCTAAATCTATAGGAATTGTGGCACAAACAAGATCAATGTAAAAGGTTATTCAAGGACACTAAATGCTGTTTGGTTACACCTAGATATGCACAATCCTGAAACTATGCCACTCTAAGAACAGCCCATACTTGCTTAAATAATTTTACTGTTCATAAATAATCATTGAACTCTGTTGTTGACATATGTATTATCTTCCTACTCTGAAATCATTATCCTTTGTTCTGTTTTGTCCTATACATACTCCTGTCATTATCAAATTATTGTAGTGACTAGTCAAGTGTTTCTAGCATTGTCCCTCCTGTGTTATTTCATGTATGATTTGTGACATTTTTATAGCTAGCATTCGCAATTGCAGTTACTAAACTAGAGGATTCATGACTTTGTTCTGTAATCCTACATAGCCACAGTTCTCCTCAAGAGCCATTTTTAATCACCTTCACCACCCCTCTCCCACACACACACCAAAACAAGAAAAAAATGGTTCTGTGGCAATTAAAAAGCAAAACTCTTGTTGAAAGTTCTTTGTGCAGCCTCACTCATTAATGGAAGAGAATAGAAATCTCAGGGCCCTTCCGCACAGAAAATCCCACATTATCTGCTTATAACTGGATTATCTGACTCCACACTCAGCTAATGTGAAATTTTTAGCCTTGATATTCTGGGATATAGGGTTGTGTGGAAGGGCCCTCTCTGTCACCAATTACCAGCTGACCTCATTTTCCTAATTTGGTGGCTGACTGTTAAATGCAGGGGGGGACTAGGGCTAGGAGGCTTTACTAAATTACCCTTCCTTAAGTATTTGATCTACAATTCGATCAGATTTTTTTTTTTTTTTGCAACTGGGCACTATTGGAATATTAGCATGCACAGGATGGCTGGCTAGGCAAAATGATATCCTAGACACTCATGCTTTTAATTAAACATTTCCCACTAAAAGATCTTGGCAATTTTCATTGTTTGTCATTGAGTTCTAGATAGGAATCCATGATGGCATGTTTCTCAGCAGCCTTTCCAAATCAAAATGTTGTAATGGGAGAAGGAACCTAATCCAGTCTAATTTGAAAAACTATGGTCTGAATCCAACTGGTATTGCCAACTATAGTAAACCGATTAAATGGATTTACATACGGTGTGTCTCATCATTAAACAATGGATTCAGTTGTTTTACTGCTGTTGGGACTGCAAATAGATTTCAGGTCAACAATATATATTGTAACAACTGCATTAGAATGGGCTAATAATTTCAAAGCTAATATATAGATATTGTAAGTGTATCTAACTGTCCTATTACCTTCTGCTGTTTCAGAAAAAAATGTGTATGATCATTTGTTCTTATATGATGAAAATATACTTCTAATTCTTATTTATCTTGTTTAACATTTCAAGCTTTTAAAATAAACACCTTAACACAAAAATATCCTTCTCCTTTGCACAAATACAATTAGGTTCATAATGACAAATAAGTAAAAAATACTTTCTCCAAGCATCGCTTTTTAAAATTTGATATTAATTTGGGTTAGAAGTGACAATATATAAAAACATCCAGTAATGAATTATGAACTGGCCATCTTAAAGCAAGACCATGTGTCCTCCATCTCAAGGGAAATTTATTATCCAGGCCACATGTTCTGCTCCATATGGATGTTTCTGGGACCACCTGGATGCATGGATATTTAAGGAAACAAAACTCTTCCAAGGAGAACATGCATTTAGAGGCACAAATAAGATGCTCCCAAAGTTGCTCCCTGTCAACTGGTGGTAAGTTTTTTGTTTTATTTTGTGGGTTTTTTGGCATTTTGTATATCTGTACATTCTAAATTTTTAACAACCCCACACACAAGTAGAAAGCACAACTACTAATTGCTCCATAATAATTTTCCTATATACTGCCCTGGATTACTCTGGATTACTCTGTAGATGCAGCCTAAGACTGCAATCCTATACTCTGTTGTCCCTCTCACATATGCCTTCTACCACTTCCAAATATGGCATTGAGATTTTAGTAGAAGTAAAAATACCACAGTACTGTGACCTCATCAGACAGGCAAAAATGCCCATTCTATGACTCTTCCTCTTTGCTTGAGGCATTGAGCCTGCTGGCTCCCATCACACAATGTCAATCTACTTCTGATGGAACTCGTGAAATGGGTGAAATGCCTCAAGTGAAATGGGAGTGTCACAGGAGGAAGCATCAGCAACACAGGAGGCTACATGTGTTGAATAGGAAACAACGGGGGGAAGCCGGGCAGTGATGCTTCCCCTTGGAATGATAGTGAGGGGAAAGATGGGCAATGTAGGGTGCAGGCCGACAGGTTCCCCATGCTCTTCACCAGGCCCTGCTGGATTTACCATGATGTATGGAGAATCTCAGCCATGTGATGAGGTCCTTAAACTAAACCAAGGAGAATAATGCCCCAGGAAATGCCCCCTGTATATAAAAATAAAGCATAGTTTCATGTTGGCAATTCTGGCAAAATTGGGGAGGATTGAGACCATGGATTCAAGATGAGGGAAAGAATTGGCCCTAAATCAGCCAACATTATTTCATAATGCTCTACCTGGATGTGAGAAAATCTGGATTTTCTTTGAGTGGACACATATAAGACCAAGCTGTAAGCCTTGAAGAATATTTCTTCACATTACTGACCCTGAAATGTCTAACTGCTCTAAAAAGTTGGAAAATAAAAAATAGCATAACAAGAAGAGGTTCAAGGGAGATGCAAAAAAGAAAATGAAAAGAAAGAAAGGTATCTGAAAACTTCTGAAACATTAAAACTTATCCTGTTGGGATAGGCTATCATTTGCTAACTTTGTTGGGTTTGCAACGATATTTCTCTCAGACATTATATCAATGATTCATCTTGAAAAGAAAAGCCTGCCATAACTATTTGAAACAATGTTAAAAGGCGGAATTATCAATACAATGGGATACTTTCTTTTCTTCTGTAACTCCTTAGGAATTAGGGTGTCAACATCAATTTACACAAGATGATTGCCTCAAAATATTGAGGACATAGATTAATGCTGCAGACGTGTCAGGAAAGAAGCCAAGTAACTTGGATTAACATTTAACATGCTCAAAGACCCAGGGGGGTGACAGCACAGTAAAGAATTCAGCCCTTCTCTTCTCATGTTCAAAACTCTTTGCCCTTCTATTCAATAGAGGTATATTTAATTTGGCAAACCAGATGTTGAACATTCCTTAGTGTTGAAAAACTTGAGTAATAAAAAGTATTCATAACAATGACAAATGCCAAAAGAAACCACCCTTCTTGTACTGCCTTACCTGTGGGACACATTGTCATCTGAACATGAACAGGATTTCTCTGTTGACAAAATGTGTGTCTATGTGTATCTTAGGGTGTGATTCATCTCACTGTTATTTTATTTTATTTCATTTTGACTTCTAGTGATAATGCTTAGTTTAATTCTAGAATCCATTTTCTTTTGAATAATTTCATATGAGTTTACTTTCTTCAACATTTTTCACTCTACACAGTTTTTCACACCTATACTTAGGACCTTCAGGAAGCTCTGGGGTAATCCCAACATGCCTGCCCCCTGCTTGATCATTTGCCTGTTCCCCCTTCTTGCCCACTTGTCTGCTCACCCTGCTCTCCCTGCTCACCTCACCCACCCATCCCCGCTCACTGGCTTGCCCCCCCCCTGCTGCTCATCCACCCTACTTGATCCCCTTGTGCCTGCCCACCCCTGTTTGCCACCCCCTCAGTCTCATTCCCCTCACATGCCCTCCTGGGCTGCCCCCCCCCATGTTCACCACCCCCCAAATGCCCCCCGCACACACTTTGGGTATTTGATTTCTAAAAGGTTTGCTATCACTCTTCTAGACTGTTGATGATTGTCTCCATTTTCAGGCAAGGTATAGAAAATCCTTTCTCCTCATTATCCACTTTAATGTTATAAAAATAATAGCTGGTCATTATTTTATATTCTTAATATTTAATTGTAACTCTGGTTTTGGACTTTCTAACTTTTATCAGCAGTTGTTCCAAATGTTTATTTCCTGCAAGTAATATGGTGACATCTCTACTATATCCTAAATTGTTGATGTGCCTTTCCCCAATTTCCATGCCTTTTTATTCTGAGTCTGAAACTGGACAACATATGTAGTAGGAACATGGAATGTGAGAAACACGAATCAAGGAAAGCCCCAAATTTTAAAACAAGAAATGCAATACATTTCTATTTCCATCACCGTGAAAAGGTAATGCTGAGGTGAACAGTAGTGGCCAAGTCCTCCATGGTGACTCTATGGTGTCTATGGGGGACACATGCCATAAATTCACTTGGGGGGGGGGGGGCTAACAAATTTCTAAACCACCCCTCCCCAAGATGGAGATAAGTAAAACCATCCACATTGTTTTTGTGATTATGGCCATCAACAGAATTTCTGTATTAAAATATTTAAGTGTTTTGTGCCATTTAAAAAAAAATGATGTACTGGTAATAGCAGGTGAGGGATCTTATGCCCTCTCCCAGATATTTTGGACGTTGACTTCTAGAAGCTTTAATCAATATTATAAATAGTTAAGGATTATGAAAGTTGAGAAGAAAATGAAAAAGATATGGTTGACGATGTTCTGAATTTATTTTCATCCTTAATAGAAACTGGGTTCTTGACAGCTGGCAGAAATTCAACCAAGACATTTAATTGCTTGGGGAAAATAATGAGATGGCACCTCTTACTTTCACTTAATCTGTACCACCTAAAGAAGATCATCAGACTGACAGCACAGGATTTGCTACATCTGAAGGCAACACACTAATTGTGGAACACAAGACATAATATGATCATGCTGTTGATCCGTACCCCTTTTCATCTACTGACTAAGGCAGATGCCTCCCTCTGTCTAACAGAAGGGCTAATCCTACCTGAGAGCTTGTTCTGGAATCCATAAAAAAACAGAACAAGACTTCAAGTGCACTAAAATTTTCAAGTTGTAAGTTACTCCTTTATTCTGTGCATGGCTTCTCTAGAGTGCCCAAGTTCTAGAAGTACAAATTCTCATTACTTTCTTTGTTTTTTTTCCTTTTAAAAAGTAACTTCTGTGCTATTAACACTCTTGTAGGTTTTTTGAGGTTGAAAACAATCTTTGTCACATAATTCATCAAGTAAACTTTCAAGCATTTCTGACACCTGCTCTTTCTGTGCTGAAATTGGCAAAGGTTTGCTAAAGCTGGGAAATTTGAATATGAAAAACAACAGTACTAAGAGATTACTTAAATTAAAATGTAGTAGTATCTCCTGAAACAAAGAGCAACATCTGACTTTAAAGGAACACCACACAACTCAACAATTTCTTCTTCATATACTGTCATGACTTCTGTATGGATTTGAATGGCCTCTATTGATTTTGTTAATAAAAAAAACGAGATAGGGCATATCTTATCTACTGCTATTGGCTTGGCAAAACTTTTAGAGTTCACAATTACACTTTCCCAAACCTTACTGCTATTCATACCATTTTATACTAGCACACTCAATGCTCAGGAATGATATTCCTGACCATTGAGTGTGCTAGTTGGAGCTGACAGGATTTAGAATTCAAAAATCAGGGCAGACCCCATTGAGAGGAAGTTTTGTCATAGAAATTTATGGCTGCCATGCCAACAAAGTGATAAAGCCACTTTACATCTGAACTTTAAGGTTCTATCAAAAGTCATTGGTCTATTTGGGAAGGGAGTTCATTACCTTGGATAGTACATTTACAGTATGGGCTAAAACCCAGAAGTTTTAGCCCATACATTTGCAGTCCTGCCTACATGAGTCACCAGCTGCCACTGATAGCAGGATGACAAAAGGGAGCATTTATACTGTTTAACACCACTTTAACTGCCACAGCTCAATGCTATGGAATTATGGGAGTTGTAATTTGATGAGGCTCCAGCACACTTTGGCAGAGAGGGTAAAAAATCTTGTAAAGCTCAAACTTCCATAATATAGATGCACCCCAAAACTGCTTTGGCATAGAGAAGTAGGCAGTGTTTCTTCTAACACAAGGTGGGAAATATTGTAAAGTTAAAACTTTCATTATTCCATAACATTCCACAAGATAGATGCACCCCAAAACTGCTTTGGCATAGCTCAGAGAAGTAGGCAGTGTTTCCTCTAACACAAGGTGAAAAATATTGTAAAGTTAAAACTTTCATTATTCCATAGCATTCCACAAGATAGATGCACCCCAAAACTGCTTTGGCATAGCTCAGAGAAGTAGGAAGTGTTTCCTCTAAC
Source organism: Anolis sagrei (assembly GCF_037176765.1). Taxonomy (NCBI): domain Eukaryota; kingdom Metazoa; phylum Chordata; class Lepidosauria; order Squamata; family Anolidae; genus Anolis; species Anolis sagrei. The sequence goes on from NC_090023.1 coordinate 232,619,942, forward strand.
ACAAGGTGAAAAATCTTATAAAGCTAAAACTTCCATGATTCCATAGCATTCCACAATATAGATGTACCCCAAAACTGCTTTGGCATAGCTTAGAGAAGTAGGCAGTATTTCCTTTAACACAAGCTATATCATAAAGAATTATGTCTTTATACTTTCAGGTCAATTGGAAGAATTCAAGAGCAATGTAGAAGCTGCATGAAGCCACTTTGTCTTTATGATACTGTATTCTGTGTCACAGCTAATAGCTTCCAACAACCTTCTCATCCCTCTGCACCCCTCTAACGTTCACAACATTTCAAATCCATCATTGACTAGTTGAGCCTGCCTTGTAAAGGTTAAATGAACTTCGAAATGAAATATCATTCTGTGCTTATGTAGTAGTAACTTTGGTGTAATTTCAGTATGGGGCCATAGAAATAGATAGATGAATGTCGCTAAGAGGATTATTAGGTTAAAAAGTTATTTGGCCTGTTCTTTGTTAAGAATTTTCCATGGTTTACAAATTATTTCATACATTTGATGCATGAGGTTCAGTGTTGTTGTTTTGCTTTATTCTACTTTTTAAGCAACAGATTTGCACATTTTAAAGGATTCTCTGAACAGATGCTGAATTGAAATGAAATCCCCCCCCCCCCAAAAAAATAATATCATAATCTTTTAATAGCTAAATGTCAGATAAGACATTATTCCCTACATACTGGGAATAGCTGTACCTATTGGGTTTGCCTAATACATATGACTGAGAAATTAATTGGGTTCACTGTCAATAGGAATTTACCATAATTCACCAATTTCTTTACAAAGTCAGTGGAAAGAACTTTAGATTTTAAATACCTGAATTTGGGCATCTACACTGTAGAATGAATGCAGTTTGACACCACTTTAATTGCCATGGCCCTAGACCATGGAATCATGGGATTTGTAGTTTTGGGAAGCCCCAGCACTATTTAGCAAAGAAAGACTTTGTAAAGCAAAAACTCCTCTATTTATTTATCGAGTCATCAGCAACCAGTCAATTATATTACATTTCTAACAGAACAAAGCAAACAAACAGACAAAATACAAAAATACAAAATACAGAATACAAAATTTGTGAGTTTGGTAGGTGATTAGATGTCCTTTGACCAGTATCTGGCCACTTGGAGTGCTTCTGGTGTTGCTGCAAGAAGGTCCTCCATTGTGCATGTAGCAGGGCTCAGGTTGCATTGCAGCAGGTGGTCCGTGGTTTGCTCCTCTCCACACTCACATGTCGAGGATTCCACTTTGTAGCCCCATTTCTGAAGGTTGGCTCTGCATCTCGTGGTGCCAGAGCGCAGTCTGTTCAGTGCCTTCCAAGTCGCCCACCCGGGGGGGAGTCTCTCATTTGGTATCAGCCATTGGTTGAGGTTCTGGGTTTGAGCCTGTCACTTTTGGACTCTCGCTTGCTGAGGTGTTCCAGCGAGTGTCTCTGTAGATCTTAGAAAACTATTTCTAGATTTAAGTCATTGACATGCTGGCTGATACCCAAACAGGGGATGAGCTGGAGATGTCTCTGCCTTGGTCCTTTCACTATTGGCTGCTACTTCCCGGCGGATGTCAGGTGGTGCAATGCCGGCTAAGCAGTGTAATTTCTCCAGTGGTGTAGGGCTCAGACACCCCACGATAATGCGGCACATCTCATTAAGAGCCACATCCACTGTTTTAGTGTGGTGAGATGTGTTCCACACTGGGCATGCATACTCAGCAGCAGAGTAGCAAAACTCCTCTGATTTCATAGAAATGAGCAATAATAGTTAAATTGGTATTAAATGGTATTCATTCTAAAGTGTACATGCTCCCAATGCAGGAGAAAGGAAAATATATAGATTAATCCATTCCTCAGGGTCATATCCATACTGGACAGTATCATACCCATAACACCTACTCTGCATAGACTATTCTGAGCATGCAGAGTGAAAATCATATGTATAAAAATGCTGTTCCTGAAATATCATGCAATGCAACAATAATGGCCACCAAAAATTCCAACAACAACAATGATTGCATCTCTGTAAACAGGCATGGATTTAAAATTATCTGAAGCAGCAACTTCATTTTCTGCCCTTATCAACAGTTGGAGCTATTTATACATCCTCTGATTGTTATCCTGTATTCCTTGCCAAGAAGCGTTTTGAAAGCCCTTTAGCCATCCTTGCTCGGATCTTGAAGATTGTCATGCCAGCCTGGGTCAGTTGCTGAAATGTATAAACAACTCTTTTGTGTGCTTGAACTTGAAAGAGAAATCAGTCATCTGTATGTGGTCTGTGCTACAGCAAAATGTAATTTTTCCCTCTGACAACGTGTTTATGGTTGTTAAGTTATCTTGATTGCAAAGAGAAATCTGTTTTCTGTAGAGAGATTTTGTAGCTTAAAATGTCAGCTGCCTTCCCCTCTTTTTTTCTTTTTTTCTTCCCTTTTCAACTTCCAAGTAATCCACAAATTGAGTTGACTCTTTGCTAGGTTAAGAATGAGAGAGGAGAAGGGAGAATGGCGGGGGGGGGGGGGAGATCTACTATGAGGTATCCGGCAATATACTATAGTTTAAAAACTGTTCATCTTATAATCCCTCCACACACACACACACACACACACATGTATATACTGCAAAATTTCTGGTTAAACTCCCAATTCCACTGAAAAGGGTCCAAAAGGATATTTGACTCCCATAATTACATTTTCTTGGAAGCAGTACTTTGTTTCATTATAATAAAATTATCTTTTAGTAAGCAACTTGTTACAATATTGCACTAGAAAAGAAGGCTAATACGGTACCACAAACATTATTATTATTATATTGTTATTTTTCATATGTCTACTATCTATAGTGCCTGCCCAGTAATGCTCAGTGGAATGGTCCAACAATATATAATTGTTCTGTTTCAGCTGTTCTGAAGGATAGTTTTTTATTTGTGTATTCTAAAATCTCTCAAATTTTGCATAATGCTCAGTTACAGTTCTTTCCCAAAGTTTTGTAACTACACACCTCTGTGTGAAAGAAAAAAATGAGATGCCAATCACACCTTCTCTCAAAATGAAAACTGTGTATGCAAAATGGTCTATTCTAACCCCCCCCCCATTTTGATTTTAAAAATCCACCCAGATGTTTCTAAATAGCAAAACTTTAGAAAAGATGGCTTATCTTTTTCTCCCAAGAGGTTTCCATGTTTGCATTCAGTAAGCATCCACACCACAATAGCAAGCAACTATATAAAAGCTATTATATAAATATACAATAGATCAGCAGCTTCTTTCTAAAATGTTTAGGATATACATGAAAATTGTATAAAATAATAAGCTAAATTAGGAGTGTACAAATCCTGGCCTTTGGGACTATCTATAGCTTGTGATCCTTGTTTTACCAGAGAACAACATCAGCAAATGCCATTATTCCCCTTTATCAATTACAAAGTCCTTTGCAATCCACTACAACAGCAATTGCCAAGTTTTATGATGTCATATCTCTCCTTGCATAGCCATATCTTTCACTGCAATGAGTCAAAAGTGAACAGCATTGCAAATATCTTCCAAAGTTCCTCCAGTCTTTGACTACTACATCAGACTTTCTTGTCAATGTCAAGTGGGCTGTTTTCACTGAAGGAAAATGAAGGATTATTTCTTTTCTTCTGGCTCCAGGCAGTACTATATAGTGCCAAAATGGCTCAGCTATTTAATGTAGTGAAGAAAGGAACAATTCTGTGAAGAATTCCAAGTCTGGAAAGGTTTCTGAAGAGTTGAGCTGTTTTGCAGATGGTCCTTGTGGACCCCTCCAACCATCTCGCTCTGATGTTTCCTTTTCTTCTAACCACAGCTCTTTTATAGAAAGCAATAGAACATCTCTTTTAACACTTGCATGTGCTACAAAGCCAGTTTCGGCTGGCTGAGACTGTTATAGCTGAAATACATTTGATGAGGTCAAAGGTTCATAGATCAGTGTAAATATTTGTCATCATAACTTAAAAGATCATTTCACCAAGGGTCCTGGCCTCATTTCTCCATTACTGATACACCACTTCCAACTTAATTATGGTTTGTTTTCACTACTGTGAGCTAACGGTAGTGTTTTCCCTCTCTAGAAATTTCACTACAGGATTGGAAATGAGTGAGAATACCTTTATGCATGAGAGCAAAGACAATTTCATCGGTTCTTCCCCTATCCTTCATAACATATATGATTTTTTGGAACTAGTGCACACCTTTTTCTCTTACTCTACTTTAAACCTGTCAGCATGTATCATTTGTGGAGTAAAGCTTTTTTTAAAGCAAAAGAAAGCCAATTTTCATGTGCCTTCAATACTTAAAATGTGATACAGACCTTTAAGCTACTAGTTCAAATGGATTCCGCCATCTATCTCAAAGATATATACATATGAAGTAGTCTCAAAACAAGCAGATCATAGGCATATTTGTTTAGCACCTAATCCCAGAGCCCAGTAGATTTCTCATCATCTCGATCAGAGCACCTATTTGAAGAACAGAGATAACCAAAGGATGACATTACATATATATTGGCTTATGAACTTATCCCACTCTAACCAACCCACCCCCCCCCCGCCCCAGTTTTCTGACCATCTTCTTCCACTGGTGACCATCTTTTTCCACTTCTTCCTTGAGATTCTGCTATACAAGCCACTTCTAGTGGTTGTGCATTGAATAGGGCTGGGCGGTTTTGTTCGTTAATTTCGTAATTCGTTATTAATTCGTTTTTTTTATAACGAAGCGATATTGAACCATTCAGGAGCAACTAAAAAATGAAACGAATTTTTCCAATTCGTTTCGTAATTGTTTCGTAATTGTTTCGTTATTATTTCCGTATGTCTGGTGCAAGTTTTATCGTCGTTGTTTGTTTTATCAGTGATAAAAAAATAAATTATCACACCAACAGTCAACAACAGAGGGAGAGGGAAGCTTCAGAAGTTCCCCCTGTCCCATTTGGAGGGTTTTTTTAGCGTATTGCGCAATCGCGTCCGCCATTAACGAATCGATTCGTTATTGTTTCGAAATTGTTTCATAATTTCCAAAATTTCATAAATATCGAACTTTTTAAAAGAAAAATTTCGGAATTCTTTTAAAAAACGAAACGCAAAAAAACCCCTAAAAACAAATCGAATTTAGAAACAATTTTTTCCGTGGTTGGACAGCCCTAGCATTGAAATCTGTCTCACCATGTGTGAAGATGGTTAGAGGAGTCAGTTTTCAGGAGTGGGCTGTTCCCCCAACTCCTGATAGAAGATAGCAACAGGAAGCGGAAACATGTGGGGGAACTTAATGGAATGGATGGCCATCCCGAAAAATTAATCTTGCTAGGAAGGGTCACTTATCCCTTTATTAGGGACACTTTCTGCCAATTCCTCCCACACTTCCCTCCTGCCCATGGGATAAAGTCCTTAATGCATGATACCTTTTCAAAGACTCTTTGAGTGCAATGGCTTTTCTGCACACACAGGAACATGATTCCTCCCCATCTGTGCTGTCCCCATCTTAATTCATACACATTTTATAAGATCTAAATATAATATTGGCCCCAGAGAAAAAAAATTAAACTCTGGGCTAACATATGCCACTGCCCCTCAAGAGAGAGCAAGAGCCAAGGAATTTCATCCTTAAATGATTGTTGCTCATCTGCCACCTGAAGTGGTTGCATCCCTCTTCCTAATATGATGGTCAGCTTTGGTCATTTTCAAAGATACTCCATGGGAAAGAATACATTGGGAATCTGTTTTCATCCTCACAGGTCTTTGCAATATACATGCAATTTCTTCACCAACAGTCTTCCCTGTCTGTCATAATGATGGGCATTCTCCTGCTAATTGCAAGGACAAACAGTTGACACACACACCCTTTTAAACTACTCTCCCCATTACGCAAATACCTCTGTTTGACACAATTGGACTTTCAATGTCTCTAAGGTGCTACCTTGAAATTTAACAGGAGCTTTAGATTTCCAAAACCCCAGGTTGGAAAATTAAGAGGTTATGAGCTGCCAGGCAAAGTAACCAAGATTGTAGGGATGAATGAAGATGAATTAGTATTGTGATGATGGCATGTCATGTAATCAATGCGATGATATCTGGATCAATGCATAGACATGCACAAGGCAGGTGGAACTGAATAGAAAACAGAAGTTAGGAGTGGCAGCATAATATTATTGTCCAAAACTAACAGGCTGAGACAATGCTTTCAGTGTCACCACCTGACCTTTTTCAATACATTCCATTTGGTACTGAGTGACAGCAAGAACACTGAAAACAAATCTAAATAGTTTGCTATCTTGAGAGATCATTAGCCTTATTATGTTAAGTAATGCAGAAAATCTCAGAAATATTGGAAATGTGTCAAGTAACATTCCCCCCTCTCTCTCCCTCTCTCTCTCTCACACACATACACATATCTTCTGTTGTGAATACCATGAAAAACTATGATTTATTGTTATGTGAATGAATAATATGGCTCTTTCACTCTATAAATACAGTGCTATAATCCCACTTTAACAGCCATGGGAACATGCAATGAGATTTGCAGTTTAGAATTTAGAATTCCCAGCAAGAAAACTCTAGTATTTTATCAAATAGTAAACTTCAAATTTTCATAGGATTCATGGCTGTTCAAGCTAGGATCACAGTGCTACGATTATGTAGCCTGAAAGCCACTTAGCCTCGTTTGCACTTTTCTAAGTACGGCTGTAAAGAAATTAAAAGTCTTTGATATAGTTAGACATACACTGTGATTAGTAAATACAGCTCAGAAAATCAATTTTGTGGATGCAGCATATCTTGATTTCAGTAAGGCCTTCAACAAAGTCCTCCATGACCTTCTTGCAAACAAACTAGTAAAATGTGGGCTAGATAATACTACTATTTGATGGATTTGTAATTAATTGGTTAAGTGACCAAACCCAAAGTGCTCACCAATGGTTCCACTTCATGCTGGAAATAAGTGGGGTGCTGCAGGGTTCTGTCCTGGGTCCAGTGGTGCTCCAAATCTTTATTCATGACTTGGTTGAAGGTACATCGGGTGTGCTTATCTAGTTTGTAGATAACACCACATTGGGAGGGATAGCCAGGACCACAGAGGACAAGATCAGAATTCAAAGTTATCTTTACTGATTAGAGAGCTGGACCAAAACTAACAAAATTAATTTCAACAAGGAATAATGTAAGATACTTCCCTTAGCAGAAAAAATGAAATTCACATATACAGAATGGGTGGGACCTGTCTTGACAACAGTCAAAGTAAAAAAAAATATTTTGAGTCTTAATAGGCAGCAAGTCTTAGTGGACTTTTTTGTTTTTAATAGCTGAAACAACAAAATAAAAATAGAAATTACAGAACAGCAGAAATGAGGCAAGATGGGGTTGCAAGGGTATGCAGAAGTACAATTGTGGGGCCATGGATTCTGGAATCATTTGTGTAAATGAAGAGAGGTGCAATATCAAAGGTGTTTATCCTCTTATGCATCTTTCATTGATAGCATGGCTATCATGATCTAACAACTTGCCTGAAAAAGTCCAAAGGCTGGAAGCCTATACTGATTGTCTTGACAGTAAGCCCCATCAAAAACCACCAGAAATCCTTTTCAGAAAATTTCTGTAGGATTGCACGGTGAAGTTCCAGTGAACACAGTGGCAGTTATTTCATAGAAAGTATGCATACGGCTAAACGGAGCATGAAAAGAGGAAAGATAAGAGTAATAGAAAGATATCTCCTTGTTCAAAAGCTATGCTGCAGGAATCATTTCTCAGAATTAGCATGTGCCATAGCTGAAAATTAGAGAGTAGTGAAACTGTCACCTTTTTCTTTCAGGAAAATGTTTCTACTTGCTTTGTGCTTACAGGAGTTCCTCATGAATTATGGTGACGTCCATTTTCAGGCTGTAAACGTGTGTGTGTGTGTGTGTGTGTGTGTGTATGTGTGGTCTGTTTTTGCTCTACCTGCAGGGAGACACTGATCTATCCATCATTCTTCACCCTGCAAACAGCAATATTACCTCATAAGGTACATTTACACCTCCCAAAAGAAAAACAACAATAACAGTTTTTTTCTTTAAAAAAGCTGAATCTCGATATGGATGTTACATAAAAGAGAGAAAAGCATATAGAGACAAAGGCTGCAGTGACATGCAAACTAGATTCCTGTTATCATATTGTGAAATCTTTAGCAGCTCTTCCCTTTCAAATATAGTCAATTACCCTTTCCCTGCATTCACACTGAATCTGAGTTATTTAAGAAAATTCCTTACCTGGATCTGAAATTAAATAGATTTATTCACTGCTTCCTTCAGCAGTTTTCCAAACACCACATGGACCAGAAATTGCTAACAACAGAGCACAGTATGTTTTAATGCTTGTCAGTCAGTTGCTGTTTGATGAGCCAGTGTCTTGTGAGCAGCAGGCATCTGAGTTTGTTCCCACCCCACCCCCCATGTTTATAGCAATGCATGACCTTCATGGGCAGAGAGAAGCTAGAACTGAGGAAACCCCAGGTCAAATCATCACTGAGGAATTGGGAACTGACCTGATCAGCTTGAAGGAAGCAACAGCATATAAATGTGATAATAAAACCTTATCAAAAATTAAGCAGATTGAATTTTGGGGCATGGTTTGCCTGTAGGGCAAACAAGATAAAGCCAACTGCCAGATGCTGTGTTTTCAGTTTACTAAGGATAATCCTCTCCCTATTTCCTTTTCCTGGTAAATTGATGGCTATTATTTGTCACCATCTCTGTCTTTTGTGGGATATCTTTTAAACGGAGTTATGATTTAAAAGAGACATGAACAAGAAATGGAAAAAGAGAGAAATCACCAAAAAGGAATTCAAACAAATAACCAATATATGTAGGGGAAAGGTTTGTAAGGCTAAGGCACAACATGACTCAGGCTTGTCAGAGAGATTAAAACCAATAAAAGGGGTTATTTGGTTATGTGAGTACACTTGATCTTAGCCAAAAGGCCGAGAAGCGATATAACCACCCTGTCACACACAGGATCCTTGAAGTGGTTAGGATGCTTTAAACATAATTTTCAGTGGGCGCCATACCTAAAAGCTGATATGCAAAGACACCTAAGAATCACTTTTACCAGGGCAAGATTTGAACAAATTGAGTCTAGGGAGAGACATGGCAGATTCAATCATATCCCACACGAAGAAAGACTATGTATCTGTGGCGCCCCTGAAGTCAAAAATCTGAACCATACTTTACATCACTGCAATCTATATTTTAAAAAAGGAAACAATACTAGTGGCCTTTTATTTGCAACAAAACAAGCTGGGATACAGCAGCCAAAACCTCATTTTTGTTGGCTGGTTACAACCCCATTCTGACAACAAAAGTTGCCCTTTATTTGTCTAAACTGCTAAAAGGAGATTAGAGTACATAGATCAGATTGGGGTGCAGTATATGGGAAATGAGGATAGGTGATGCATATATCTATGGCTAAGCTACATTGGTTTCAAGCTGTTAAATACCTGCAAATTTATATTTTATTTTAAGATGACTAGATGTATGTTGTATGTTGTGTTTGCACTGTCTCTTTTTGATAAGCCAAACTGGCTAATCAATAAAATTGATCGTATGTTGGTTATGTGAGTAGAAAAGGGGAGAAAAAAGAAACAGTGGGACCTCTGCAAGGAGAAGGTGGTGAAATGCTCAAAGCCTTCTTTGCCTCGGTCTTCTCCCAAAAGGAGATTGGGGTTCAATCAGAGCAATATGGAGCAGATGAGGTAATAGGGGAAATGCAACCCAAAAATAAGCAAAGAAGTAGTCCAGGAATACCTGGCAACTCTAAATGAATTCAAGTCTCCAAGGCTAGATGAACTACATCCAAGAGTATGGAAGCAACTAGCAGTAGTCATTTCAGAATCACTGGCAATAATCTTTGAGAATTCTTGGAGAGCTGGAGAAGTCCCACCAGACTGGAGGAGGGAAAATGTTGTCCCTATCTTCAAGAAGTGAAGAAAAGAGGACCCAAACAATTACCATCCAGTCAGCATGACATCAATACCAGAAAGGATTCTGGAGCAGATCATTAAAGAGGCAATCTACAATCACTTAGAAAGGAATTCTGTGACTACTAAAAGTCAAAATGAATTTCTCAAAAGCAAGTCATGCCAGACTAATCTTAGCTCTTCCTTCGATAGAGTTACAAGCTTGGTAGATGCAGGGAATGCTGTGGATGCAGAATATCTTGTTTTCAGTAAGCCCTTCAACAAAATTCCCCATAACCTTTTTGCAAGCAAAAAGTTGCATCAAAAGGAGTGTAGTGTCTAGATTGAGGAAAGTCATGGTGCCTTTGAATTCTGCTTTGGTTAGAACTTACCTGGAATAATGTGTCCAATTCTGGGCATCACAATTCAAAAGAGATTTTGACAAGCTAGAAGTTGTTCAGAGGAGGGCGACTGAAATGATCAAAAGTCTGGATACCATGCCCTATGAGGAACATCTTAAAGAATGTTCGTCATATTTTTAGCCTGCAGAAGAGAAGGTTGAGAAGAGACATGACAGCCTCCATATATAAATATGTGAATGGGTGTCATAAGGAAGAGGGAGCAGACTTGTTTCCTGCTTCCCTTGAAACTATAACTAGGAGCAATAGATTCAATTACAAGAAAAGAGATTCCACCTGAAGAACTTCCTGACCATATGAACTGTTCAATAGTGGAACTCTCTGACTCAGAGTGTGGTGCAAGCTCCTTCCTTGGAAACTTTAAAATGGAAACTTGGTCATCTGTAAGGGATACTTTGATTGTGCTTTTCCTGCATGACAGGGGGTTGGACTAGATGGCCCATGTGGTCTCTTTCAAATCTATTATTCTATGATTCTGTGATCACAAACTTTCAGTTGTTCTTTAAAGGTTTTTTAGAGCCAATCAATTATAAGCTTGAATTATATTGCTTTAATAATTTACAATGCCAGGAAGCTAATATGATTTTTAAAAGTTGTATTTGAGCTTGTATCTTTTTTAAAAAAAAAAATCTAAAAAGCCAATGTACAAATTAGGTACAGTCAGCATGGTCATATGCAGACAATAATAGGGCTCCGGAATGCTTTCACACAATGGGTAAGAACCATATGGACCTCCAGATGTTCTTGAACTTCAGGTCCTATCAGCTCTGTCCAGAGCAGCTAATGTTGAATGTAGATGATCATCATAGTACAACACTTGAAGGAGATGTGTGGTCTTCATCCCTGCTTCAATCAGTTAATAAAAGCAGGCACTGCATGCCAAGCTATGCCTGCTTAAATCCTCTCATTTACTCTTACATTGGTGGGACACTATTCTTATTGTCCTTAGGCCACAATGGCCCAAGAATGACCCAACAGACCTAGGAGTGTTGGGTTGCCACCATTTTATACCTCCAGTTATTGTGCCTTTAACTACAACCTGATTCACAAGGTTTAAGCAAGTCATTGTATTTCTACTACATATATCTGTGCTTAGAAAACTTGCTTCAACATTTCCATATGCTAGGTGCTTATTGAATGAACAGAGGCAAGGCAAAATACAATGAAGAAAGAGTGTGTGTGAGAGAGTGTGTGTGGTAAACCTAATGGACAGTTCTGACTATGTCTTGTTTTTCTTTACACATACACTATGATTTCCTTTATGGCTGTCATTGTTATTTGGACAAAAGGGAGACATGAAAAAAATGGAGAGGAGCTTTGAAAGCTTCTTCCTCTTATACACTGAATTACAATTTTCTCTTCCTATGTTTGATATTCTCGGCAGAATTCTGTGTTAATGGTATTGAACTCCCACACATACATATGCAACATCAGAGGCTGCATAGGACGATTACCTATGAGAGACAGGTGGGCTGCTTTCCTGTTGAAAGTACTGCTTCCCAATCCATTACTCCTTCCTGTAACTCCATAAATAATTAAGAGGGTATGCCTGGTTCAGAGGAATTAGTCATATCGCTTGCCAGGAACAATCATGGTTCCAGCAGCCACATAAAACACCATACTACAACAGGCTGCTTTCATTTTAGGGTGTCTGAATATAGAAATATTTGGCAGATGGTGTGTATGCGTACGTGTGTGTGCTTATCCATCTATCCCATGGCCCTTAAAAACTTCAACTTGTTAACTGATCTAGCATTCATGCATTAAAGGGATATAATGAATTTTGCAAAGATAAAATTCATTCTTGAATTATGACTCCTTTGTAAAATTAGTTTGTCTTCATTATATACCGGCTTCTGTTATGGTATACATTCTGCTCCCAATTTTTTTCCTTTCAGTTCTTTTGATCCCTAAAAGATTCTTTGTAAAGACAGAATAAAGTATGTGAATCTTATAATGCAAAGTATGTCTTAACATTCTGGTGTGGGGAGTATGATATATTGTGCAGAATATTTGCAAATATACTTTTCAATATATCATTTGAGCAATCAGATCAAATATTTTCTTCTGTTTCCAGTGTTCAGGTAATCAGTGTTGCTCTTTATATAGCTAAAACATATGCAATTTAGCTATAACACAAATGTAATACAGTTGTTGCCTTGCATCCAGGAGTTCTGCATCCATGGACTTGAGTTTTTTGTCTGATCCAACAAGTTCCTTCCTTGTATCCTCTTAGCAAGGAAGGAAAATTCCAGTTATATTCACACTGCAGAATTATAACACTTTAATACCAGTTTCAATCTGGAATCCTGGGATTTATAGTTTACTGAGTTATTTTGCCTTATCTTGTTCTAGAACATTCTAGTGAGCCTTCCTGCATTCAGCAGAAAGGCATAAAATATTATTTGCTGTGTGATAAAGGCTATTTCTTTTGTGGAAAATTCTGTGGAAAACATTACAGAAAGAGGTACAAGATGCCTTCTTCTGCAACATCCAGAAAAATATTTCCAATTGCATCTAATGAAATAGGCTATGTCCACAAAAGTTTATACTAGAAAACTTCTATTTCTAATTAAGTGCCTATAATATATAATTAAGATACCTATATACGGACCCTCATGGCTATAACTTTGAAGGCAATCACCCACCCCTTATCCAGTTACTTATATGAATGTTAACAACAGGATGTTACTAACTGTCTCTCCTAGGACCTCATCAGAAAGTTAGCCTTGCTTGATGAAAAAGGGAGCAGCAGGGTGAAACTGTCTCCCCATATGCAGTTCCCTCTTGACATGGAAAAGTATTGCTATTGTGGGGATACCCTGTGCTGGCTCCAATGGAGCCAGCACAAAACGGGAAGCCCCCCATGCTGGGGTGGAAATGTCTGGTGATTTTTTCATTCGGGTTGGGGGCATCGCCTACCCCAGATGTCACACAACATCGTGTGAAATTCAGCATTGGTCTCTGACCCCCAGGCAAGTGAAAGTGTCCTAGGATGCTAAATCACCCATCTGATGAGGCTACAAGTCCACATCTTTACATTTCAACTGCAGAACCTAAGTTAATCAGCATGGAGTATTAGTTCAATACAGAATGTGCTGAGTTCAGCAATGTAGCTTACAGGGTTGGGAGCAGATCATAACTCTGTCCTCCTAATCTGCACACTCCCAGCACTTTTATATATAAAGGTGGATCTACACTGTAGAATGAATGCAGCATAACTCAGTGCTAGGGGATTCTGAAACCTGTAGTTTCGTGAAACACCAACATTATTGGGAAGAAAGAGGTAAAGACCTTGCAGAACTACATAACATTGAGTCATGGAAGTTAAATTGCATCAATTCTGCAGTGTAGATGCACCCTAAAACACCTAACATAGGTTATAAGAAGGAACAGGATGAATATATCTAGGCATTCAGTGAACATAAGAAATGGGCTATGATATCTGTTCTAAAGGTAATTTCCCATGCAGTTCTCATGAAGACCATTTTACATTGAAATCAAAAAAGACCAAGGAGTTTCAAGAGCAGAAGATAATTATCCTCCAGCCATGAAACATAGAGATAATGTCACTGGGAGGAAAAAGAACAGTAAAATCCCTCTTTTTTTAAAAAAAAAAACAAAACAAAACCGTGAATGCTAACATCCAAACATTAATTTTATAACCAGCTAAATGGTGTGTGCTACACAATAATAAAACCTATATTTTCAGGAATGTAGACTCAGCTTTTTATCAGACATTACATCTGTTAGTGCCTCGGGGTACTCAGTGACTAATGCCTGTAAACACGATATGTGATACATATAGATGAATTATATACATTCTTTCTTTGTAGTATATTTTGTTTAAATTGTATTGTGTTCATCAGCAAATCAGATGAATGGATTCACAATATGCAAAAACAAACAGATAAGTTATAAAATTGTGGAAACAATCTGTCATGTCTTTCTGTGACCTCATAAATCTAGAGAGAAAAATGAGAGAATTTTCCATGCTTCAGCTCTTGGATCTGAACTTTGTGCATAAGGCAATTAGGTCCCTTCCACACAGCTGAAGAAAATCCCATATCATCTGCTTTGAACTGGAATATATGGCAGTGTGGACTCCGATAACTCAGTTCAAAGCAGATGTTGTGGGATTTTCTGCTTTGATATTCTGGGATATAGGGCTGTGTGGAAGGGCCCTTAGACACTAGAGCTTTTTTGCTATGAGCACACAAATTGTGTTAAGGCTCTGTCCTTGGTGAACAAAAGTATAGGGTAATTTAAACTTCAAGTCACCTATAGGGTCTTTTTGCTCAAGGAATACTCAAGAGGTCATTTTACCAATATAGCTGATAGCACCAGGTGTTTATTGTACAGAATGACCACCGTATCCATGGGACTGGTATCCATGGTTTCTTTTACCCACATTCAACAAAATATGTCTTCTCTAGCCAATGTCTTGGTCCTCCACCATGACTCTAAGGTAATCTTGGGCCAGAACTTAATCATTTCAATATAATTAACTATTAATATCCATGGTTTTGTTATTCCACATGAAATCTGGGTGTTGTACTGTACCTGCTGAAAAACTCGATTATGTATTTTGTAAACAGCTTCATCTCTCTTCAAATATCTGTTGTTGTGTGCCCTGAAACCATTTCCACTTTATGGTAACCTCAATGTGCCCCTGTTACATTGTTTTCTTGGGAAGATTTTTTTCAGAGAGGTGTTTCCATTGCCTTCCTCTGATGTTTAAAGAGTGTAACTTGCCCAAGTTTGCCTTCTGGGGTCCATGGTTGAGCAGCAATTCAAACCCTGGTCTCCAGAGTTCTGGTCCAACACTGAAACCACTACACCATGCTGGCTTACCATTATTATGAATTACTTTTAAAACTAAAAATGGTCTGTGTATAATAAGTTATAACAATTGTAACGTTCTGGGTAACAGTTAGTGACAAAATCGACCAAGAGAAAATCCAGGATTTAAGAAAGGTTTCTTGTAATCATCAGAGCAAATTTGCAAAGATGTTTTCTAAAACTATCAACCTACACATTCATTTTGGAGGAAAGGTATTGTGTTGTTCACTCAATTTGAAGATGGAAAGAAGCCAGCCCTCTGTGACAGATTTTAGGAATCACTAGGAGATGCAGAGGGAAGGAGAGATTGTCATCTTCTTGTACTCAGATTGAAATCCAAAACCCTGAAGGATTCTAGTCAGAGGACTATCTTCTTGTAAAATCTAAAAGGGGGGGGGGGGGAGAGAGTGAGATCACCATGCCCATGAAAGTATATTTCCATCTCTCCGAGAATATAAGATGAACACTTTTCCAACTTTTAATTACTTTGAGAGTAATCAAAGTACATTTTATAGTTATGAAACTAAAAGATGAACAGAAGGGAAATGAGTGTTTGGCAGTCATTGACTGATTGATTGATTTGGTGAAACAAATTGAGAGATATATTCATGGACCCAACTGATGCCATTGAATATCAAAGTACATTTCTACAGCTACTTGTTTGTTTTATTGTCCCCTATGAAAATATCAATTTCACATCTCCCCAAACTGGCAAAGGAACAAAGCATATCTTATCTTAGAAAGTTATGCGGTTTGGAGGATTGCATTGTGTTTTGCTGATGAAAAATTTGCACTAATCTGTTTATATATTCCACAAATATGCATTTATAAAAGTTGATATTCTTGAGAAATCTGCAGTACTGTTTAATCAAAGGGAAAGGGAAAGTTTAATTGAAGATGTCTACATTATGGAGTGAAAAGATACATGCAAAATATGCACAGATTTCTATGAAGAAAATAAAAAGTGAATGAGCCGCACAACACATCTTGAATGGGGAAAGAATAATCATGGGGTTTTTACAAAGGCAAAAAATCAACCTGATAGATTTTCATGGTCATCTGTTTTGACAGTGGTCCATATTAAAGTGATTTAGTCATCATGATAGGGCTATAAGAGTTTTATATGGCACCAAAAAAGGGCAGCGCCTTTCTATATTGAAACAATAGTGTCCGTCCAGCAGAAAGGGAGCAATAAGTTATATTTTGCTCTTGTCAGACCCCATTTAGAAAACTATGTTAGTCCTTAGCATCATCATTTTAAAAGGATGTTTAAAACAGGAACATTAGTAAGATGGCCATAGGGCTGGTAGTAATCATGTAGGAATCAGTGATGGATCTGTACATGTTTAACCTATTGAAAAGACAATGTAGAAATGGTATGTGAACCATTTTAAAATACTTGAATGGATGTTATATGGGTAAATTTATTTTCTGGTGTTCTATGGGAAGTACCACAACCAACACATTTGAATTAAAGGAACTTCTACTCAACATTAGGAAGAACATCCTGCCAGTAACAGTTGTACTACAGTTAGCTACGCTTCCTTGAAATGGTGTGGACTTTGCCTAATTTCTGGTTTGTAAATAGAAGTTAGCCATAGATTCCTGTGCTAATAGAGGTTGGCCTTGATGGCTTCTTGAATATCTTCTACATATGTGATTCTATGAGTTGGTGTAATTCTAGCTGTGAAATAATTATGTGATTTTGTGGATGATATATACACAATGTCTCAGCCCAAACCTACAGCTAGAGCTTCCCATTGTAACCACAACAACTAACTAATTCAGTACTATCTTGGCTATTTGCTTTTTCCTGCCACAATGCTGCTTCTAGGTGAGATTGTAACAAAGATAGGCTCCCACAGAGTTGGATCAGGGCTAAAATCCATCAGTAGTTTCTCTTGCACAAATCCTGTTGAAATCAATAGGAATATAGTGAGGCCCATTAATTTCAGTGGGGTTTATGCTAAAGACATTTTCTTGGCAAATTGACCAGCTATTTTAAAAGCCAGACAGGGTAAATTTGGTTCACTGCAGCGATAGCTGCCACTAATTTCCCTAATTATTTCTCATGTCAGAAAATCAGTACCACAATTACACATACCCTTTATCTTAGAACATTTTTGCAATCCTTTTATTCTTGAAGAGAGCATAGAGTGGCTCTGAAATTCATAAACACTGATATCATAATCCCTTCTTAACCTTGTGGCTGGTGGATGTTTTCATCTCTTGGTATATTGAAAACCAGCAGAGGAGAAGCATTCTCATGTCCCCTTGGTAATTGAGGCCATAGCATTCAGAAATTAACTATGTAAGTGGAATATTTGCTTTTCAGGGTTTTGTTTATAGACTTTGCCAGACAAATGTGTTACCTATGAACTATAATTAGGATTTCCAGCTGTTACCTGATTTCACAGCTTGCAAACCTGAAACATGCTTAAGAATCAACAACTGCTAATCTTAAAATAATACTAATCATTAGTACTATTGAATATTGTACTGAAGTTTCCTGATCATTTCCAGACACAAGCAAAAATGTATTATGGAATCTAAGGTAACCGAACATGAAATTAAACTATAGGTCAAGATCCTGCATTAGATGCTATGGTACACAATTTTACAATAACATAGCTATGCCCCTAATATGATACACAATCCTTCTAGAGAATTCTGAAAATGTTTGTTGGGTATTTTGCACAGCATCCTGTTGTATAACAAGAAATATAGTGACATTATGTCCATTGCAGTGGAACCCATAGCATTGTAATGCCAATTGTGCAATGGGTACATTGGTCTCCCTACTTGCTCAATAGTCTTGAATACATTGCCATATTTCTCTTCCCCACCTGCAAATACAGTTGTTTCACACTGTCACAACTCTCCATTATGTGCTCATAATTTCATTTACAATTATGTAAATACATCACAGGATACACTGAGAGAAAGAGGTTGGAACCTTACTGATGACATGTGGAGGAGTAACTGAAAGACGTCCTGTATATGTCCTTTTTATTGATTGGATATTTTCAGTGGTGGAGGTATCCGTCTGTAGCCATCTTGGAACTATTTAGTTTCTCCAGTTGGATTGCACCTCCTCCCCCAAACTATTAATGATAGAGGGTGGCCAAAGAATATCTGGTTGAGTTCCTTTGGTTGGATACACAGAGCAGTAGGTATCCTCTTGGAACTCCCACAAAATCCATAGGAAATCAAAGAAGTGGAATTGACACCTGGTTGGAGGAATATTACACGTGCTTCCCGCCCATGTCCTCTCCCTAAATGTCTTCTGAAAATGGTTTAGCTGCAGGATCATTGGTAAAGAGCAGAAGTAGGAAGAAGAGAGTGGAGTTACACTTTGCCAACATGATGTAGAATCTCTACCTATATGATGTTGCTGCCTTGAACAGATAAGAATTATCAATTGTTAAAGGGGATATATGAAACTCACATATACTCACAGGCTCACAGGTAAAAATAGAATGACTTTTTGATTAGTAGAGGTGGTGAAATTATTGTGTCTCCTGGTGGAAAACATCAAAATATTGTGTGGAGAGATGATGACTCAGATATCTATGTACTGTCTCCTAATAATGTATCTTCTATCCCTGAAAGCACTGGTGACTTAATATGACTAAACTTTTTGCCCTACAATCATTAATAGTCTCCACCAGAGAATACCTGCTGAATGAATTAATGTATATAAGTGTCAATTCAGTAATTTATCCAGTCAATCTACTTATCTAGGATTAACAATTGGATTTAGGCCACTCCCCTTGTGAAAGCAGAGGGTCTGCATAAAAATCCCTCAAAGAAGACAGAAAGAGGGAAATGGATTTTAACAGGGAAAGAAACCTTGTATCAGTCATTTTTAATAAGAATTTACCAAAATATTTACATTTGTCCATATTTGTGGTGGAAAAACTTGAGACTTTTCAATAGTTTATGCTAAAGAATACAAGACTAACATCCAGACACACGATATTGAGTGCCTAAGGTCTGTGTACTCTGAAAGCACCAGATCCCATCTGATCTTGGAAGTAAAAAATTGCCGTGGTTAGCACTTGAATGGGAGACTGCCAATGAGTCATAAAACTCTGTAGCAGAGCTTGAGATTTTGCCTTTTGCCAGTCCCAGGCAGATAAAGAAAAATTTCAGGAAGGTTCCTATGAGAGTTGGACAGAGTAGAAAATTCAAACTTGATCAATCAGTGGCTGACCATGGGTCTTTTAGGTAATTCCTGTAGCCTTCAATGTAAGCTTGAGACAAGGGATAATTAGTCTGGAATCTATGGAAATTCAGATTCTGGCCTTTAATATTTCCCTGGCTGTGTCTAGGCCTGTTCTTTTTTTCAGAGACATTTCTAGAAGGTGTAAAGATTTGGATTAAACACAGAAGCATTCCTGAATACCTCTAAAACTACTTCTGTATTATTAGTAACAACAAAATATAGCCCGAAAAAACACACAAGAACCTAAAAATCTTTGTATTTCTAAATACAATTATGTCTTGGCTACTTTTCCAAAAATAAGGTTTCATTGTATTCTAAGTGCCAACTTCCTTTTTACTGTAATAAGAAAAGAAAATGAAAAATATAGCTGGGGTTGTGTGTAATTAGACACATTTAAGTCTTTTCTCAATGTCATATATGTACATGTGAGCATGTATGCTGCATAACGATGTGTTAGGAATAAAATAACAGTGTGTGTGTGTGTGTGAGAGAGAGAGAGAGAGAGAGAGAGAGAGAGAGAGAGAGAGAGATCAATAGGTATTACTGGTAACACACAAGTTAATAAGGCTTTTAAACATAACCAGGGAATACATTCTTAAAAGTTGGAGTATGTTTTAGAAAACTCTCAGAGGACTATTTAAGAATTTAAGGAGTAAAATAACCTGACTCACTGTGTGCAATATAAGAAAGATTTAATAGCCAATATGATCTTTTTCTGCATGTTCTGATTGATACTTGATATTTATTCATGGGACAATCTCTTTATTAATATACAATTAGAAATTATTTTAGTGTTTCTTTCTAAATTTGTCATAACATTTCTCTAGGTAACAAGATAAATGCTTTTGCCAAGATTAAAGTGTTTTTTTAAAGAAAATAAACAACATATTTTCAAACTACTAATGATAATAAACACGTGCTATAAGTAGCAGATAGTCCAGTCCTACGGATCCATCCATGGGGATGGATTTCAAACTGAAGTTCCTATGGTCATCATAGTTAAATCTGGGGTGTTGAACATGTGGCCTTTCTGATGTTCATGCACTCTAGTAGAGCAAATAGATGGAAGCTGTAGTTTTAAAGATCTTTAGCTTTTGCTGCCAGAGACTGCTGATGTACTCACCAAATGATAACTCCCATTATTCTATAGTATTGAGCTATGACGATTAAAGTGTCATCAAGCTGCATTCATTCTACAAAGCAGATTCACCCTGGATAGTGCCTCGATTCTATATTCTGATGAATGACCTGTTCAAGCACCCCAGAGGGTGCTCACCAATGCTTCCTCTTCATCCTGGAAAGAAGTGACGAGCGGAGTGCCGCAGGGTTCCGTCCTGGGCCCGGTCCTGTTCAACATCTTTATTAATGACTTAGATGAAGGGTTAGAAGGCAGGATCATCAAGTTTCAGACGACACCAAATTGAGAGGGATAGCCAATACTCCAGAGGACAGGAGCAGGATTCAAAATGGATTAGAATCCATTTTGACAGATTAGAGAGATGGGCCAAAATTAACATAATGAAGTTCAACAGTGACAAATGCAAGATACTCCACTTTGGCAGGAAAAACAAAATGCAAAGATACAGAATGGGGGATGCCTGGCTCGAGAGCAGTACATGTGAAAAAGATCTTGGAGTCCTCGTGGACAACAAGTTAAACATGAGCCAACAATGTGATGTGGTGGCAAAAAAAGCCAATGGGATTTTGGCCTGCATCAATAGGAGCATAGTGTCTAGATATAGGGAAGTCATGCTACCCCTCTATTCTGCTTTGGTTAGACCACACCTGGAATATTGTGTCCAATTCTGGGCACCACAATTCAAGAGAGATATTGACAAGCTGGAATGTGTCCAGAGGAGAGCGACTAAAATGATAAATGGTCTGGAGAACAAGCCCTATGAGGAGCGGCTTAAGGAACTGGGCATGTTTAGCCTGAAGAAGAGAAGGCTGAGAGGGGATATGATAGCCATTAAATATGTGAGAGGAAGCCACAGGGAGGAGGGAGCAAACTTGTTTTCTGCTTCCCTGGAGACTAGGATGCGGAACAATGGCTTCAAACTACAAGAGAGGAGATTCCATCTGAACATGAGGAAGAACTTCCTGACTGTGAGAGCCGTTCAGCAGTGGAACTCTCTGCCCCGGAGTGTGGTGGAGGCTCCTTCTTTGGAAGCTTTTAAACAGAGGCTGGATGGCCATCTGTCAGGGGTGATTTGAATGCAATATTCCTACTTCTTGGCAGGGGGTTGGACTGGATGGCCCATGAGGTCTCTTCCAACTCTTTGATTCTATGATTCTATGATTCTACATGCAGGATTCTTCTTGCTGCTTTACTAGGAAATCATGACTGCTGATACATATTTGAGTAAAAGAAACCACTTATTTTAAGGATGTAAGCAATTTAACTTGACATCAACCTGGTTTAAGTTCTCCTGAAACAGAAGTCACCTCAAGCCACCTTCTTTTTAGGTGATCCCTCATAGTCCGAGGATGATGGTCCTCCAAGTGTAGTATCCTGGCGGTGGGTGCATAGGTGACTGTGGAGCCCTATTCTTCATCTGTATCTTCTCCCACAGTGAGGGCATCGGTTTCCAGGTAGATGGTGGTCCCGGTCGGGGTTGGCTTGATGCGCTTTCCTCTTGGCGCAGTGCGGTGACCCACTGGACATGGCAGTCCAGTCAGGGATAAGAGAGGCAGACTATGTTTAGGGCACTTTTTCTAGCCCCTTCCCCTTGTGGGGTGAGCAGAGTGGATCCTCAAAATGGCTGCTCAGTCATGGATAAAGCTGCCGAACTACTCAACTGCCTTGGACCTTGAGGTAGAATGACTGAGTCCGTATCCACCACCCATGTGCCAGTCTGTGACTAGGGCCTTCCAGATTTCACAGTTCTGCCCCTGTCGCCACTTGCTAATCACCATGGGACTTTTGTTGGTTTGGTTTTTTTTTCCCTTGGAAGATGCCTGTGCGTGAATTTTTTTTAATGTGTGGAGGTCAGTGCACACTGATCAACACACAGTCTTCACAGGGTGAGGTTCCACAGGTGTCTTAGTTTACCAAGAGGACTGTGGCTTCTCAATCTTTTGCAGCCTTCTTCTGCCTTCACAGCCATTGTAACACGTACCATGTTATCCTCTGCCTGCTCTGCCACTGAGTCTTTGGGTCTTCGGACTGTGCTTGGTCTGGAACCTCCACCGCAGCCACTCCTGGGAGTGCACGACTCCAGTCATTGTGCCCGCAGGTTCATTGGAACACGCAAGCCCCCTCACCACGACAAGGTGACAGTCCATCGAGGGGGTCCGCCTCACCTACCCTCAGTTAGTACCTAAGTCCCAGGAGGAATCCAGTTGTTCTGGATTGCAGCCCATCTAGCATTGGGAAATGGAAGGGGCCCTCCAGAAATCTCCTTGCTCAAGTATCATGAGGACATGCCCCAAAAATCCCAAGAGTGGTCTCCTCTTTTATAACCCCCCCCCCCCCCAGGACCAATAAGCAAAGAGGGCAATTCCAGAGATCTCTCATTCATCAAAATGGTACCTACAGATGTTCAACAAATTCTCTTATTTCTCTTCCTGCACATACCTACTATGGACTATGCAGATATTTAGCCCCCTTTCCACCACCAGTCAACCAACTTAACATGAGTGCTCTGTTGTACATTACTATCAATTAACCAATGGCCTTCCTTTGACAGGTAGGTCCAGAAACACCAGAGGCGGGAAACTGAAAATACAGCAGGGGCCATTTTTTCCTTTGGGCAAACTATAGCAGTGCATTTTAATGCACCAAAATTTTTGACTGATTTTCAGAAGGGTCATTCAGTGTTGTGTGTGTGTGTATCTCTCTCTCTTCAAAGACCAAAGACTTCAAGACAAAATAGTAAATGCAACCACACTTTGCAGGCAGAGCTTGCACTCAACTTCTTTGTACCTTGCACACTGCAGCTCTGGAAAAGATGTATCAAACTATGCTCTCTCTCTCTCTTAGGCCATCCCTCGTTGGACGAGTAAGATGGTCTTCCATCATGGGTTTCCCTGTGGGTCCGTATGTGGCTGTGGAGCCCTATTCTTGCTCTGCATCTTCTTCCGCAGTGAGGGCATTGGTTTCCAGGTGGAAGGCGGTCCCGGTTGGGGATGGCTTGACGCGCCTTCCTCCTGGCACGTTTCTCTCTTTCACCCTCCACTCGTGCCTCCTCGAATTCTGCAGCACTGCTGGTCACAGCTGACCTCCAGCTGGAGCGCTCAAGGGCCAGGGCTTCCCAGTTCTCAGTGTCTATGCCAGAGTTTTTAAGGTTGGCTTTGAGCCCATCTTTAAATCTCTTTTCCTGTCCACCAACGTTCCATTTTCCGTTCTTAAGTTCAGAGTAGAGCAACTGCTTTGGGAGACGGTGGTCAGGCATCTGGACAACGTGGCTGGCCCAGCGAAGTTGATGTTGGAGGATCATCGCTTCAATGCTGGTGGTCTTTGCTTCTTCCAGCACACTGACATTTGTCCGCTTGTCTTCCCAGGAGATTTGCAGGATTTTCCAGAGGCAGCGCTGATGGAATCGTTCCAGGAGCTGCATGTGACGTCTGTAGGCAGTCCACATTTCACAGGCATATAGCAGGGTTGGGAGGACAATAGCTTTATAGACAAGCACCTTGGTATCCCTACGGATGTCCCGGTCCTCAAACACTCTCTGCTTCATTCGGGAAAATGCTGCACTTGCAGAGCTCAGGCGGTGTTGTATTTCGGCGTTGATGTTGACTTTGGTGGAGAGGTGGCTGCCAAGGTAGCGGAAATGGTCAACATTTTCTAATGTTACACAATTAAGCTGTATCTCTGGCATTGGAGAGGGGATGGCTGGTGACTGCTGGAACAACCGTTTTCTCGATGTTCAGTGACAGGCCAAGCTTCGTGTATGCTTCTGCAAAGGTGTTGAGAGTGGCTTGTAGATCTTCTTCTGTATGCGCACAGACGGCATTGTCATCAGCATACTGGAGTTCTATAACAGATGTTGTTGTAACTTTGGTTTTGGCTTTCAGTCTGCTGAGGTTAAACACCTTGCCATCTGTCCGATAGATGATTTCCACTCCGGTGGGAAGCTTCCCATCAACAAAGTGAAGTATCATGGCAATGAAGATGGAGAATAGAGTTGGGGCAATAACACATCCCTGTTTGACACCCGATTCCACCTTCTCAAACTATGCACAGGTAGGCTGACATGATGTTATTCACAGAATTACCTTCAGGATATTTTATGAAGTTCCTCCAAATTGGGAACTGTTAGAGATGGGAAAAAGACTCTGCTGACCTTCTGTATTTGGTCACACCCTATATGTTCTAATACTGCCTTCATTTTTAGCTATTAAAAAACAATGTATGCCTTGAATCAAGATGTAATAACAGAGCTTTACCTGTATAGTCAGGGTATAACACAATAAAAAAATTCCAATATCAACTGGGTAGGGTTCATTTTGAAGGTGGCTAATTTTCCTTCCCCAGCTTCCTACTTTCCTGTTGTTCCTTAAATTTTTTTGTCAGTGCTTTACTTCTGTGGGCAGTAAATGAGGACCTTCACAATAAACTACACAAAGTCCATGAGGAGATTCTAAACCTCCATCTGCTCTAAGCAGAGGCCCTAAATAGGGCCAAGAAAAGCTTAGCTGCCAGTCCTGCACAAGATCCAAAACCATTCAGTCAATCCAATTGCTGTGACTGACCTACATGCTGGGAACACCCCAGCAAGCGAGAGTCCAAAAGTGGCAGGCTCAAACCCAGCACCTCAACCAATGGCTGATACCAAATGAGAGACTCCCTCCTGGGCACACAGAAAATTGGGCGACTTGGAAGGCATTGAACAGACTGCGCTCTGGCACCACGAGATGCAGAACCAACCTTCAGAAATGGGGCTACAAAGTAGAATCCTTGACATGCGAGTGTGGAGAAGAACAAACCACTGACCACCTGCTGCAATGCAACCTGAGCCCTGCCACATGCACAATGGAGGACCTTCTTGCAGCAACACCAGAAGCACTCCAAGTGGCCAGATACTGGTCAAAGGACATTTAACCAGCTACCAAACTCACAAGTTGTGTATTTTTTCTGTTTGCTTGCTTTGTTCTGTTAGACTGGTTGTTCTGACATGACAAATAAATAAATAACCTACATGCAGACTGTGCAGGGGAAGGGATGAAGGGATCAGGTACTATCACTCCAAATTTGCACCTTTACCAAGCTAAAGAACCTGTTAGGGGAAACTACATTCCCATGCATGTCCTCAACTGGCATTAACTTTGGTATGGACCTGCATAGGTTATGAAGGTAACTAAGAGAAAAACCTGGATGGTAGTGCTCACTCATTGGGACAGCAGTCACACTGTCTGGAGAAGTAGGTTCTGGATAAAGCTTTACAAAGCATCCTTCAGCTCCCATGGCACAATAATTCCAGCAGTCCCCTTCCACACTGAAAATGTAGGCAATCAGAAAGTTCTGGGTTTGATTTCTATTTTAAAGGATCTCACCTAGCATTCCTGTAAAAGATCTTTGCCTGAGATACTGTTGAGTCTCTCCTATTCAAAATCACAATCTTGGACAAGAGAATACCAATTTTATGACTCAGTATAAGGTAATGTTGCCTTTCCGCTAACTAAGAATTTGAATGCATGACCCTATGAGCTGCTCCTTCAACCAGAGCTTGGAAATAATGTGCTAAGGATTCAATATGTTAATGGAAATGGGGTGAGTAATAAGAGGAAATGACATCACATTTTGCTTTTCACTTTAGAAGATCCATGCTCATTAATTTTTGGCATAACGAATAGCACATTTTGACTCATTATTTCCTTATTCTTCTGCCATTATCTCTTATTAGAGATTGGAGATTGGAAATCAGGAGCTATTTAACACCTGCAAAAGTTTTGCAGTGACATGAATCCTGTTTTTGCAGCTCTGGTGTGAAAAGTGGCATAGAAGAAGTTCTCTCTTTTTTAATGGAAAAAGAACTTTTGACAACTGCCTGTGAATTCTTTAAAACAAAACAATTAAAATAATGATTAACATAAAAAGTAACAAACTGAATTAAAGATTTCACTGCTAACATTAACAGTAACTAATTCATTTGTGGAGTACAATAATGTCTGATTAAACAAATTAACTGTTAAAACTAATCTTCCAAGCTCCAACACAAGATTACACAGGACAGAGCTGCAGATCTTCTGTGATTTACTGTCTTTGGGACCAGTTGGTGGAGAACAAATAACCTGTTTTAAGCTTTCCATCAGCATTAAATCAGATATCTTGTCAAAGGGGATAGCGAGGGGACAATCTGAGAACATGATTAAGAAGAAATTGTAGTTTGCTTCTGGCTGCATTTAGGCTCCTGACTAGAAATATAGTTGTTCTTTCACATTTGTGGGTGAAACATTAATTGATTTGATTATTCATGGATTGCTTTATTGCCACCATCTCTACTGCTACCCTATACACAACCACATAGCTAAGCATTTGCCTAAGCATTTATAGGTCCTTCAGTGAGTTTTGGTTATGGGTAACTGTGCTCCCATAACCTCAACTAAATGTAAATAATCTCTATCAGAAAAAGATGTCTGACTCTTTCCACAGAAAAAATTACAGATATGTAAAGACATTAGCATGATTCAAGCCCAGGGGTCCTCAAACTTTTTAAACACAGGGCCAGGTCACAGTCCCGCAAAATCTTGGAGAGCCGGATAATAATTTGAAAGAAACATGAATGAATTCCTATGCACATTGCACATATCTTATTTGTAGTGCTAAAAACACTTAAAATAATACAATATTTAAAATGAAGAACAATTTTAACAAATATAAACGTATTAATATTTCAATGGGAAGTGTGGGCCTGCTTTTGGCTGATGAGATACGATTGTTGTTGTTGTTTTGTTCTCTCAAGTCATTTCCGACTTAGGTTGACCCTGAGCGAGGGCAGGGTAAATGACCTTGAAGGGCCATATCCGGCCCCCAGACCTTAGTTTGAGGACCCCTGTTCTAGCCCATGTTTACTATAGGAATCATTAGTTTTAGGTAGAAAAGGTTGAAATGTTTCATACCTTTATTGACAAATGAGATGTTATATATATATTAATTGTCAAAAGCACATATTACATAGTTTGGCCAGAATTCAGTAATAAACTTACAAATGCATAACCTGCCACCTCATCACAGAAGGGGTTTTTGGTCCTTTACTCCTCTTTGGCCATGGATCCTGCTGACTGCCATCACATGACACAGGTCCTGGTCCCACCCCAAAGATGACTGAAGTGGTGAGGAATTATTGCAGGACACTTCCTCGGCAACCATAGTTAGTTTTGGGTAGCTCCAGTAGAGCTACCTGCTGTTTGAGGCCTTTTCCCCTATCTGATGGAGAAAATGGTAATATAGCAATATGGCAATGCACATTGCCACATTTTCGCCAGTCTAATGCGGGAAAGGACAGAGCACCAATGCACCTTGTCCAATGCCCCCATGTGATGGGGGAAGGAGTGAGGGTGTGCGGGTCGCCATAAGGTGCCATGAGCACTTTCCGTTTTGCTTATGATTGTCAGCAAAATGGAACAAACCAGGTGGAGGGGGATGCATCAGCATGATGACATCCCTGGAATTATACATATATATTCACAGTCCATACAAATTTACTAATTTAGATCAGAGTTTATCAAACTGTGCTCATCCAGATGTTTTGAACTTCTTCTCTCACAATTCCTAACAGCTGGCATTTCTGGGAGCTGAAGCACTAAACATCTGGAAGGACACAGTTTGACAAACATTGGATTAGAGGATTGAGATAGCATAATAATATCTCAATCCCCATTTACCAGTCAACAGCTACTGTGATCAACAGCAGTCCATAGTTAGAGAAGTGAGGAAGAAATCCAACACCTGGCAGATACCCACGATGCTCAGGGATTTTTCAAAGCCACAAATGTCATCTATGGACCAAGAAACCATGGCATGCAGCCTCTACACTCATCAGATGAAACCAAACTCCTGAAGGACCAAAATTCAATTGCACGTTGGAAAGAACAGTACCAAAGCCTCCTGAACCGCAGCTCCAATGTGGCCGAAGAGGTTCTCTCACAAATCCCACAACAACAAACCAGGGATGAGCTTGCAGCACTGCCTAGTTTGGAAGAAGTCAGCAATGCCATCAACCAACAAAAAAATAACAAAGCCAGCGGACCAGATGGGATCCCTGCTGAAACCTTTAAAGAGCTGAGCTGACACAAAAACTCCACCAGCTCATAGAAAAAGTGTGGGTGACCAAGAAAATCCCAGCAGATTTGAAGGATGCCACCATCATCACCCTCTTCAAAAAAGGAGAAAGAACAGACTGCGGAAACTATCGAGGTATCTCCCTTCTAAATTCAGCTGGGAAAATCCTTTCCAGAATCCTTGCAAACCGCCTTCTACCCCTCTCAGAAGATACCCTCCCAGAATGGCTTACGCCCCTCCAGAGGAACCATGGACATGATCTTCACTGCACGACAGCTCCAAGAAAAATGCACGGAACAAAATCAACCTCTGTACATGACATTCATTGATCTTGCAAAGGCATTCGACACAGTGAATTACAGTGCTCTCTGGACCATCCTCCAAAAAATTGGATGCTCTAACAAATTTATGAACATCCTGCAGCTCCTCCATGATGACACGATGGCAACAGTCTTGGACAGCAATGGCTCCCAAAGTGACCAATTTAAGGTGGAATCAGGTGTCAAACAGGGATGTGTTATTTCCCCATCTTTATTCTCCATCTTCATCACTATGATACTTCACCTTGTTGATGGGAAGCTTCCCACTGGAGTGAAAATTATCCATTGGACAGATGGCAAGCTGTTTAACCTCAGCAGACTGAAAGCCAAAACTAAGGTTACAACAACATCTGTTATCTCCAGTATGCTGATGAAATGTCATCTGTGTGCATTCAGTAGAAGATCTACAAGCCACTCTAAACACCTTCGCAGAAGCATACGAGAAGCTCGGCCTGTCATTGAACATTGAGAAAACCAAAGTGCTCTTCCATCAGTCACCAGCCAACCCCTCTCCAATGCCAGAGATACAGCTTAATGGTTTAACATTAAAAATGTTGACCATTTCCGCTACCTTGGCAGCCACCTCTCCATCAAAGTCAACATCGACATCGAAATACAACACCGCCTGAGCTCTGCAAGCGCAGCATTTTTCTCAATGAAGCAGAGCGTGTTTGAGGACCGGGACATCCGTAGGGATACCAAGGTGCTTGTTTATAAAGCTATTGTCCTCCGAACCCTGCTTAGATGCCTGTGAGACGTGGACTGTCTACAGACGTCACATGTAACTCCTAGAACAATTCCATCAGCGCTGCCTCTGGAAAATCCTGCAAATCTCTGGGAAGACAAGTGGACAAATGTCAGCATGCTGGAAGAAGCAAAGACCACCAGCATTGAAGCGATGGTCCTCTGCCATCAACTCTGCTGGACCGGCCACATTGTCCGGATGCCCGACCACTGTCTCCCAAAACAGTTCCCTCTACTCTGAACTCAAGAACGGAAAATGGAATGTTGGTGGACAGGAAAAGAGATTTAAAGATGGGTTCAAAGCCAATCTTAAAAACTCTGGCATAGACACTGAGAACTGGGAAGCCCTGGCCCTTGAGCACTCCAGGTCAGCTGTGACCAGCAGTGCTGCAGAATTTGAAGAGGCACAAATGGAGGGCAAAAGAGAGAAACATGGCAAGAGGAAGGTGCATCAAGCCAACCCCTACCGAGACCGCCTTCCACCTGGAAACCAATGCCCTCACTGCGGGAGAAGATGCAGGTCAAGAATAGGGCTCCACAGTCACCTACAGATCCACAAGAATACTGATCCTGGAAGACTATCCTACTCGGCCCACAAGGGATCGCCTAAGTAAATAAGGTTATACATTCATAACTGTCTTTATAAATTCTGGTTTTGGTAAATTAGTTCTGAACAGGAAATGCATTTCCAGTTTTTAAACAGTCGTTTGAATAAGGATCATTCAAAATCATACTCAAATAAATAACATTCTTTGCAATTCTCAAGGAAGGTTTTTTTTTTAAGGCACAAAGAATGTGAATTATGAAACAGACATTTCATTTAACCTAAATGAACCTGCAAGATCATTTATTTTATTTTATTGGAAGATACTAGATAACAAATACTTTTGTTTTCAGGATTCTAGATCAACATGTTGATTTAATTGTAAAAATATCCATTCAATTACTAATATTAACCACAATCCAGACAAAATACGAATTTCAAAGTACTGTTGATTTCAATTAAAGAAACTGAACTCAGTTGAATTATCCACATAATCCTATCTGTGTTCTAGCGAGTTACTTCCAGGTAAAGGTGTGTTTATGAGTTTCAATGACCTTAGCTATGGCTGGATAAAAGCCAGTATTTATATTTAAAGTAAATCATAATATCCATCTGAACTGAGATTTGCAGCAGTTAAAGAGTTTAGGATTGCCATCAATAGCTTCGTGAGATATTTTCACACTTGTACTATCCAATTTAGGTAGAAACACTGGTTTTGCCTCAATTATCCACACTGTAATCCTCAACCAAATCCCACTTTCAGGATTTACTGACCACGATTCTTTCAAAACTCTCCCTTGCTGAGATAAAGTTCCTGGCATGTTGGAAAGTTTGGAGTATACTATTTCTTTTTAGAGGTACATAATGCTGAGAATTACAATGAAAGCTTTGGAGCTTTAAATCTGTCTTTCAGGATGATAAATCCTTCACATATCTTTAGCAGATAGGGGGTGAGGAATTCAAAAAACAAAATATACAAAAAGTTAGAACTTTTAAATTCGATGGTTCTCATAGTACAATAGGGTTACAGATTTTCAGAATTTTATAATAGTCCATCTTATGCTAAAATGTGACTTTCTGACAAGTACAATTTTATAAAGTCAAAATGCTCAAACAATAGTCTCACTCAGTAAAATGTATCTAGATCCTAAGAATATTAGTGCGTGTGTTTTTAAAGAGAGTATAGCAGATGCTTTAAATGTGTGAGAGTGAAGCTTGAAAAAAGCAAAAATACAGATATTACAGCAGTTAGCTCAAAGAAATGGAAAGTAAAAATTTAAAAAGAAGAGTAAGTTCATGGAACTCTTATTCAAGATTTCACTGCAAAAATCCATGTGTATATGTGTGTGTTTAAAATAACAAAACCCTCAGAATTGTATTTCTGCTAGTATGTTGGTGCAATAAAAGAAGTGTACTTACTTTATATATTTCATTTTGTTTTATCAATATGGGAACAACATCTTGAAACTTAAACTATAATGAAAGATAGTTCTGACTTTTGTCTAAAGTACCATATTCCAGTGATTTATCTGAAACTCATAAAGCATACCCTTGAAATACTCTAGAGAATATGAAAAAATGTGAAATTTACTGTACTATTGCATTCTGCCTATAACCACAGAAAAAAAGCATACTATTCATTGAAATTTTTGAGGGCACTACTGCTTTGCTTCTTGAATTTAGAGAGATTTCCGAGGTGCTTTGTGATACCATGATCTCCACTTATTAGATACTTTCAAATCAAATAAACATTTTTTTCCTCTTTTCTATGAGAGGACTTTGTAAACATTATCTGCAGACATTCCTGGGGATTTTAATGGCACGTACTCCTAAGGGACACACATTTTATATGGGCAATTACCCATGAGTTTGGCTGGTTTTTGAAACACAGCCTTATGGAGGCCATTCTATTTGGAAAGTTATTAGAGAGATTTGACTGGAAGACTGTATAATAAATCATCTTTCAAATAAAAGAACCACCCCCATCCACCACCCCCAAAAAATTACTCAGCCTTATAAAATTTGCTCTTACTTAGAAAGATAATGGAACCAAAAAGATTAACATACAAGCTATTGTTCTGTGAGATTGTTTTGTACGATAGACTTTCCACCGTTATCTATGACTTTAATTACATGCAGACTGAACTACTGTAATGTGCTCTTAACACAGGGCTATGTTAAGATAGTTTGAAAACTTCAGCAGCTGACCAGTTGCTTCTGGGGCCAAGCAATTGGACTATATTATGAATCAAATTCCTTGGTTGCAAGTTTATTTATTTATTTCATTCACTTATACCCCGCCCTTCTCACCCCGAGGGGGACTCAGGGCGGCTTACAGGGAGGGCACAATTAGATGCCCCATCACACAACAAGTAATCCACAAAGTATAACAATTCAGCAGTTAGATTAAAACATCAATACATAATAAAATCATAAAACCTAAAACAATCTCATGTCAGAGTCCATATATCAGAGTCCATACATCCGTTCTACTCCGTTTGTCCTTGTCTATCGCCAGGTCCTTGAGTTAGTTGTCAGAGTGACCAAAAGCTTGGTCCCACATCCAGGTCTTTAGTTTTTTCCTAAATGCTAGGAGGGAAGTCGCCGATCTAATCTCCCCTGGGAGTGAGTTCCACAGGCGGGGGGCCGCCACTGAGAAGGCCCTGCTCCTCGTCCCCACCAGCCTCACTTGTGAGACTGGGGGGGTCGAGAGCAGGGCCTCCCCAGAAGATCTTAAACTTCGAGGTGGGACGTAGAGGGAGATCCGTTCGGACAAGTACACTGGGCCGGAACCGTATAGGGTTTTATAGGTCAAAACCAGCACTTTAAATTGTGCTCGGAATTGGATCGGCAGCCAGTGGAGCTGACGCAACAGGGGGGTGGTGTGCTCCCTGTACGTCGCTCCGGTGAGCAATCTGGCTGCTTCTCGCTAGTTGTAGTTTCCGAGCAGTCTTTAAAGGCAACCCCACGTAGAGTGCATTGCAGTAATCCAGCCGGGATGTGACAAGAGCGTGGACCACCGTGGCCAGATGGCAAGTGCACTTTCACACCCTACGTAAAGCATTAGCTGACAGCTTTAAGTCTGAATACTTTGGGCCAAATTACTGGTAAGTCTAGCTATATCCACACAAGTCA
The DNA here is from genome assembly GCF_037176765.1 of Anolis sagrei. Lineage (NCBI taxonomy): Eukaryota > Metazoa > Chordata > Lepidosauria > Squamata > Anolidae > Anolis > Anolis sagrei. The sequence continues at coordinate 232,653,339 of NC_090023.1, forward strand.
GTCCAATCATAAAGATCAAGTCCTAAAGCCAATTCCATCGTTGTGCCACCTATTTGGCATTCCCTATCACAATAAATGTTATCGGCCCAGTTTTGAAAATAAGACCGTTTACATTTGCTTCTATAGTTCACCTGAAGTAGGTTGTAAAACAACAATTTAAAATTGTTTAAAGCTTCTTTTTATGTTTGTTTTGGACAGTACCATTTGGTGATTTTCCATTTTAATGTGTTAATACTATATATGTTCATATTATTTATGTTGTATGAACTGCCCTGGGAGTGATGTACATATTTTTAAAGAAATATAAAAATAAAAATGAAGGATAAGTGCTGACCGCTACTTAACTATTCCTGTAATCTTAATAACAATTTTATACAAGAGACAATCATATGAGTTTTTTGTAGCCTATTTATTTCTCATCCTGCCTGGGGTCCAAACGTGAGACTTAAGGTGGTTTACAACACAGATTAAAACAAAATCTAACTCAGTGGTTCTCAACCTGGGGTCCCCAGATGTTTTTGGCCTACAACTCCCAGAAATCCCAGCCAGTTTACCAGCTGTTAGGATTTCTGGGAGTTGAAGGCGAAAAACATCTGGGGCCCCAGATGAGAACCACTGATCTAACTAAACACTAATCATGACAATATAGAAAAAAGCACATATGGAAGCTCTTGTAATTATAAAAACTGTGCAGAAGAACAAGTTTTGGCAGGAGGCACTTGTATTATGAGGAATACTTGCAAGCATTCTCTCTTTGGCACTACTATTAAAGTCACCCTCATTTGTGTCTCTCCCCCCCCCCCCCCCGCCACAATCAGCGAATATAGGCTTTGCTATAGAATATAGGGGATGATTCTGTGCATAAACCTTTTGCAAATATTTTCCCTCAGCCCTTGAGAAGTTAGTATTTATGTGACTAGTTCTTCAGTTTGCTAATATTTAATTTTGTCCTTACTTCTGGGACATGTTTTGTCAGACTTTCTAAAACAGGAGCATGAGAAAAACAAAGGAGAAGGGACTGCTAATAGCACGAGGAGATTGAACTATAATTAAACCAGTTCAGACCTGTGCCTCCGATGTGTGAGAAAACCTCAGAGCCTGCTTTGTGCAGCATTCTTCAAATTGAACTTGTGGACCTATACACCTTACTGAAGAAGTTTGACTCAACCTCTAATCCATTGCTTTTATTCTTTTGGGAAGAAATGCAATAGCCACTGAAAGAAGCCATAATCTTCTATAATCTCAGAGAGGGTCAAGTTACCTGTCAGTGCCCAGATACTGTCTCTCCTTATCCCATGAGTCTTTATTCCTTTCCTCTCCCTTCAAGAATAAATGCAATCCTTTGTGCCCATGAACATAGGGTTCATGTTCCCTTTGCTGTTATGAATGGCACCAAGCAAATGGTATACTGCATTCTTTGAGTTAAAAAGTGCAATCAGCAGTCAACATCACTTAGAAAGACAAAATATTCATAACATATGGAAGGTGTCCCATGCACAAAAAGGCAACAATAAGTACGTTAAACAGTCAATCTTATTTAGAAAGAAGAGATATGCATAACATAGGACGTCTACCACGAATAATAATACACAAATGGGCAATACGTATCCCCATTAAGGTAACCCAGTGGAAATGATTGTATTTACCATGTTTTCAAACTGGGAGAATATGAGATGAAAATAAAGGGAAATTCTGATCATGTGGAAAACAGGTAAAAGTAGAGAGGGTTAAGTATCTCATTTGAATTGGTTTAATCCTAAATTCATGTCATTTAAAAAAATTCTCAATTCACTTGGTACTTTATTTCTATTCCTAATAGTGACCACCATTACTAATTACACTACATAACATGATTTTTATTCCTGGTTTATAAATGTTGTTTCCTATTTGGCAGCCACAAAAATGAAGTTTTAGAGTATAACTAATTTCAAAATAAGTACTGCACAATTAAACAGGAAATAACACTTTCAAACTTGGAACAGATTTTTGTCCAACTTTTGTTACATGGTGTTGTTATAGATCAATTTCCTGATAATAACAGCTGTTCAACAGTAGAATATGCTACCTTAGGGTGCTTCCATATAGCACCAAATCATGGGTTTTACCTCAGTGGCAAAAAAAGAAAAAAAAACCTGAGAGCATTTTCACATCCAGACCTGTTGGTCCCGGGCTTTCTTTCCTTGCCATCCTCACTGGCCCAGCCTTCCTTCTTTGTCTCCGGAGGGCCCGTGATTAAACTATTAGCGTGAACACTTCTCTCCTCACTCCTCCCTCCTTCTCCACTCCACTTCTGCAAAGGCCTTCTCTCTCTTTCTCTTCTAGCCCTCCCCCCTCTTCTTCAACACAAACAAACCTCAAGGGTCTACTTGGAGCCCCCCTCCCTTCCCCTCCTGTGTCTTCATTAATCCCCTCCTATCATGGAGCAAGTGGCATATATTACAAGCATTGCTCTAGCAATCTCCCACCCTCCCACCCGCACACACTTCTCTATTTAATATTATGAAGTCTAAAAATAAAGAGTTGCAGAGAGTTCCAATGGCTCTCTTTTTGTGTTTCCTTAAAATCAGCTATTCATAGGTTTAAGAGCCCAAACAGCTGGTCAGCTGTTTCAGCTTTTAAAGAGTACACATCATCTGGAGCAGTCCCCACAGGGGGAAGAAAAGGAAAACACGTGGGGTTTTTTGTTTTTGTTTGTTTGTTTGTTTTTTGGAATGCAGGGTCATTTGCACATATGAAGATTTGCTTCTTTTGGCCAGAAAAGGGATGAAAGGAGTCCTTTTTATTCTGAGGTTTCCATCCTTTGTAGCGATGCCTCCCATGTTTTCAGGGAACATCATTTGGCTACCTCCAGTTTATTTTGGAAGCTCCTCAGATAAAGGTAGTGTCTCGACAGACCCTCAGAGTATGGTGGAACCTTTCTCTCTGGAGGTTTTTAAGTAAAGGATGGCTGGCCATCTGATGGAATGCTTCAGTTGTGTGTTTCTGCATGATAGGAGGTTGGACTGGATGGTTCTTGAGGTCACTTCCAACTCTATTATTCTATGATCATTGCAATAACAAATAAATAAACTATGAAAAAATGTCAGTAGTAAAGCAATTAATAGAAGAATCAGGAAATAATGGGTGACTGGAGAGAAACTAAGACATTTGTTCTGTGAGACATCTCAGACTAATGGTTTGATTTGGACTCTCAATAAGAATAAGAAAACTTTATGTGACAACTGATCTCTATATTAGTCACTGAAGAAGACACCAAATGATGAAAGGTGTCAGGCTCTGTCATGGTGTTCACTTATTTATAGTATTTGTTATCAGTCTTCTATGGCTGCCAAGATTAATTTCTAACTTATCTTGACTTTTATAGGATTGGATGCCTTCTGTGCCAAAAATGTTCTTGCATTTAGGTATTTGTAACAAACCATAAATATTATGCACCTAAAACAAATGGTTTGTTTTGTGGAGCTAATTGAACAATAGATTTTACACTGTAAAAAAAGACATACAATAACAGTAACAAACACTGTAAATAATTTGTTTTAATTGTCAAGTCAACTTTGGGTTTTTTTTTTGGTTTTTTTTTGTTTTGTTTTTTTGTAACCTTATGACTGAGGAACCTTCAACTCATGCTGTTGTCCACAGTCCTGCTCAGGTGTTGCACACTTGACAAAACCATAGCTTCTTTGTTTGAGTCTATCCACTCGGAATGAGGACTTTCTCTTTTCCTTCTGCTTCCCACTTTGCCGAGCATTATTGTCTTCTCTTTTAAAAAGTCATCATATTTCATGATATTTCCAAAGTACCACAGTCATCTTGGGTTCTAGGAAGACTTTCAGCTACATTAATTTATCTTTTTGGCAGTCCACTGTATCTGCATAACTTTTCTCCATATTTCAAATAGGTTAATTCTCTTCCTGTGAGCTTTCTTCACGGTTGCTGTTGTCTTCAAGTCACTTCTGATTAATATCAACCTAAAGTGAACCTATCATGTGGTTTTCTTAGTCTCATGTGTTCAGGAGTTTGCTTTTTCCTTCTGCTGAGGAATACTCACACAATAACAATAACCTTAATGACATTTGTTAACATTGAGTTATTAACATTGTAATTATTACTAAAACCAAAAGTTTTAATAATCATCCTCATTCTTTATCTCTCACCTCCAAAAACCTCTCTGTCACTTGCTGCTCAAAGAAGGAAGACTGTGGCCCACGCCCCTTGGAATGGGGGTTGCTGACCTCCCTTAAGATTCCATAAGTCCTAGAACTTTAGAAGCATGGTACAAATGCAAGGCTTTTAGTACAACTATTTCCCCAGCTGGGTCCAACATAATCAGTATAGAAGACCTGGGTCTTGTGTCACTGCTTAATTTTCTCAGATACTCCCATACTTCTAGGAACTTTCCCAAACAACAACCCCTCTCTGTATATAGTAATTTGTTCAACTGTTTCCTTAGCATGTTTGCTCCTCCCCTCTCTCAGATACCTCCCAGATTCCATAGTTCCCATTCTCAATCCTGCCGCATCTTACTCCACCATGTTATCCTTCTTGCTATTTGCTTCAGGCTGGCTATCTATTTCTTCTTCATAAACTTGTTTCTGTTGTCTTCTTGGACATTTGCCATCCATCTTCTCCTTTCAATTCTTCACACTTTCCAACAAGCTCGTTACAGCTGCTTCTCTCTCACCTTTTGACTTCCCTCCATATTCATATTTTTCTCTCTCAATTCACCTGTTCCTCCTTTTGCCTCTGTCAGCTCCCCCTTCAAATTCCCCACCACTTGCCCTGATTCTTTCCCCCACATCCATCCTGGGCAAGACTTTGTTCCCCCACACTACTGCTGGGTTTCATTTGGACTTATGCTCCTTTGTTAGTGGTCATGCTCCAATTCCTGTCTAGTTAGGTGGGTTTGAAAACATGGCCCACCACTGAGACTCTATATACATACATCCTCAAGCATTTATCCCTGCCATTCTCTTTTAGTTAAACAGTTCAATTTCTTATTTTCCACTATGCAAGCTAGGAGCTCCCGGTGGCACAGTGGGCAGGACTGTGCCGGCAGGACTGAAGACCAACAGGTTGCAGGTTCGAATCCGGGGAGAGGCGATGTGCTCCCTCTATCAGCTCCAGCTCCTCATGCGGGGACATGAGAGAAGCCTCCCACAAGGATGATAAAAACATCAAAATCATCCAGGCATCCCCTGGGTGATGTCCTTGCAGACGGCCAATTCTCTCACACCAGAAGCGACTTGCAGTTTCTCAAGTCACTCCTGACACGACAAAAAAAAAAACTATGCAAGCTCATACACATGCCAAGACATTCCAGTACCACTTCCCATTGCCAGGTTATTCTTCTGAGGAAGAAGTTTAGGGCCCTTCCACACAGCCTTATAACCCAGAATATCAACACAGAAAATCTGACAAGATCTGCTTTGAACTGGGTGATTTGAGTCCACATTGCCATATATTCCAATTCAAAGCAGATAATGTGGGATTTTATTCAGCTGTGTGAAAGGGGTCTTAGTCTATCAATGTAGACATAAGGTGCTTCAGGAGTCTTCAATGTTTTTCCCCCTTCTACTTCTAGTCATAGCCCAAAATGGTTCTGGCCCAGTTTACCTGTCCGAATGTATCTCCCCCTATGAACCATCTCAGAGACTGAGATCATCTGGAGAGGCCCTGCTCTCAGTCCCACCTCCTTCACAGATGTAGTTGGTGGGGGAGAGAGACAGGGTCTTTTCAGTGGTGGTTCCTTGGCTATGGAACTCCCTCCCCAGTGATATTAGATCAGCCCCTTCCCTCCTCACTTTTAGGGGGAAAAAGGTGAAATTGTGGCTTTGTGACCAAGCCTTTGGCAAGTAATACAGTGCCTTAGATGACTTGGATTTATGTGTAACGATCATTGGAATGACCCAACCTTGACTGTGGATAATGTGATTTTATAGCTGTAAGTGCTATTGTTTATGTTTTATTTGCTTTTAACCTCATTTAGATTTTTAACTAAATGTTATTTAATTGTTGAATTGTTTAGGGCATTGAATTTTGCCTCTGCTGTAAGCCACCTTGAGTCCACTTTGGGGTTGAGAAGGGCGGGATATCAATATAGTAAATAAATAAATATTTTCATTAGATGTACAAGTTTATAGCACAAGGCAGGCAAACTGGAATTCAGCAGGACAACAAGGTGTGTGCCTTGGATTTATCACATGATGTTGCTTCTTTTCTGCTGTCTTGTTACTGATCTTAAGGACGGTTATTAAAGGCAGAGGTGGTGATGATGCTCCCAAGTGACTTTTCACACTACACAACTATTACATTGTGATCCTGTTTTGAATTTCCATTTCTGCCTCCTATGGCACCCTGCAGTTTGCAGTTTGGTGATGCACTAGAGATTTCTGGCTGTAAATTTGAAATAATGCCCCATCAACTGTAAATCTCAGGATCCTTTAGGATGGAACCATGGCAGTTAAAGTGGAGCCAGAGTGCCATAATCTGATAGTGTGAAGGACTGTCAGTTTATGGCAGAGGAGCTTGGCTATTTAAACGCACTTGAGTCTTTCAGAAAAATATACCTATTCAGTTTTCCCTACCCATATTTGACTTTGCCCCACATACCATGTTAGTTAGCAGCAGCTTTAAACCATTAAGAGCTTCCTGTGAGTTATAGCAGTACTTGACTACTCCCCATTTTTCATTAAAGCTTTTCCCAATACATAAAGATCCAAGAACTGAATGAGCTAATTATAAGTCTTGACAAAAAAAAAAAAACCACTGCCTCACTGATTCTACAGTCTTTCTGGTGTAAAAGGCTGTTTTTTTTTCCTAGAAGAGCGACACTAATTGTTTTTATTATCTTAATAATCTTAACATTTCCTTATCTAATAACTGTTAACTTAATGTGTTCCTATAAAGGAGATTTAAATTACTGGCTTAGAAGAAACACGTTCAGTGTTGATTTCAAGTTTCCACACACTGTATTAATTATCTAGAAATGTGTCTAAGATTTCCTACAGCAGGTTTGCAGCCTCCTTAATATCTTTCTTGCAGACACTTTAAACACACTGTAGCAATTCAAAAATTCATCATCCCTATAATTTATACAAACCTTGTAATTGATATTTCTAAGTACTGCACATATAAAAAAAGAAATCTTAGTTGCCATGGCTATAGTTCGCAAACCTTTAATTTGAGTACATATACACAATGATTTTGGCTCTAGTTAGAAACAGATTCTTCTACTATTGTGGTTTCAGCGTGTGGCTCATAGATTTCCATGCTTTAACATGATCATTTCACATTTCCCATTCGTTTTCTAACAATTCTTACTGTGTAGTACATTTCGGCAAAATCAATGGAGCCTGCTCTCAGGATTTCTGTTAGACTTCTTTGAGTGTGTGCACTTGTGAAAGTTATTTATTTATGTAATTAATTCATTCATTTATATCTCACTTTTCTTCTAGTAATAGACTTTAAAGCAGCTAAGAATTTATTTGAAAACAACAAAGACTAAAAACTATATCAAAGTGTCAATAAAACTATAAATAAGAATTATTAATAAAACCATTATATTAATGATAACGTTAAAATATTAAACATTTTAAAATATTACAATTTATTAAAAGATTATATACTAATCTTTAAAAAAAAACAGCACCACAGAGCATTCAAAGTCCATCTCAGACAGTTTCTAAAATGGAAAAAGTTGCTGGAATATGGAAAGCAAGGATGGGGCCATACTAGCCTCCCAAGGTCTGGGAGGAGGCACTAAGAAGCAATATTGAATCAAAATGTTCCCAGGGAGTAATGGGTTGGGATGAATACTTGTTAATATTTACATTGCTGACCCCCACCTCAAAAGTGTCTCAACATTGCTATGAACTGAGGCTGGAAATTCTTGGTTCTGAATTAAATAACCAAGGAGTGGACAGTCCCAACCTCAAGATATTTAGCATTTCTGAACAGCTAGACTTCCCATGCTATTTCTGAGGCCCACAATGATTCAAAGGCTGCTGGAGAAAGGAGGGAAGCTAAGAAGCATGGCATGGCAGAGGGTTGGTCTGAATGTTCCATGTAGTATGGAACATCCTAACTCTGTTTATGTTTTACTGGCTGCTAACATCCACAATTTATACTCCCAATAGGTTAAAAACACCATTCAGAGAAATTCATTTGAACAGATATACAATTGGGGAAGGTATTGTCAAAGGCTTTCATGGCCGGAATCACTGTCCCATCCGAGTATGGGGGGGGGGGGGTCCAGAATGATACCATGGTCAATGGTGTCAAAAGTGGCTGAAAAGTCCAGCTGAACCAATGGAGATACAGTTCCCCTGTTCAATTCCCCACGCAGGTTGCCTTAATCCCACCAATATTGAAATTGATCTTCTGTCTGAAGCCTGGGAAGCATTTTGAAACAGAGTGGATGAATTTCCTCCCTTTGCTGCCCCCCCCCCCCTTCTGGAGTAAAAACTACTTTCAAAGAAAAGACCACCCAATGAAACAGGAAATAACACTTTCAAACCATTAAGGAAGGATTTGGAAGTCTCGGAAGTTTCAAAAAGTTTTGAACATTTATTTCTGTGAAAATCAGAATTGACTTTAGAATTGAACCACCAGCACCCACTACATCTGAAACTAGTTTTGAACAATATTTTTAATCAAACAAGCCTACTATCTATCTGTGCATCTATCTATCCATCCTAAGCGCTTGTCCATTGAAAATGGATAGATAGTATATACATTATGTTATATATACATATACATTTCAAGTGTAAGTAAGCACTTCACATTTAGTGAGAATTGGAAATTGAAAATGCATGCATTTAGGCTGTACACCATTCATCGTGTGACAACCACTTGTGTGCCTCATAAAGGGGAACATTATGGGACCAGTAAGTACTGTATCATCTAAAAAAAACATGCACACACACTCAAAATGGAAAGGTGAATTTTCCTGTTCCATCTCCTTCTCAAATAGAAGGTAGGCAATTTCTCTTAAACTTCTTTTTTGATCTGAAAGTAGCAAACCACAAGTCTTTCCTATAGAGTAGTATCCTGGGAGTAGCCTGATAGAGATAAGAGACAATGACAAAATTTGATAGTCCCCCCCCCCCCCCATTAACTTTTTAGTTTTGAATTGTCTAGAATGTCTTATACATTTCTCCATCCCCCCCTTTGTTAAGACAGTTGCTGTAGCTGTGGAGTTTGGTTTTCTGACTAAAACTCTGGGGGGCTAGGATTATGATTTAGGGTTGGCTGAATAAGCATTTGTTACCCAGATTCCTAAAGCTACCAAGCAGTTTTCTTTTATTTAATTAAAAAACTCCAGCCAAAAGTTTCAAGCCTTTTCAGTCACACTCCAGGTATTCTCTTTTTAAAAGGGTCACTGAAGAGGAATTTGCACTCAAAATTTCCTTTCTTTAACTTTAATTACTTTGATCTCTCTTAACATCTATTAACAGTTTTATACATGTTTCTCTTTTGAACAAGGCAGACCATTTCCAAGATAATACTTGTAAAAGAATTCCTGCAAAAAATCAATACGCTTAAACAGATTCCAAAGAGTTATACCATTTACTATAATGCGCATTACTATTGTAAAATATTCCACTAGACAGAAATGCTAACTGGAGGATGAATGCCTATTTATCAAATACAGATAACGGTGAATTTTTCTTCAGCTGGTACAACCTTGAATCATAAAGGTGTATTTTTCATCAGCTTGTGCCATTAAGTTTAAATTGATTTAAAATAAAAGCATTTAAATAGTGAGATAATGATTCATTCAGTTCTAGATCAAAGAGAAACAAGAAGTGTGAGGTAATATATTTTAACCAAATTAATCCATTATTGCAACTAGTATCTTATGTATTCTCAAACGGTCTTCAAATTTAGGAGAAAGTCATTTCAGTACTAAATGGATGAAAGTCGGATCATGGTGGATGAGTACTTCAAAGGGATCTGACATATTCCATACATGTATTAATGGACAGTTGTCTAGCTGATACAGAATAGAACCTGGAAGCAAAAAATAATTAGGTAGCTTGTTTTCTGCTGCCCTAGGGACTAGAATGTGGAACAATGGCTTCAAACTACAGGAAAGGAGATTCCACCTGAACAGTAGGAAGAACTTCCTAACTGTGAGAGCTGTTTAACAGTGGAACTCCCTGCCCTAGAGAGTGGTGCAGGCTCCTTCTTTGGAGGTTTTTAAACAGAGGGTGGATTGCCATCTGTCAGGGGTGCTTTGAATGTGATTTTCCTCATTCTTGGCAGGGGGTTGGACTGAATAGCCCACGAGGTCTCTTCCAGCTCTATGATTCTATAATATACATGAGCAAAAAATGGTGCACAAATTGTTTTTTGTGCTACATAGGATTGAATTCTATATAGTACACAAAAAAGCAGAAGCAGAATTCAAGTAACACAGCATAGACCACAATCTAGCCAAAGCACGTACTCCCCTTAGCCTGCTGAAATAAATGGGACTAGAAATATTTACATTTGGCTGGACTGAGGCTGAATTTATTGTTAATGATAATGCCCTATACATTTTCAGCCCTAAATCAGAGGCAGTATCATAAAAAGACTATGCATACATCACAGCACATGAAGTACTATTTATTTATTCAAACATTTGTCCTGTTCAGTGTTTCTGCAATCCAGTAATTATATAGAAAAATTACTCAAAAAAGCCCCCCAAAAGATTTTGTGAATATAATAATATTTAAAAATGTTCATTGGTGACACTCTCCTTTTGTTTCTGCTTTGGAAGAACAGCAATAAATCAGATCTATGCATAGAATAATACAGTCCATTTGGATTGTTTATTTATTTTAAAGTGCAGAGGGTTTTACACACAAAATACCTTATAACTAGAATAAGAATTCTGATCATTCTCCTTTATCATAATTGAAATAATAATACATTTCACATCTTTCCCCTTGAAACAGTGTTCTTGTTTCTGGTTTTGTTAAAATGTGTGGCACAGAATAAGTAGTCAAACATATATTTAACTGACTTGCTCATTTACCTCGTGTTATTGAACTTTGATGTAGCTTTGTTCATTGAGGTAATTATTTGGTATTTCATAAATCTAACCAGAGGTGATTTGTTCTGCTCTCCTTAGTATTATCCTTACTATGACAGGAGTAGCAAGAGCAGTGTTGTGTGTCTCAATGCAATCAACCCATAGTGGTGCACAAGGTATCATGATTAGTTTTGTGAGCCTATGAACTTGAGTTGGGTTGAGTTGGATGCTTTTTGCACCTAATGACCTCTATAGTACGAGAATCATTTCTAGATCTGACATTCCCCCCACTACCAGCTATTGACCAACATAACAGAAATTGTGTTTACCATGATTCCAACTCTACAGAGCAGCACTGTAATGTATGTATAGACTCCATCCTTAGTGAAATATTCCATTGAGTTTTGGAAGTTGCACATGTTGAGTAAGTATTCTCCCAAATAGATTGGGACAAGGGCATTTCTTCTTATAAGCAAAGAGCTCTTTGCTCTTATATATCTTCTCAGAAATGACCAAACCAAAAAGGATCATGTGGAATGTCAGGAAAGAATAGCATGTGACAAATTAATTCTTCTAATGGGTTCCAATTGAAACCATTTCCACTTTGAGGGGAAAAGTTGGTCCTGACTCTGCTATATCATCAAAAACCAAGAGATTATCCAGAAACCACATCCATTTTGATGTTCTAACACAGTGGTTCCCAACCTTTGGTCCTCCAAGTATTTTGAACTTCAGCTCCCATAATTCTTAATAGCTGGTAAGATGGCTAGGATTTCTGGGAGCTGAAGTCCAAAACACCTGGGGACCCAAAGGTTGGAAACCACTGTTCTAAAGGTCTTATGAAAGGGAAATCTATTTTGCCTACAATTTCATCAGGGCTGTAATTCTCATGCAAAAATAAAACCCCAGGAGTTTATTAATTCATCTGCTTTAGTTGCTGAGGAGATGATATTAAAGCACTGCCATTAATTCATCATTTTACCTACTAATATATTACTGTCTAGAGGGATTCATTGTTTCACTCCTCAAAGTGAATTAGCCTATGGCATATTGTAAAGGCTTCTGCCCAATTAAATCAGACCAAGGTCCTCCACAGCAGGTGGCACAACAAAAATATAGCCATTTGGTGAGATAAGAGATGTGCTATTTTATTCTTTCTACCATACTAATAAAGTGGAGTGAACTATAAAATGTGAAAATATGTCGTCGTCCCCCACAGAAATATGAAGCAGCCCAAACATCCATAATAATTAATATAGTAATCTGTTCTTTCATTATTCATCTTATTGAAAAAGACAGTTCAACAAAATTCTCAAAGGCAAAAAATAGATACAATCATTAATGGTACATGTCACAATAAATGATCCACATATCCTGAAGTTTCTTAAAACTGAAATAACTAATTTAGAGTGTGTGTATAGTATGCATGTATATATAGATATATAGACCGAACATAGATTGAAATATATTTAGAAGTTGTAAATTGTATTTCCACAATTTAGAGACAGAAAAGTGTTAGAAAGAATTAACAAAAATCTATCTTTTTCTAGTTTGTGAGTACTTCAGACAGTATCCTTTGAATATGCATCACTGAACACAGTAGGATTTTATCCCAATAAAAATCCACACATCTTTAAGGATATGTCATGGCATCCAGCTGAACTTGAACCAGTGTGAATCAGGTACATACAGTAAAAGTCTTCCTGAAAAGATAGATCAAGCACAGGACGTTCTATGTTATTAGTTTCTCTCGTAGCCAAATAAACTGTTTTCATATTAAAATCATTATATTTCATTCAGGGTTTCATGCTAATTTTGATTACTTGCATGAATCTCTCCCCCCCCCCTCTCTGATAGTGTGGAGATAGAGGGGGTTAGACCTTTAGCCTTTAACCCTTACCCAGTGTTTGAATTTCATCTAAGTAATCCATCCAAGAAGATTCATTTTTGTGTATCCAGTTTCCAAATGCACTGTGGAGACCTCTAAAATGGATTTTCAAGGCAGGCTTTCTTTGTTAAACTTCATATGTGAAGTCTGTGGTCTCATAAACAAGAAACTAATCAGTTTTAGCCGCTCAGTAACTGATGCGTAAACAGCGTTTATTTTTGCATAGTCAAAATGTTTTTCTAAATTATTTGGAAATCTGCTTCCAAATTAAAATGTTACCCTTGCAATGAAAATGAAAATATATCTGATTTTTTAAAATGTGGGAAAAAGCAACCTGCAAGGTGAAGAAGGATGAGTGAATCATTGTATGTGCTTGTGGGTATGCACAGTCTAATCACTGGCTTCATCTACAATGGCTGGCTTGTGGATATGCTCAGTCTAATCAATGGCTTTGTCTACACTGGCTGTTCATCCAGTGCCAGTTCAGAGCATAGTGTTGTGGACTGGCCCCAGGTCAACCATGATGGTGGCTGCACACACAAGGTCGAATCTTCTGTGGCACCATGTTAGTGTCCTGATTATTCAACTGATCAATGCCAGATTGGCCTCATTGGACTGGCATCCTGGCATCCATTCACCAGTCACAAAACTCCCATGAGTTCCTGGCCATTCTCTGTCATGTCTCCTGAAGTCATAATGGGATGTCTGAATGATCAGCAAGAAGGGGAAAAGTTATCCCTCCTTTTTGCTAATTGTGTCATAAAACAATGCAGCACATTATTAAAAGCCCATCCCATTTAATTTCTAAAAGTCTGGTGGCACCAGAATGTTTTTAGTTGCCAATAAAAGGAGAGCAAGTAAGGAGCCTTCCTTGCCTACCAAGAAAGGGAGTTCCGGAGACTGGGAGCAGTCACAAAGAAGGCTCCTTCTCCCTTTTGTGCTTTCAACTCAGTTTGAACCAACTGAAGTTAACTGAGGACAAGAGGAAAAATGTGGTGAGGAGAGAAAATCTGGGACATTTAAATAATATCTGAAAAAAACGGCATGATTGAAAAGCATTTTTCTTGCCATGTTGGGAAAAATGGAAGGTATGACATTTTAAAACCCTAAGGGCTGAATATATTTTATGAAAAAAGGGAATGCATACACAATACACTGAAATAACACCAGTTTAGGAGATTTATTTAAAGCCGAACATGCAAACTGAACAACCTAAATTAAAATTGACTCCATTAATTGTCCAGATACCTATAACCTAAGATATAAAAATGTGACAGTACAAAAACATCAAAGATGATATTACAAAAAAAGTAGAATTTTTTAATCTGCTTTGAGAAAGTCATGCAAGAACTTTATTTATTTGCTTCTCCACTCAGATGAATGTTTAAGAATGCACATAGTAAACTTGTAACACATGTCCTACAAAAAGTAATGTCTACTGCATTGTTTTCATCATGCCTACAATACACTCACTTTTTAAAAGGATCCTTTATCTTAGAAATGCATTTCTTCTAATTGACATCATTCTTTCTTCAAAAAGCTTTTTGATTTCAAATACTGTCTTCTGAAGTGCTTGAGGGATAATGTAGTAAAGTTCCAATAGCCAAAACCATTATGTATGTGTGATGTTTAAGCAGTTGGAAAGTATTTTTTTCCTGTTTGCTTTACTATATCTGCCATTCTTAGAAATAAATGTAATCAAAATTGTCAGTACAAATAATGCTTGCTGATAGTGTGGTCCTGTACACTATTTTACAGATGAGAGCTCTCTCGTTGAAAGGACAGTGGAGTGCACTCCATTGCTTTAACAGATATCCAATCTGATTTAAAGATTAAGAAACCTACACAGAGAAAGAAGAGGCTTTGAATGATTATCACCTAGGCAGCAAATTGAACAGTCACTTATGAAGGTAACAATCTTCTTTCCAACAATGACATGTAAAATGCAGTCAGCCCTCTGTATCCACGGATTCTGCATCCTTCAATAGCTTCTCTGTGCTTCTCTGTGTAGTCTGACATGGTGGTTGTGAGAGTGGTCTAGCATTTCTGTGTTCTCAAATAAATTTTATTATCCATGGCTTGAAAATAGTGGGGAAAATTTTCAAAAAAAGTTTCAAAAGCAAAGTTTGATTTTGCTATTTTATATGAAGCACGCCATTTTACTATGCCATAACATATATGGGCATCCATGAATTTTGGTATCTATGGGGTGTCCTAGAATCAAACCCCATTGGATACCAAAGACCAACTGTTTAGGGAAAAAAACCTTTGGGCAAATCTCTAACCCTTCCCCAATTGGGTTGTTGTAGGTTTTTCGGGCTATATGGCCATGGTCTAGAGGCATTCTCTCCTGACGTTTCGCCTGCATCTATGGCAAGCATCCTCAGAGGTAGTGAGGTCTGTTGGAACTAGGAAAAAAGGGTTTATATATCTGTGGAATGACCAGGGTGAGACAAAGGACTCTTGTCTGCTGGAGCTAGGTGTGAATGTTTCAACTGATCACCTTGACTAGCATATAGTGGCCTGACAGTGCCTGGAGCCAACTTTTGTTGAGAGGTGATGAGATGTCCTTGTTTGTTTCCTCTCTGTTGTTATGCTGTTGCAATTTTAGAGTTTTTTAATACTGGTAGACAGATTTTGTTCATTTTCATGGTCTCCTCCTTTCTTGTGGATTTCAATAGCTTCTCTGTGTAGTCTGACATGGTGGTTGTGAGAGTGGTCTAGCATTTCTGTGTTCTCAAATAAAATGCTGTGACCAGGTTGGTTCATCAGGTGCTCTGCTATGGCTGATTTCTCTGGTTGAAGTAGTCTGCAGTGCCTTTCATGTTCCTTGATTCGTGTTTGGGCATTGCGTTTGATGGTCCCTTTGTAGACTTGTCCACAGCTGCATGGTACACGATAGACTCCTGCAGAAGTGAGAGGATCCCTCTTGTCCTTTGCTGAACGTAGCATTTGTTGGATTTTCGTGGTGGGTCTGTAGATAGTTTGGATGTTGTGTTTCCTTATCAGCTTCCCTATGCAGTCAGTGGTTCCCTTGATGTATGGCAAGAACACTTTTCCTCTGGGTGGATCTTCATCTTGACTCTCATGGCTTGTTCTCGGTCTTGCAGCTCTTCTGATGTCTGAGGTGGAGTATCCATTGGCCTGTAGAGCCCAGTTGAGGTGGTTCAGTTCATCTTGAAGGAGGTGGTGTTCGCAGATTCTTTTTGCACTGCCAAGGCTTTAATAGTGCTTCTTTATTGACTTGGGTGATGGTTGGAGTTCTTATGTAGGTATCTATCTGTGTGGGGGGGTTTTCTGTAAACGGCGTGACCCAATTGTTGATCTGGTTTGCTGATGACTAGGACATCTAGAAAAGCCAGTCTTCCTCCATTTTCTTTTTCCATGGTGAACTGGATGTTTGAGTGGATGCTATTAAGATGGTCCAAGAACCTGTTTAGTTCTTCTTCTCCATGGCTCCAAATGGTGAAAGTGTCATCCACATATCTGAACCATATCGTGGGCTTTTTGGTTGCTGTCTCCAGGGCTTGTTTTTCAAAGTGTTCCATGTAGAAGTTAGCTATGACCGGGCTGAGAGGGCTCCCCATAGCTACTCCATCTTTCTGTTCATAGAACTCATTGTCCCACTGAAAGCAGCTGGTGGTGAGGCAATGGTGAAACAGAGCTGTGATGTCTTCTGGGAACCTCTGGTTGATTAGTGCCATGGTGTCTGCTACCGGGACCATGGTAAATAGAGACACCACATCGAAGCTGATCAGTTTGTTGTTATTTAGCTTGAGATTGCTGATTTTTTTTATGAAGTGGGCTGAGTCCTTGATGTCCACATGCTTGTGGATTTCAATAGCTTCTCTGTGTAGTCTGACATGGTGGTTGTGAGAGTGTGTAGTGAGCCCAATATGGCTTTGTAACTGTGCAGCAAGAAATTTTGCTAAATCGTACGTGGGGGATCCAATGACACTCACGATGGGTCTGAGTGGGGTGGATTCCTTATGGATTTTTGGGAGTCCATAAAGCCTAGGTGGAAGGGCTTCAGATTTACATAGCTGTTGTTGTATGTCGAAGTTGATTGACGAGTTCTTAATCAGAGTGTTGGTTTTCCTGATTATTTTGTCAGTTGGGTCTTGCTTAAGTTTTCTGTATATAGTAGGATCCAGGAGTTTTCTGACCTTCTCCTTGTATTGTTCTGTATCCATGATTACTGTGGCATTCCCCTTGTCTGCTGGGAGAATGATGATGTCAGGGTCTGAGTTGAGGTCTCTGATGGATTGTCTTTACTTCCTTGTAATGTTACTGGAGGGAAGTTTTGCCTTTTTCAGGATCCTTGCTGTTTCCGCTCTTACTTCTGCTTCTTCCTCGGGGAGGCGATAAATTGCTGATTCGACGTTGGCAATGATGTTTTCTACTGGGATCCTGGTGGCAGTTACAGCAAAATTTCCTCCTTTCGCTAGTATGGATACTTGGTCTTCAGAGAGTTGTTTGTCTGTTAGGTTGATGATGGTCCGCGATGTATCCAGTTCTGGTTTCGGCTGTTGTGGAACTTTTGGAATTTGTGGAACTTTTGTTTTTGTCTGTTAGTGTGGACAGCCATGTTTTTCTCCATTTTCCTGTATGTGATGTTGTCTATTTTGTCCCAGTCCTGGGAATTCATCTTCTGGCTGATATTGATATGGAGGTGCAGCAGTTCCTTGTCTGTGCACGGTCAGCTTTGGCAGACCGTGCAAAAAGAATCTGCAAACCCCACCTCCTTCAAGATGAACTGAACCTCACTACCTCTGAGGATGCTTGCCATAGATGCAGGTGAAATGTCAGGAGAGAATGCCTCTAGACCATGGCCACATAGCCCGAAAAACATACAACAACCCAATTGGGGAAGGGTTAAAGATTTGCCCAAAGGTTTTGGGTAGCATCATTACTTTTGAGAGGTGTGAATTCAGAGGGTGGTGCCGGAGGACTCCTGTTCCAACTTTTGATTTGTGGGTTGTCCCAGATCTCTTTCTATCACTCAGGTTCTTAACACTTGCATTAAACTTTTAGGAGAAGTTGTCCTGAGTTTTTCGGTTTATTGCCATCAGTATGCAAGAGCACCCAACCCATTTCCACCTCAGGTCAAGGAACTTGTTTCAGTTCTAAACCAATGTTTGTCTTCAGTAATGGGCTGAATGATGGTAAACAAACGAAAACTTGATGCAGAGAAGACTAAGGTTCTTCTGGCCAGTTGAAAGGCAGATCAGAGAATAGGGGTTCAGCCTATACTGGATGGAGTTATGTTCCCCCTAAAGACACTGTTCTACAGCTTGAGTCTGCTCCAGAATTCAGTCCTGACTTTTAAGACTTGAGCACTGGTAGCCTTCATTCCTTGAGACATTGGATGTATAATTATTTTGTGTGTGTATTTCATGTAAGTACATACACACTCGTTTGAGATTATAAACTCTGCTCATTTTTGCTTGCTTTCTTAATTGCTACTCAGAACAAATTTTTCTACATGCAAAGAGTGAATTGATATCTGGGCAGTGTTCAGATGAAATAAATTCAAGCCACCCTTATAATTCTATTGCCATAAAACAACTTTCAGTTTTGTAACTATCTGTGAGCTTATTTACTTTTTTCTGAGCAGTTTGTTGACTCACTCATTATGACATAAATTATCGCTGGGGGTGGGAGGAGAGAAAGAAATAGAAAACAAAGTTTGAAGAACCAATCTGCTTTCTTGCTTCTTGTGTGATGTCCCCAGTTGTGCTTTCCTCATCTTTCGCCTCCCCTGTCCCTTTTGTTAAATTGCGGGTTTAAAAAAAGGACATTGTTTTTAACTGTGGGTAGAAGATGTTCTAACTTTAATGAGAAGGATATCATGAATGTGTCTTACCGGGATTCATAACTCAGTAATGCAGGCTTTGTACAACAGCATGCATTTCACTGGAAGTTTTGTATATTGATGTTATTATGGCAAGTTAATGTAATACCAAATGCTTAATAGTGATGATGATCATCAACCCTTAGTAACAAGTGGTAACAACTATAATGAGGTGGTGGCATTGGTGTTATATTTTTTTCATTTGCCTTAAGTGATATATGTCACATTAGTCAGCATGATAATAAGGCCATTCTTTTGACTTAAGTTTTATTTGATCAAATGAACGGCAGCCCATTTTGCATTGGCCTAGATCCTAGATCAAATAGGCTATGAATAACACATTTTTTGGCATTTGTTAAGTGTGGTATAAAGCCAGTAATCATCTGAGATTTTTCATAATACAACAGCTTTGACATTTTATACTAAAAACTACTGTTGTGTCTAACCTACAGTTCATTGCTAACACTAGGCCGCATTCATTTGCAAGCTGTCAGGCTACCCCCACAAAATTCAAGTTTTCTTAGAGGTTCAGGCTTTGAGTTATTTGTGCTTCTCTGGGGAAACTAGTTACTGTACTCTGAATCAGAGTAATCTGGGGTATTTTCCATGCCTACTTTCCAATCGGCTAGCTTATCTAATGAATGAGATGTTATTTGAATTCTTTGACTCAGAAAAAGACCCAGAGAAGGATTTTGGGGTCAGTCTCTGAGTCGCTGAAGCAGTCTTCATGTGGGAGTCAAAACTTAACAAACACCATCATAGTTCAATCCATCATAGAGCCTCTGGAAAGCATTAACTTCCAGTCAGAAGAAAAGGGCAGAATAGTGTTTGCCTGCAAATGTACTGACAATTAGAAAGAAAGAAAGAAAGAAAGAAAGAAAGAAAGAAAGGAGAAAGAAAGGATAAATATATTACATAACAAAACAATAAGTCTAAGTTCCCAAAAGATGTATTCGTTTTTGAAAATTTATCAGCTGTACAAAAGAAAATCAAAGCTACATTTGAAAAATAGAAATTAATCTTATAAAAAGGTTCTTAGCAGTCCTTCCACCCTTGAATGTCATAAACAGAAACACAAAACTTGATTAGAACCATATATTGGAGTGATAGGACAGAGTTCCTTATTCAAATGCTATAGGACAGAGAAGGATGTGGGTGAGATATCTGAGCCCTTTTGCCTCTTTTTGTAGGCATCTCTTTCAACCTCACTGCTATCAAATTGGTGCTCTTCTGCTTTAAAATAAAGTGTACAGAAAATGTATACCTCTGTTTAAAAGAGATTTATATTCACACAGGTATTTGGGAAGTATAACACTGCTTTTGGACAAGATGGGTGTTATCCACTTGCCTTGTTTTAAAACAGAAATGCATTTGAAACTGAAGAGAGTTTTACTGCCTTCATCAAAAAAAAAAAAAAACCCTCATCATAGGCTATACCTGAAAAATCCATGTGTGCCCTATATTTAATATTGCAATATTGAAGCCATGGCAACATTTTGTGTACATGTGCCTTGCTGCGACAACTGTATAAATTACAAATACTGTCATCCAATTAGATCAAATCCTGACCACCCTCCTCTTCTTCAATGTTTCTTTCTTCTTATCATCAAGGTCTTCCTTCTCCTTCTTATCTAGCTCCCAAAATAGGAGGGAAAAGAAAAAATTGTAGTCCCCACAATTTTTCCCCCACTGCTCATTGGGACAAATGTTTGCCCAAAACATCTCTCTCTAATGCCTGATTATACGTCTCTGTAACAGATGGTGCATTCACTGCCCATCACTGGGGCTCTATTGCGCATGGGAGTGCCTGCCAATAAGGTGAATACAGACCGTTAGGGGCTGCCAAACAAACAGCAGAATATTGTAATTCGCAAGGTCCTGCTATATGCTTTGATATTACTGATTAGAGCAAGTCCATGGCCATTGTGCATTAGCCCCCCACCATGTGTGCTGCAATGCCTCACCTGATAAGGTAAGCAGCTGATGTGGCTCCACTGGAAGTAGAAGAAAGGTGTTCGACAGTTTCCTCTCCGGATGCAGGCAGCTCCATAGTTTGAGACTTTGAGCCCCACTATTCGTTGTTGGCCTTGTGCTAAACAAGAAACCCATACTACAATTCTTTTAAAGCAACCTTTGTAAGAGGTCCCCCCCCCCCCCGAGGCCTGACCCCACACCTCCCTGATCCGTCTGCTTCTTGAGGCCAACCCCTTCCTCATCAGAAAAATCCAAATCTTTATGGGTCAGATGCTTAGAAAGATGCTTTTTGATGGGCCTTTTCTATTAGGGCTACCCTTGCCTTTTTCAAGGGGTATGGTTGTTACTAATTTTATTACCAAGTTGAACAATTATTTAAAATTTAACTATCTCAAGTGGCGAGTGCTACAAGCCAAGAGAGCCACACAGGTGTGAGCAGCATACCCTTCTTTATACGCTGCAACTAAATGAAACTTAGAGGAAAGGGGAGGGGGAACCAGAAGAAAAAAAAGGGAAAAGCCATAATGCCATGGCAAGGTTTCTGGCCAAAATCCCCCCCCCCCCCCAGTCCTGCTAAATTCCTTACCCATAAAAAAAAACCCTGAACTAAATACCAAGACAACATAAATGTAATTAGTCAAATTGTAAACCAATTAAATTGACCAAGAGAAGAATGTAAAAGACAGCAGAATACAAATTCAATAAGCTGCAGTTTCTGAAACACCCAAAACCTGAGGTAGCAACCAATGTTGCTATCATCTCCAATGAATTCAAAGAGAAAGATGTGCATGGTTGACTTAAATATCCTACACAGCCATACCCCCTTACCCCATAGTTATGGTGAAATGCTTTCTGACCAGTCCTGGATGCCAGCAAATTGATTTACCCCACCTTCACTGCTTTATGGTGGAGTAAATGTCCTTCTCTATCAAAGTTTGGCCTACACTGCTCAGCACAGTACAAGTGTTCCTCAAACAGAACTCTCCTACAATTCCCCACATCAAAGACCCATCGTTTTGCTATGATAGCCCCTGAATTTGGCCGGGGAAGGGTAAGGAATGGCATCAGAGAAGCATTTGGCTGTACTGCATAGAGAGACACAGACTGATCTTCCACCAAGGTCCACCAGTTGGGCTTTGGTCATTGTGGCACTTAAAGAGAACACCAACCTCCATAATGACCATAAAAGACATATGAAGGTTAACTTATGTTTCATATGCCTGCTTTTGGCTCCTTTGAATTTTTAATTTTAGTATGTATTGTCTTGTCATTTCAATTTTAATATGTTCCCTGTATAACATCTTAACCATTATCACAACGATCCAGAGTTCTGTGGAATTAAGATGGCCAGACAGAGCTCTGTATAAATAACATCTTCTGCTATTTTTTGTCATTGGTTGAGAATGCTTAGTTGAACAATAAAAAGTTGCAATTTCACATGCAGCATGTTCTTTCCATCACATAATGGAATAGGGCAACCAAACTAATATAGAACTCCTGCCTACAAACTGGAACAGGTGTCATGCTGTAATGTCAGCCAACATTTTGTGACCTTCCTTCTGATGCTTCCAAAGAATCTTTATAAAGAAGGTGAGAAAGGATGTGAGGAAGAAAGGTTATCACTTTAATAGTCTCTTAAAGAAAGGTGTGCTCAATATGACATAGAGTTGTCTGTGTTTGATCATATGGTTGTAACTTCTTCCAGTGTTAGTGTTCATCATGGCAGGAGTGATCATGACTCAAAGTAACAAAATAAATGTTCACATTTTGCATTCACATGACAGAACTGCCTGTGACAAGAAATGTCTTTTAACCATTCGCCAGACTGCCTTCTGAGCACAAGTCTAAAACATTCCACAGTTGCAATGTGTGTTTGCAAGTTCAAAACCAAATCCCAGTCCTTTTGAGTGTTGCCCATCATTTGAACTCACTCAGCACATAGTTCTTCAGTAAATAGCTGCTGTTATTAAAGTCCCTGCTAAACAAGGCTCCCATTTGTCAGTTACACTTCATAGATATAAAACAGTGAAGATAAAATCTATTAGTACAGTATGGCATCCATTAATGTTTCAGAGGCAGTAATTAAACCCTGATGTGCAATAGCTACAAATATTTCTCAAAAGCTGAACCAGATGTTTTTTGCAACCAAGCAATGAGGAAAACCTGAAAAGTCCTGCAAACCACAAAAGAAGGAACATTGGAGAAGAACCTGCATGAAGACTTGGCTTCTGCACAATTTCAATTAGCTCGCAACTTTAAACAGATACAAGACAATGAGGCTTATCTTCCAGCTCTGTGTTATTATTCTGTCTCCTAAGACAGAAGCACAATAACATAGGGGATTGTGAAATACAGAAGGAGGAGGAGCCGCTGCAATGAGCCCCCTTGCTTCAGTTTCTAAAAGCACCATAAATTAGCACAATCAACAATACTTAGTCACGAATCACAAACCATATCCTTGTGTGGCATATATGGGTCATGATAATCTAATTAATAATAACTAGGAACTGCTCAAATGTGAAAACATTAATTATTGCCATATTCATTTTATTGATGTTCACTTATACTGAAGCACAATTAAAATGAAAGCTGTCCTGAGTTGCAGTTAAAATGAACAGGGTGGAAAAAATATAGGTAAGCTGACGCTTTGGGTTAACATCTTTATGCAAAAAAGGATATTGGCTTTTCCTTTACAACATGCTATTTAAGAGCTGTTTTACAAGACAGCATTCCTTTCAATTACATAGTATGCATTTGCTGGAGACTTGTCATGATATCTTGTCAGTGAAATGAGAGTTCCTTAAGCTGCAGGAGACAAAATTAATAACTTCAGTTCCTGTCACTGAAGAATCAGAGACATAAAATTGTATTGTAAGAAAGGCCTTAAAGGTAATCCACAAACACACAGTTTAGAATGAAAGTGCATACTCAGAACTGTGTCATGGCACAGCTATTCCTGGATTATACCATTTCTGAAGGTAGGTGGAGAAGAGCAACTGGAATCATGCATTAGTAGACTTGTGCATTTAGAAACTTGCCAGTTATCTCTGTAGATAGTTCAGTCAAATTATGCATTCAAATTTGTTGCACTTCTTTCTGAAATGTCCCATTTTAAGATTTAGAGTTTTTGTTTTTGTTTTTTGTGTCAGGAGCAATTTGAGAAACTGCAAGTCACTCCTGGTGTGACAGAATTGGCTGTTTGCAAGGACGCTTCCCAGGGGATGCCCAGATGTTATGATGTCTTACCATCCTTCTCTCATGTCCCCAAATAGGGAGCTGGAGCTCATCTGATAGCTCATCTGTGCTCTCCCCAGATTCGAACCTGCGACTTGTCGGTCTTCAGTCTTGCCGGCACAAGGGTTTAACCCATTGCTCCACAGAGAGTTCCTCACAGCAAAAATCCAGTGCTTATAGAAAGCTAACAGCCCAATTCACCTGTTAATAAAATGAAGGTGTCTTCCTGAAATAGCCAAGAAAGCTACTTTCCAGGTGCTATTTCAAAGGTGAGAAATGAATAAGCAAATACATAACCCCTTAATCTGATGTTGTATGATCTTTGAAGGTCTGTTCTAAGTATTAATTTTGAAAATGTCATTAGGTTTACAAGAAATTGGATTGATCCAGACACCAAGGTTTGGTGGAGGATTACATGTCAGCTACATCTCAGCTATTAAATATTGTCAAACACCAAGAGGGATTGTGTAACAGCTGTGCAAAAAAAGGACCCCTTGTAAACATCAGTTGTAACTTCTTTCTTATGTAACACAACAAGAATATTCTCACCCAAAAAAGGCTTTCAAGAGACCGAAAAGAAGGTTGCATATGCATAACCTTCATTGAAGACCTACTTTCTCCTAGAATGTAGTTTATAATGTCTCACTTTTTAAGTGGTTAGAATTCATTAGAGGGTGGTTTTTTCTCTGCCAGATCCAGAAAAACATGGTGGCCTGAAAAAGAATTCGGACCGCAAGAAATGTGTCCATGTGGGTTGACTTGTTCTCATCTGCCAGCTGCCTCATTAATTTGAGAAAGAAGATGTTAAATCTTCCCTCCCTTGAGAGGAACAAAGAAATAGCAACAAAATGTGTCGCACAATTTCTAATGGGAAATACTGGCAAATTAATTTGTAATCCCAACATTCAGGTTTTGCATTTAATTCTTCATATTAAACATCTGCATATTAAAGTAAGCCTACAATCCCATAATCATTTATCTGGGACTAAGCTCCAGTAATTATGGTGCATTTCTAAGTACATCTATTTAGATGACATGTGGTATATATACATCTATTAACTGATAAGAATAAGAATTCAATAATAAATTTAAAAACGATCACCCTTGCCTTCATTGCTTGGCTATTCCAATTAAACATAAACACCAAGTTGGTGGTTCAGGAGTTAGAAAAAGTCAAAATTCCAAATCATTCAGTAAGGACATTCCTTTATTAAAATAAACTACAAATGCCCAGGATATGCCTGTGTCAGCTCTCTGAGTCTCCAGAATCCATCTTTAAGCTCAACGATGCAAACAATCAAGCTAACTTGGGTTTTGTAGGTACTGAAGTTCAAGAAAGTAATGGTTACAAGCTCTGGTCTGCAGGATAAAAGGTAAAGGTTTGCCCTTGACATTAAGTCTAGTTGTGGCCGATATCAGTCTAAAAAATATTCAATGCATTTTTGATCCATTTAAACAGGAACTTGGTTGCTGATATTCACTTTAGGATCCAGTTTGCAATTCTCTGTCACAGGTTTATTTATTATTATTTATTTATTATTATTTATTTAAAACTTTTGTATTTTGATCTTCTCTCTACCTCCGTGGAGGGACTCAGACCGGCTAGCAGCAAGGATTCAATACTTATAATACAGTCTAAAACATCATACAACAACAATAGATTAAAATACATAAAGAATAAAATACGTATAAGCCAGTTCACCAAGATAATTTTGAATGTGATGCCTACATCTCCTGTAGAGCACTCTGGAAAATTTAGCCTAGGATGTCACTTTTAGGACTCTAAATAGGAGCCAGACTCTTACTGAAAGCCTGACTCATAAATTATCTAGAAAATCTAATGCCTGTCCAAGTTCCTCACTGTGAGGCACAGTAGCGCTGGCAGCTTCCACTTGTTTAAGATTGCTCATTTCATTATGTCAGGGCGATTGCTACCCAAGCACCTAACTTATTAGTGCTAATTTATTATCAGTGTTAAAGAGGTTAACTGCACTGTTATTTCCTCCACTGCTGGCCTTTACTGCATATAGGAGTTGCAATGCACGGAGAAAACAGCCCGGCGGTTATAGTTTCCCAATATATTTTTTTTAAAGGCAGGAGCTACCAGGCATTCTGCGAACACACGGACAATAAAGCTACACAGACCACCAGCTTAAGGTAAATTACTCATGGAAAATCGTTTGTCCAATTAGTTTGGTCTCTTTTTCTCCACTGATAATAGCTGTAAGATGACTATGAATTTCATTGGTTGGTTCAGTAATTTTTGTATATTCTTCTGTAAAAATGATATGATCTGAACCCAACTCAACATTTTTAGCTGAATTAATTATAATCTATTTTTAAAAGGAATACAAATATGATATTTTATATAAAATTTAGATGGGGCTGTGGGTGAATTAAATTAGAAAAGTTTCACATGGGCAAATATCGATTATTGAATAGCTAAATATATTATTCAGCTTTTACATTTGAGGTATCCATGATGCTGAAATTTGCTTAAGGAACTTTAGCTGCTGGCCATTCAACGTAATTGAGATGGGGGTGATGTCTGAATGGTGATCAGATATCACATCTGTACTAGATCTGTACAGTGGTGTTGGAGGTAAGAATAGGTGAGTTAGAATATGGTCGTCTGGCAGATTGTTGTATGGCATGCCCATTCTACTTTCAGGCGCCAACAGGACTCATAACTAAATCTAGATTGATGTTGCATGAGACAGCCTTTTTCATTTTACTTGAAAGTAGCAGACTCACAACTTGGTCACATGGGGCATTTTTGCCCTGTTTCGCCACTTTTAATCATGGCAAGGACGGGGCCTACCCTGCGCCATCACACAGCGCACATCAGACCCCACCCACAGCAGGCCCTGAAAGGCACTTTCTCCTCCACTATGGGGAGGAATGTGTAGTTTGGGTAGCTCCAACAGAGCTACTCGCACTTTCCACCCCTTTGTGCCATATGATCACAGAAAAGATGATGGGGCAAGGGATCTTGCTGCCCTTTCTGCCATTTGATGAGGAGAGAGAAAGGGTGCCAATGCATAACTTTTCAAATTTGGATTGATTCGAATATTGCCAATTTGGAAGCTGTTCTGAGTTCCCTGTGGGGAGAGATAGGGTGGGGTAAAAAAAGTACATAAATAAATAAATAAATAACGCATCATCTCCTATCCCCTCCATGTGATGAGGGGAGGGGGATGGTTCATGGGACCCCACAAGCCACCTTCTCTTTCATTGGCAATTGCTGGCACAATGGCATGGTCTGAAAGTGTTGTGTGAAGAGGTCCTTAGAAACACAAAAGGCTGTATGGTTAATATCACTGTACCATTCATTGGTACCATTCATTGGCCTCTCCTCTATGGTATTTATTGCATTATGTGGCAAATATAGTTTATCTAATATTAGACTGGGTTCCATTTCAGTCCCTTTGGAACATATGATTACTGATTGGCCCACAAGGCATGGCAAATATCCCATTTGTTATCAGCTTATGCTGTTACTGACCTAATCATCCCTTGATCAATTTCTACAGTTATGAAACACATACCATTCTGCCATCACTCAGCAAAGACAAACAATTATTTGATACCTTACCTTGCAATCCAAGAATGTAGTTAGAGTTAATTCTTAATTGTTGCCATCTGTCTTTCACATTGATGATAGATTTGACAAACTGTTCTCATCAGAAATAACCCCAAGATATGAGAAGCAAGACACTCTGATCTATAATTGATATATCACATCCAGGACCTCAATGCCTATCTGAAACAAACCCATGCTATGGGAAGGAGCTGTTCAACAAGACACTCTGATCCAGGACTTTGATTGCAAGTTGGTCAGTAGTTAATATGAGTGGAAGGAGAGTGTCTCTCTTGATGTTGTTGAGTTACAGTTCCTATATCCCCACCCACTAACCATGCTGGCTGAAGTTGATGGGATCTAGAGTCCACCAACATCCAAATGGACTGACATTCTAGAATCTAGTTATACTAAATGCTTCAAAATGTTAATCTGACTTCAAAGGAGATTTAAAAAATAAAACATAAAATGAATAATGGACTTTAAAAATAATTTTCCCAAAGGTTCTTGTGGGTTTTTTCGGGCTATAGGGCCATGTTCTAGAGGCATTTCTCCTGACGTTTCGCCTGCATCTATGGCAAGCATCCTCAGAGGTAGTGAGGGTACAGAGGTACCTCACTACCTCTGAGGATGCTTGCCATAGATGCAGGCGAAACGTCAGGAGAAATGCCTCTAGAACATGGCCCTATAGCCCGAAAAAACCCACAAGAACCTAGTGATTCCAGCCGTGAAAGCCTTCGACAATACAATTTTCCCAAATCTTGAATATATAACAAAATATTGCTAGAGACATCAGCAACAGTGACAAATGCATCTTCTTCATAGAAGAGGCAACATATGCATGGGTAATCATATCAAATTAAAGAAAATGTGACTTTTTTCAGAAAGATTGTATACATTCATATGCTTATTTATGCAGATTTAATCAATTAATGTGTTAGTTGAGGGCCTAACAACATGATTAGCAATCATGTCATTGATTTAGATTAAATATTATGCACAGGTGGGCCTATAGTCATTGGAAATGCAATACACGGAGAAGGGATGTTTAAGCCTATGCTTCTCAGCTGTGACCTACATAACATTGTACTGTACCCCGACTAACATGACATTAGTAAGGAACAAACCTCCCTTCCAATGCTGGATAAGGCTTAACCTTCACCTCCCTATGGACTATGGTGACAAGAAACTTCATTTCACTTCCTGTGTTTACTCTTGTATCAAAAACCCAACAATATTGCAGGCATCCTATAAATGACTTACAATGGCATACATCCAACTCACACCTATTTAACTCACTTTTTTGGTCATTGTAAAGGTCTGAATTCTCTACCAACCATACAATTATCAAACTCACCTTTAAATTCCACCTTTTAAACTGGTGCAGTTGTTCCCCAACATGGCCATTTATTGGTCAGTGGAGAAGAGGAGGAGCATTATGGAGCAGCATTCAGCAATGTTTCTATACCTGGATATATGGCAATAACATCACCCACGGGTGAGTACTGCCACAAGATTCCAATTAGCTATGTGGCTTCTGATGACATCCTTGGATTAACGTCTAGCTTTAAAATTTTGTATTTCTATGATCCACTGTTGTTTTTTTAAGACTTCTCTGCTATATACAGTTGTACTAAAAACAGATAAAGGGAGATGGTTTATCAAGAAATCATCCCCCCCCCCCCATAAGGAAAAGCAACAAATATTGATGGTAAATAATGATGGAGATACTACATTAGGTTTGCAGAATACGCCTTAAATGACCCCCTCCCCCCTGTAATTATTGGCAAAGAGAACAGACTGGGACACCTGAGTCACATCTGCCTGCAGTTTGTTTAAATCAAGAAGCAGAAAAATACTATCCTCCTTCAAGATCTTCAGTGAACTCATGCTCTCTTGCTGTAGATCTAGGAGGACAATGTCTTCCATGTTCCTCTAGCTCTGGCAGCTGCTGCTCAGATATCCATTCCCCTCATCACTAACCATCTGAGGAAGTACAATTCTACATGAAAGAGGTTGTTTTGGCTGGGAGTGTCACTTCATGAGGGGACAGTAAATACCTCCTTAGGTAAAAATCTTAAAAGCACATATACTGGTGTAACCAAAAATGATTTCACCAGGTGGATTCTAGACCATGATTTATGGATGCAACTCTTCCCTAAGTTTCATCTCCAAGTTCAGTATTTTTCTCTCTCTATGAACAAGTATTTGAAAACCATATGATTTTAAAATAATTTACAATGCAGAACTTGTTTGGCACAAAATTTATATGTGAACATTTTCTGTGCAGCAAACAACATATTCATTTATTTCGGGAATTTCTATGCTGCTTTTCTCCAATAGACCCAAGGCGGCTCACAACAACATTAAAACATAAAATATAATATAAAACCATTGATTAAAACAACAAGAAGAGTTATACGGCTGCACCCTTATAGAAAATTAAAATGACAATTAAATTAAATTAAATGCAGTCTAAAATACCCATATGACAATAAAATACTATAAAATACAAGGCTTCTTGTTATAATTCATTTAAAAGCTATTTCAAACATTAAAGTCTTCAGTTCTTTCCTAAAAGACATGAGGGTGGAGGCTGATCTGATTGCTTCTGGCAAAGCATTCCAGTGCTTCAGCACCATGCCTGAGAAAGAGCGTTCTATGGAAATTTTTAACCGAGGGCTGTCCCTGAACTGTGAGGAGATGAGTGTCTATCTACTAGACCAGGGGTCCTCAAACTAAGGCCCAGGGGCCGGATGCGGCCCTCCAAGGTCATTTACCCGGCCCTCGCTCAGGGTCAACCTAAGTATGAAACTACTTGAAAGCACACAATAACAATCCTATCTCATCAGCCAAAAGCAGGCCCACACTCCCCATTGAAATACTAATAATATTTGTTAAAATTGTTCTTGATTTTAATTATTGTATTGTTTTAAAATGTTTTTTGCACTATCAATAAGATATGTGCAGTGTGCATAGGAATTCATTCACATTTTTTTCCGAATTATAATCTGGCCCGCCAACAGTTTGAGGGACTGTGACCCAGCCCTCTGTTTAAAAAGTTTGTGGACCCCTGTACTAGACCTTAAGGATCTGCCCAGTTTATATGGAAGGATACACTGTCTCAAGTAGCCTCAACTGAAACCATATAAGGCTTTATAGGTTAAAACCAGCACCTTAGATTGGGCATGGAAACTAATCGGAAATTAGTAGGATTAAGGGATTGCACAGTTGTGTGATGTCTTTATCCAGTACAGAGCTGTTGTTTTCATAGTGGTGCCAGCAAAGAACCCAAAACATATTACTGCCTGATGCAAAATAGAACCAATGCATAGTGGGAAAGATGTGCAATGCTAAGTGAACATCAAGCACCAATACACATCAGATATTCTTGCCAGTGTCTGGTTATGCATCATTGAAATGCAGTAACTGTGTTTCTTACTGCCTCTGCTACATTGCCAGATTAACACAAAATTATGTTAGATAAAAGGTCATATAGGATTCTAGGGATTAATTCCTATGTAGAAAATACGGTTTTATGCAAATTGTATGCAGAATCATTCTTCAATTACAGTATTTTTAGTTCAGGAACTAATAGTTCTGCATTGAAAAATTATTTCTATGCAGAAAATTCCAAAGTTCCACAACAACAAGCCACATCAGTTAACGACATGTCAAACTGCTATAATTCTGTAATGTGGACACAGCCTGAGGCAAGACGTTGGAAATCTTTAACCATTTTAATGAGTTTGTTACTAAAACATATTGGATGTGATATATGTCATGACTATCTCCCTGGTCTGCTACCTCAATGGACTGTTAGCTAGAGTCAGAGTTGCCACTTGATGTAATGATTTGAAAATTATCTACCTATCTATCGAGACTTTCCAAGCACTAAAACTATGCTCTTTTTTCCATAAAACAAAGTCTATCTATCATGACTATTCTTACAACTAAAAATGCAAACCATCATTAGGAATCAGACATAAAACATAAGAAATTATTGTTTTCAGCATTGTGAAACAAATGCCTCTTAAAAGGCATCCACACTTAATTGACCCATCACACTGCATTACTTCTAATTGTAGATTCAACCAGAAAAGGGTAAATATCTTGGAAAACTACAGATTCCACAACATTGAGCCATGGTTAATAACAAGTTGTCAAACTGCTACAATTGTGCAGTGAAGATACAATGTTAGTAACCCAGAGAAGGACATGAATGATATGTTGAAAAAAGATTATGAATAGAGTTGTCACATCTTTTAGAACCTTATTGATGTGTGCATAGTATTCACTGTATTTTTTGTTTAAAACTATGTCCCAGCTTGCCTAAATAAAACCCAATACAGCTAATGACAATCAAAACAAAGCAATGTAAAATAATAAAACACTAAATCTGTAATTCTGTAGCCAGATAATCTAGGCCTAAGCCACTCGCAAATGTATCATGCTTATTCCTGAACAGTTAAGTTTAGGATTGCACTATAAAAGCAGCATAATCTCTTTTGTAAGAATGGAAATACACTGCACTGTAAGAATAGAAAAACCACCATTAATAAGAATTGGATCAAACAGCCCCCAGCAGTCTAAAACACTTCAACAGGAGATTAAAATCCACTCATAGTAGTTATACAGTGATATATTACAAATCTTGGCTTTCTTGTGCATGCCATTAGCATTTGTTAATTATCATACAAGTAGCCAGCTGATTAAATCTACTGCTGCTATTAAATGCTAACCTGGCTGTTAGGCTTGTGCACAGATTCATTTTGGATGTTTGCCTTCAGCTGCTTCGGCTTGTTCAGATGCCTCTAATGGCAAGGGCTCTGCCGTCATGTTTTTCAACAAAAACTGCAGCTGTCAGTTGTGGCTACTTTCAGTTTCAATTCAGGATCATGCGGCATGCAGAGAGACTGCCATGTGCTCACACAGGGTTCCCTCTGAGCCCTGCCTGCCCTCCCCACACGTCTGTCTCAAGCCTGGGAAGTGTTTTAAACCAGAGTGGATGAATTTCCTCCCTCTCCTCCCCCCCCCCTATATCCAAAATGGGTTTTGAACCTTTTTTTTAAATCAAACAAGCCTAATGTTTGTATGTGTGGTTTTAAGGTGTCTTGTTTCAAATTGATGGTTCCTTTCTTATAATTTTAGCCTGTTTAAACCAGGGCCTGTGTTGAAAGTTGTTTTAGGCTGTTTAAATTGACTTTACTGCTGCCCCAATATCATTGGGTGTATAAATCTATATAAATAAAAATGTAATGTTCATTTGTGGGATTAACATAACTCAAAAAACACTGGATGAATTGCTGCCACATTTGGCCACAAGACACCTACTAACCCAAGAAGTGACCATCACTCAAAAAACTGATTTTGTCATTTGGGAGTTGTAGTTGCTGGGATTTATAGTTCACCTAAAATCAAAGAGCATTCTGAACTCCACCAATGATGGAATTGAACCAAACGTGGCATACAGGACTCCTATGACCAACAGAAACAATGATGGATCTGGACCAAACTTGGCATAAATATTCCATATGCCCAAATATGAACACAGATGAAGTTTGGGGAAAATAGACATTGGCATTTGGGAGTTGTAGTTACTGGGATTTATAGTTCACCTTCAAGAGCATTCTGAACACCATCAACGACAGAATTGGGGCAAAGTTCCCACACAGAACCCCCCTGACCAACAGAAAATACTTAAGGCCATCCATTCCAACTCTCTTCACCAAGGCAAGAAAATGTAATCAAAGCCCTCCTGACAAAGAGCCATCCAGCCATAGATATAGATAGATATATATGATTCACACACATACATACATACACACACACACAGAGACAGAGAGAGAGAGAGAGAGAGATAGTATCATAGATTTGAAAGGGACCAGAGTAGGCAAACCAGACAATCTCCACATCAACACTGACAAAGAAACAACAAGAAATACTGTTTACCCACAAGCATAAAGAAATTACATATATTAGAAGACAACACTTTATCATTACTTTATTTTCCAGATCACCACACTGGGCCACAGCAACGCATGGCAGGGACGGCTAGTATTTTAATATAAATTGTTTTAATATAAAACAGGAAACATTTTATGTCAGTAGTGACATATTTATCAATGCCTTCTTTTCAATCAAAATAATCAAAATATCTCACTGGGGCAATTAGGATTGCTAGGTAAAAGAAAGAAAAGAGCTCATGTACCTTTAATAGTTGTGTAGAAGGAGGAATGTAAGCACTAAGCAGGTGTTGTAGCAACTATTCAAGGTAAAGAAGTTTAGAAGTTTAGAAAAGGTTTTATGAAAACTATCCAAACATTCTTGAAACATTCAAAAGCATATTGTTTCCAATATGCATTGAGTCGCCTGATTGGGCTGAAAAATGAGGTATAGAAATAAAGCAAATAAATAATAAATAAATAAATATTCTTATGCCTTTATAACCATGGTATAGACGTGAGCTTTTAAAGTTACAAGGAAAATATGCAAGTGCACCAATGTTCAGTGTTGTTTTCAAATTCCGGTTTCTCTTTCATAGTGAAGGAAAACAGCAACAAAATGGGGAGAGAAGCTTTCAGACCCATTTAAATCAAAATGTTCTTTTTAATCAGTCTTTAAAAACACACTAAACCAGAAAAGCCTGTTCATTCTACATCCACCTAAAATCCCCAGCTTTCCATATTTGGAGGTAGTATTTATTTAGCAATCACATATTTTGCTGATCAGCTACAGAAAGGGAATGGAGTACATGGGACTATAAAACAAGCATTGTATTGTTAAGTTTGAGGTAGCCTTTAATTTGAAGGCAGAGGGAAGGGGTCACATACCACATTAGCTGCACCCTGCATAGTGTTGTATATAGTGCTCCTATTACCATTATTTTGTTTTAAAAGGTTACTGGATATGGCTGGAAAACACATCTGTCCATTATAGAGAGTATATACTGTAACAAAATACTAACAGAGGATAATCTCAGAGGGGACTCAGGATATCATTTTTAATGCAGCTCTTAGATGATCATTGTTAAATGATTTATAGACATTTGAGGAGATATTGGGGGGAGAGACAGAAAAGAGAAAAATGTTTATTGTTTAAAATGGATCCCAATGCATTTCTCAAGTAGATTTAAAATCCTAAAGGCTACTTCATTAGTTTGAAATATATCAACTTCACTTTTTTCTCTTATGAGGAGTAATAACTTAAAATTGTAGTTGGAATCAGAATTTTGAATCTGAAATATTTTATGAAAAGAACTGATGCAATATATTGCCGTTTAAAAAAGAGAGAATGTTGATTATAATGTTTATTTAGGCATTTTCCATGTAAGCTGCATTTAAAAACTATGGCATTTCATGTTGCCCTTTCTTTGGTGACTGGGGATGATTGAACTTTCTCAGTTTCACTGGTCTGGGAAAGAAAAAGTCAAAAAACGGACAACACCCAAAGTTATTGAAAACTAGACCCCAAAATTATAAATTATGAGACATGGTTCTATTGGGAAATATAACTAGCCACATAGTTATTTTTGAAAGCCAATAGTAGACTTTCTATGAAATTCCCTGGAAATTAGAGCCCTGGGATCCTCTCTTTGTTTTACCTGATATGATCTAGGCTAGCCCTGGGAATGTCGCCTCATCTATGGCACCTATCTGAACCCCTCTGTGAGTCTTCCATTATATGTAACCATGCCTTAAACACATTTTCTCCATCAGCCAGCAACTCCTTTGTCTAGCTGGCATTAGACTATAAGAACCCATCATCCAGCTATGAAACTGTATTCCCTTAGATGCCCCCATTTTCTGGGAAGGGCTCACAGGCACAAGATTTCAAATTCATGAATGAGAGTTTATTAATTTCCTACTTTGCCTCTGATTGACTCAGAGGCAGAAGTTGAGTTGTGCATCCTGCAATGAGATTTTGGGTTCTAGCTGGCATCTACCAGGACCAATGGAAAACCAGTGCAGCAATTTTTAAATTTTTCTGTACTGCTTCTACTTTCTGTCACATGTATAAACCCATATGCTCACAGTTGGAGTGTGTCAGTCCTTTTGAGTGCTATCTCTGCTGACATTCTCTTTGGTCATTGAGAACAAAACCTCTATTTTTGCCTTCTATCCATCTGTATCTCATTTGGCCTTCTGGGAAGCTAGACACTCCAGACCCTCGAACATACAGTAGAATTGAGCAGGAGTGAAATCACTCAACAAAAGGACCCACATGGATAAAGGGGAGGCATTTCTCTAAGGGCTCAGTGGATAGGTGCTTTTAAAAAAAAAGCCTAATGTGTTTCTGCCTATATATATATATATATATATATATATATATATATATATTTCAGTAGCCCTCTTCTTGGGTGACATGAAATCTAATTTTTGGAATCACACTCCATGAGAGGTTTCTTTTCTGTTCAGCAAATAAAAAAAAATCTTGGGTCCAGATTATTTTAAGAATTCATTTCATCCTTTAATATGCAAATTAAAGGATGATATATGTAGCATGAATATATGTAGCATTTAAATATATGTAGCATGAAACTCATCTGGCTTTTCTACCAAAAAGGGGGGGGGGGTATTTACTGGGACATGACTTTTGTCCCTGTGGATTCTACTGGATTTGGAAAAGCCTTTGTGAAAACATTAGCCTTCAATTTGTTTAATATTGTTTCTATGTTAATTCATTTAAATTAAGCTCAATCTCATAGGCAAATCCTCAACAAGTGCCACAGTACCATATTATTATTTCTAAATTGTCCTGTAGAATTATTTAAAAACAATTGGAAATCATATACATATATAAATAGACTGTGTGTGTGTGTGTGTAATCTATCTGTCACTGTCTAAATAGATAGTATGGAAAGAGATCTTGATACTCCAAAGATAGCTATGTCTTTCAATAAATGAATAGTTATAGAAGTTTTGTTGTCCTTTCACTCAGTTTGGCCCCTTCATGAATATTATGTTTTGTGACAGAAAGTAGGAGGATTTACACATGCTATGACACCAACAGGGTCATAGAATCATAGAATAATAGAGTTGGAAGAACCACAAGGGCCATCTAGTTCAATCCTCTGCCATGGATCATGGAACCCTGCCTCCTTATCAGAAAAGTTCATGCATATTCCGTCAGTGTAATTTAGGACAACAGAATATAGCTTGATATTTATGAATAAGACAATATATTGTTAGGAAAGAAAACTGTGCTGGAGGAGTTCCACTAAATTCTTCCAGATGAACAAACTGTAGTACATGCATGCAAGTCAACCAGAATACACTGCTGGACAAAATGGTTCTCATCACCTATTTAACATCCTTTCCTGTAAAATAATGTCAGCACTTGTTAGAAAAAAACAACCAAGATGTTGAGTGAAAATGATATTAGACCATTTTTAACAAATTCTCTGCCCACATTCTCTGCCCACTATAGAAATAGCCTTCCACTAGTGCTATGCTGCTTGCAGTAGCAGAATAATACTGCAACACATGGTTTGGCAGTTGCTGCTGATTCTTAAACATGATATATTTGAAGAAACCAGTTTGATAATTCATGGCCTGCTTATTATGCATATCTCATTTTTGTCATTTGAACACTGACAAACTGTAAATTATATTTATTTATTTATTT
This sequence comes from Anolis sagrei, assembly GCF_037176765.1. Taxonomy (NCBI): domain Eukaryota; kingdom Metazoa; phylum Chordata; class Lepidosauria; order Squamata; family Anolidae; genus Anolis; species Anolis sagrei. Next base: position 232,690,516 of record NC_090023.1, read on the forward strand.
ATTTATTTATTTATTTATTTATTTCTGGTACTTTTACCCCGCCCTTCTCAACCCCCGGAGGGGGACTTTTTATTTTCATTATGAAATGAAACCAAGTTTTCCTCTTGCAAATACAAAATTCAAAATGGTATATTCACTTCAGCTTCAATATAACTCATACATCTGAAACTTTAGTCAGCTAAAGTATCTTTAATGCATTTTTAAAGAAAAAAGGTTATATACAATTCAATGCTAAGTGCTATAGTATACTAGGAAACAGTATGACCACCTCTGCATTACAAAGCTTTTAAAGTGACTCAACACTTTAAAACAACAAAAGGTTATTTTCAGCATGATTTAAAATAACCCACAAAAACATGATAGTATCATTAAGTCCACATATGCATTGAGAGTTATGTGAACAAAATTTAGCATTTGTATGAGTTGGTTGTCATAAAACTAAATTAATCTCAAATAACATGATATGCATGTCCTTGGAGCAAAATTCAAATTGGGACAAGAGTACATGTAATTTCATTTGTTGGTCTACCACAGGTTTTCTGAAAAACCTTGGGCAGTTCACAAAAATGCTTCATTTTGCACTGTAGAAATAATGTTCTCTATTACATGATGCAAAGCTTTTTAGTGACCTGGAGACATTAAGCTAAAATAGAACCATTATGATGTGGCATACTGGATTAAGAATCTGGGAAACTAGGTTTTGAACCTACCTCTTGTCCATGTAAACCCACTGTGGTACTTTAAAGAACTCATATCGTCAAAGAAAGGTAATGACAAACCTCTTCTGAATGAATCTTGCAAAAAAAAAAAACCCAACACTACTGTGTTAGGGTTGTCATACGCTGGGGTGGACTTGGAGGTACATAGCAAGATCTCATTGGCAACTTTATACATTAGTTCACACTATTCCTTGTTCCACCCCGTCTCCAGTGGATGATTTTAAAGAAAGGGATGAAGAGAGCACTAAAAGAAAGGGATGAAGAGAGCACTAATTTCTCTTCCAGTATTGATGTATCATCCAACATTCCTTTATGTACTTTCTACAAATGTTTGTTTTTTTGGTGAGTATTCTGCCAGGTCCCATCATGCTTCATGTTGTATATCTTTGTGCAGCAGCTATCTTTTCTGATTAGGGACCAAAGGCCCCAGTAGCAAAAGAAACCAACTTAATACTTTATTGTGCAGCTTTTGATCCAGAATGTACATGCAGAATCCATGACTAGTGTCCAGATGGACCGAAACCATATTGACCCTGCTGGCCTGTCACCTTGCCCTTCTTGTCAATGCTGCTACTGCTCCTGTCCATCCAAGGAGCTAACTGTATTTGGCTGTCTTCTGGTTCATCCACTGATGTCAGAAAGATAATCAACCCCTCCTTCTTGCTGATTGTGTGAGAATCAGCAAACATGACCATAATGCCTGGCACTTAGATGGATAGGCAACATGGAGGGAGAGCCATCCCTTTTTATTGGGTTGATCAGCACAGAGGTAAAAGGTATGTTCAGTATTGTCGAAGGCTTTCATGGCTGGAATCACTCAGTTCTTGTGGGTTTTTTTCGGGCTATATGGCCATGTTCTAGAGGCATTTCTCCTGACATTTCGCCTGCATCTATGGCAAGACCTCACCTCTGAGGATGCTTGCCATAGATGCAGGCGAAACGTCAAGAGAAATGGCTCTAGAACATGGCCATATAGCCCGAAAAAACCCACAAGAACTGTATGTTCCACCCAAGTTGCTGATCCACCCAAGTGCCTGCCCTCACAGTCATGTCTGCTGATGTCAGCATGAGGCACCCACATGATCAGCAAGAAGGCGAGGGGTTGATTGCCTCTTTTTGACATCAGCAGGTGCACTATCATTGTCATGATTGTCCAAAAAAAGAGTGACCGTGGTTGGATTGTTTTGCACAGGAAACAATATGCTTGCATGGAGAACATCATCTTAGTGTTTCCTGCACAGAGAGTGCTGTTTTCTTTATAAAACAACCATGTGCAATTTTTGCACAAAATAAATCCCAAATTGTGAACAAACCTTGAAACAAACTTCCTTGTGGCTGGCACAAAATCGTTAAAATTCCTAAAAATTTCCAATTGCTTCCTTAAAGGAGAAACATAATGTAGAATTACATTCCCAGCCCCAATAGTTCAACACCTCAGGGGTTGGTGAGAAGTTTTCCAATGAAAATATGGTATTTGAAGTTGCCAATCACTGACCCTATGCTGATTGGCAGATGCTCTTTAGTGTTTCAGGTAGCAGTCTTGGCCTTTTGCATGCCAAGAAAGGGTTCTACTACTAGGTTACAGCCCTTGTTCTGAGAAAAATCCTACAATAATTGATCCCAACTGCTGGTTACATCACGATATAACTTTGCTGTCACCAATCTAAATGTATTGGTCTACAACCACACCATTCACTCTTCCCTGTCCCACTGGCCCAAGTTCACAGAGCACTCAAAAATGGAGGGAAACTCTGACTTAAAGAGTGATGGCTGTTATGCAGACAGGCCTGCTTCTTATTTTGATGCACAGAAAAACACACTGAATACTTGTGGTGGAGTATAAACAGATTTGTGAAATTTATTTAACTAGGACAAGAAGGTTGCTCAGAGATTAGGAGAGGTTCAGACACATAATGGATTCAGAAGATTGTCAATCTGTTTTATTAAAAGAAAATGGTTCCTTAATGTCTTCCACAGAAATCTGTTCACTCAGGAGACCTAACCGGGCTTTTCAAAACCCCTCAGTCCTCCCTTCCAGAAGCTCCTAATATAAGCACTCTGTCCCTTAGAGGCTCTCTAAAAATGTAGCACTACTCCTCAAAGGCAATTTTTAATTCCCTCCTCACAGAGGTTTTTTTCTCCGACCTCCAAACACTTCCTTTTCCCTCCCCAGACTACTCTCTGACCCCCAGAATACTACTCTCTCCCTGGCGCCCTCTACCTTCTGTAGTTAGACAATACTAACTCCCCCACCAATCAGGCACCACTACCCTATAGGGAGTGGGCTGTTCCCTCCCCCTTTAGCTTAGATCGGGCCTTTTTTCCCAGGGCCTAGAAGTTTTCCAAACACATTAGCCAGGCAAGGTAGGTCCATTCCATTACAGATCTTTAGGCAGTAATGGCACATAAAGATACAGGAAAAATTAAAAAATGCTTCAAGTCACATCTACATTTCCCTTCTCAGGTGAAAATAAGAGAAAGAAATGTGGTTTATGTCAACAGTTAGGCATTCAAGTCCCATGGATTTCAAAGAGTGTAATGAACCCAATGTAAATAAGAAAATAGAAAAAAAAACATGAATATCTTCATTTATTGACATTCTTTTAATCTAACAATAACATTGTTTACCTTGCTTTTAATTGGCTTGTGTTTCACATTTTTAAAAAATTCCAATTCTGATGACAGCCTTTGTATATTTGCTGCTTTCAACAACTTTAGCCACAGTAATAATTTCTGACTGTCATTGGTGCTGTTTGTCAGAAACTTTCACTGCTGTTGTCAGCATCCCATTTTTTCCTATGTCAAGGCTCAGTGAAGTTAGTAAATTAAATTCTACTGTCTTCTTGGAGGTGTCTATTAAAAGTATCTTCTTTCTGCAGTGACATAGATAACCTCTTAGCAATAAGTGTCTGGGGGTGGGGGTGGAGGTAGGGAGCTAGACATCTGAAAGGATTTGCTTTAAATACATGACAAAAGCAATATCAAAGCCACATTTTGAGAAGCATGGTTCTGAGCGTTCTGTCCTTGCCAAACAAAAAACCATGAAAATATTTAGAAAGGAGAAAAATGTCTATATTCTGAATGAAACAAATGTTTTGCTAGAGTCTGTGTGTATCACCATACAACAAAAGGTCTCAGCCCACTCCGGTGCGGGTATGGAAACAGCTTTGTAAAGCTCCAACTCTGGCAAAATGATTTCGATTTATAAAATTAGCAATACCATTTCTCTAACATTTCCAGGAGTGGTTATTTACTAATTTGGTATTACCCTCTCATATGTCTAATCGTCACCACATCTTATTTGGCAACAAAATAACTATTTCCTCATACATCTGGAATAATTTTATTTTCAAATTACTAATTATCACTATTTCTGTGCTTCTCAGAACATCAATAAATCCCAGGGGCAGCTTTTTAACTCTCCTTTGGGAAAAAAATATTTTGATGAAACTCTTTGTGATGTTTGCTTTATATGAAAACAGGCATACACAGAAACTGACAGCAGAAAATTCTGGCCACAGTCCCATCGTCATTTACCAAGTATTAATACTTTTTAGACATTGTGCAAAAAGATATCCAGCATCTCCTTTAATAACTTCTCAGGATTTAACTTTTCAGGATCTCTGGCAAGTCTTCCTCATCATTTGGCCACTGATTAGTCAATGAGATGCATCTGGCTTCCATCCATATCCAGCAAAGTAGAATCACAGAGCTGGAAGAGATCACATGAGACATCCAGCCCAACTCCCTGTCATGCAAGAAAAACACAATTAAAGCACCTCCAACAGATGTCCATCTGTTTAAAAGTCTCCAAAGAAGAAGCCTCTACAACACTACAAGGCAGTAAGTTCTACTGTTGAATAGCTCCTACAGTCATGACGTTCTTCCTAATGTTCAAGTAGAATCTCCTTTCCTGTAATTTGACCCCATTGCTCCAAGTCCTAGTCTCCAGGGCAGCAGAAAACAAGTCTGCAATTTTTCCTTATGTGAAAAACTAGCCATTGAGAATGAGACCAGAACCTTGCTATAGCATTTTCTTTTCTTTTTTTAAACAAAAATGAAATATTAAGAACCTAACTGACAAAAAATTTTTTTGCATAAGTGTTGTGGCAGAAATTCATACGATTCCAATTCTACTGATTGTAGGCAAACAACAAACAATTTGCTTATAAAACAAGGTATGTCTATATTTCTACTGTAATGTGTCACAAGCAAGATATTTGGGATCCAGTAGAGTTTGGGAAGAGACAATTTTCAATGTAAAAATGTTGTTTGCTTTTTCACTGGACTGGGATACAATATTCGGTGTACTACTATTAGTGTAACCCTTATTTATCATGAGATACAGTCCTGATTGTTCTACAAGGGGAGAGGGGTTAGCAAAATCTTACATTATTTCTTTTCCCCTCATCTCATTCAGTTGCCTCCAAGAGCTTTTGTATAAAGTGAGTTTAGAATAGAATCTGTGGTATGCTAACTACCTAATTGCCTTTTGTTCCTATGTGCCTGCAACAACAGAAAAAGGTAAGGATATAATTCTTAACACACAGGGGGTGCGTACTATGGAACTGGATAGTGCTGAAATCATTTTTGTCATGTGTTAAGGATAGGATGTCTAACTCCTACCATTTTGCTTTTTCAAACCATTAAGTCCAGAGCAGCATCTCTGATTTCAGTGATATAACTGCAATAAATGGTCAGAGACATGTAACCCAAATTACAACAGGAAATCCTACTCTGCCTAATTAGGCTCTGTGTTATTTAAACCCTATTTTACATCTTACTCAGCCACTTAAACAAGTTGCAAAGATTGCAAAACCTGCACACATATATGCAGAGCGGTGGTATTCAAATGTTCTGCTGCTGCTGAGTGGGGCATGAAAGCTCATCAAGAAGACGTAATGGACTAAGGAATGTAAACTTCTCGGTGATAGTTTTCACAGAGAGCTGCTTGTGCATATCGAATGAGCAGCTACTTGTGAAATCCTCCAAGACATTAACAATCCTGAAGACCGTTTGAAAGGCTGCTGAAAAGATAATTAGCTCTAGATCACTAATAAGGGCTCCAATTTAATTTCTTATTACTTGTTAATGTTTTGCCCATGTAACTAACATAATGTAATGTAACATAATACAACAGAGAGAGATAAATGACCTCATTTGTTTGAATAGCCAGGGAAACATCTTGGATTCTCAGCAGAATAACAAAACTGGCTATTTAGTTAGAAGTAAATACACGTAGCTTGACCCAGCTCTACTTACATACATATTAGGGCTCTGCAAAAATTTGTTGGTGCCTCATTTGTCATATCTATTCTGTAAGATTCATACATATAAAGTGATATTAAGAATGTGAGGAGTAACCACACAAAAACCGTAATAATCAAAACACTCACCTATGATTTCTTGTTAAGATTCTGTAAACCTCGTAAGTCTCTCAAAGTCAGTTTCATTTTCAGCAGAAGCAGCAAACTACCAGTAGTGCAAAGCCAAAGAGGTCACTTCTCTTTAAATTAAGGAGATTCAGGATGTCTGTTGCCATTGAAAGGGCAAGTGAGCTGGGAGGGAGACTGAGAATTCTGGGAAGCGTAGTTTGGGAAGATGAGGGCCCCTGTAGCAGAGAATTGAAAAGGCCCTGCCCTAAACTAGATTTCCCAGAATTCTGCTTGCATCAGAAAGCCCCAATGAGGTAGGAGAGAGCTATTGTCCCTCTGTAGCATCAGCTATCACACACTTTGAGTTTAGAGTTCCAATAAATTATTAAATCTGTAGAGATGCCTGATAGTAAATCTGTGTTGGACTGGGAGGAAAATCCCTAAATTGAAGTTCTATGGTATGTGTTGTGTGTCGTATAGACACATTCAAAGGGATCGTTGTAGCTTTTAAAAAATATGTTGTTGTAAAAAAATTAAATCCCCCACAATCAGTGGATGAATGAAACATTCTGAAACTTGGGGGGGGGGGGTAATAGTAGTAAATGTGTTCTACAATTGTAACAAGTTTCATCCCAATAGTTCTAACAATGAGGGAGAAAGGAGCCCCTGAGGTTTCCACATTAGAACAATTACTTAATGAGAAAGTGAGGACATGAATATAGAACCGAATGCACATGTAAATCACTTCATGATTTGAAATGCTAATAACACAAAGGGTTCTAAATGCACAAATGGTTCTATCCTCCATGTGTGTAGATAGCACTGAGGGGTTCTTTTGTGCAAGGCTTTACTTTCATAGGATTATACTGTTTTTGGCTGATAAATAATATCTATATTCACTTGACAATTATGAAAGCAGAGTAGCACATGAGGTGGCCTTGTGCATATCTCACATTGTGTGTTGTGCAATGCACTGCATTATGTATTACTTTCATGGTAGGACATGACTATGCATCAATGCACAATAAATATTTGGTTGTGCAGTGTCATAAATCTGTGACATGGAGGTATAGCACAACTGAGAAATAACTGCATGAGAGTAAAGGTATGCCATTTTCCTTCAATAAAGATTCTGAAACATCTTTATAGCCAGTTTCTGAAACAAAAACACAACATGCCCCTCTTATCTTTGCTGCACAGTCAATTATTCAGCTATTAAGGCCGGCTCACTCTCCTTCACTGGAGTACAGTATGCGGTGGCTACTGCTTTCATGAAAAGAAAAGAAAAAAAGAAAAAGAAAGAACAAACCCAAATGGCATTCCACTACATGGGTGTACTTCAATGGTATCAAGTCGCAATCTCGCCTACCTGTACCATTTCTCAAGTAATTGATTCCTGGAAGAGCTCCTGTGCCAAGGGCTACAGTTCCATTTAAATGCAGATGTGATCTAATATAGGGGCTGTGCATTTGGCACGGAAATCTAGTAAACTTGTCTTGTTTTTTCCTAGGTACTCAAAGCTTTATATTAATGGCTTTTCAGAAAACAAAAACCAAAACCAATTTTGATAACAGGTTCACCCCTTCCACGGAACCCACAAAAATGAAAGGGAGGAGGGGGTGGAGAACTAATTAGAATCTGAAGTGTAACTATAGCCCAATTTAAATAGGTAGCAGTTATGGGCTATTGATCGCAGTTCACAGGAAAAGCTTGTCATGTTGTGTCAAGAGGTTAATGTAATTACAAGAGCGGGCCGCAAGATCAGCTGTAGCCTCGAATAGGCGAATAACTAAAAGCTGCTTTGGAGACACATAATGTTGTCAAAGCATAAATAATTCATCCCAGCATTCAAGAAGAAATTACTGCTCCGTTCCAGCGTATTATTCAGCCATTAAAATCCTGCCCTTGTAAAGACTTTTGAAGTAGTCATATTTTCAGTTCTAAGAGAGGTTTCTGGAGTATTCGGCTTTTATTAAGGTTTTATATTGTGCGGGGTTTTTAATTTTTTTAAAGAAAAATAGTATTAAAGGGGATATGTTAGAATTTGTTTAATAACTGCATTACAATTCAGATAAGAGTGCAGAAAAGCACAGGGATTTATGGAGTGTCTCTGTGTGTTGTGTGCAGAAAGACACAGCATGAGACGATGGAATTAAGTCCCCTCGGCTGGCCAGAATTAAGTTGACTTCAGCTATTTATTGGCATCGTGAGCTGGAACAATCCCAGCAGCATTTGGTGAGCCATTTCTTCAGAGCCAGGTGAGTGGGAAAGGTTGTGAGAAATATCAACATCACCAGCTGCCCTCTTCATGACAGCCTCTTGACTCCAACTGTTTCGTAGTTCATTTTAGAGCTGGCAACAATTGGGTATTGAACAGAGTATACTCAGCGCACAAGGATTTGGGCTGTTTAAGCGGCATGCTACTTTTGTCCATTGCCTTGCATTGGAATGGCTCTAGTTGGTTACATCTTACAATCCCTGGAGAGGGTTTTACATAAGATCCTATTTGATCAAATGACAATGGCTCTTTCCTCAAAGAAGATAGAAAAGGAGATTTCTGAAATGCTTTCCAGTTTCAGAAAAAGGACAGAAAATGCCTATCCATATGAAGTAGCCTGGGAACCATTGAACAAGTGTTTCATAAATAGATAAGCTAGTTGCCTGACCAATTTGTCCTTCAAAAGAAAAACTCTTTTCCCAAGACATTTTAGAAAACTGCTCAAAATTTTTAAAAGGCTAAATACATTGTTGTTTTCTGAAAGGACAGATTCAAAGAATTGCTTTCTTGTTCATTTTATGAAGGCATATGCAAGTTTGGCTCTGAGGTAGCCTCTATAGAAGGGGGAAATTTCTAATGAACAAAGCTCAATTTTATAGGATCGATTTTCTCAAGCATATGAATTCAACCTTCTCTTCACATTTAGAAATAAATGTGCTTTCAGAGTCAAAAACTGACAAGGAGTAGTTATTATTATTATTATTATTATTATTATTATTATTATTATTGACACAAAAGCACAGTATGTCACAACAAACGAGATCTATATGCTGGATTTTGTATCACAAAATCACAAGTCGAGCACTTCCCAAGTGTCTAGGACTGTGTGATGTATTTTCGAATGATGCATGCAGATCCAAGTAAGGTGGCCTTTTGCAGTTGACAGATTGTGATTTTGTCTATGTTTATTGTTTCCAAATGCCGGCTGAGATCTTTTGGCATGGCTCCCAGTGTTGCAATGACCACTGGGACCACCTGTACTGGTTTATGCCAGAGCCTTTGCAGTTCGATTGAGGTCTTGATAGCAGCTGAGCTTTTCCTATTGTTTTTCCTCAATGTGACTGTTACCTGGTATGGCGACATCAATAATCCAGACATTTTTCTTTTCCACAATCATGATGTCTGGTGTATTGTGTTCCAAAACTTTGTCAGTCTGGATTCGAAAGTCCCACAGTATTTTTGCATGTTCATTTTCCATGACCTTTGTGGGTTTATGATCCCACCAATTCATTATTATTATTATTATTATTATTATTATTATTATTATTAAACTGACACAAAAGCACAGTATGACACAGCAAATGAGATATATATGCTGGATTCCATATCATAAAATCACAAGTTGAACACTTCTCAAGTTTAAGACGGTGTGATGTATTTTCAAATGAGGCACACAGATCCAAGGAAGATGGCCTTTTGAAGCTTACAGATCATGATTTTGTCAATGTTTATTGTTTTCAAATGCCGGCTGAGTCCTTTTGGCATGGCACCCAGTGTGCCGATTACCACATGTACTGGTTTATGTCAGAGCCTTTGCAGTTTGATTGTGAGATCCTGATAACAGCTGAATTTTTCCTGTTGTTTTTTGTCAATTCAACTGTCACCTGGGATGGCGACATAAATAATCCAAACTTTTTTTTTTGTTTTCCACAATCATGATGTCTGGTGTATTGAGTTCCAAAATGTTGTCAGTCTGCATTTGAAAGTCCCACAGTATTTTTGCATTCTCATTTGCAGGTTTATGATCCCAACAGTTCTTTACTACTGGCAGGTGTTACTTGTGGCATAAGTGCTAATGAATCATTTCCAAAGAATCAATTATTATTATTATTATTATTATTATTATTACTACTACTACTACTACTACTATGGCATAAAATACTAGAAGGTGGAGTGTACAAGTAAGAACAAAAATTTAGGCTGCTATTTCAATACATATTCTGTTAACAAATTTTAAGGGGAAAACCACATCACAATCCTGCATTTATTTACTCACAATTAAGCATCATTTAGTACAATTGCTCCTATGCAAAGTGTAAGGATCTCATGATCCTTCAGATGTTGTTGTACTGCAACACCCACCAATTACCGCCTCTGATTGGAGCTTTTAGATGGGGCTGAACTGTAGTCCAAAATCCTCAAGGACCCATGAATGATCTACCCCTTCCTATATATATATATATACATACACACATACATACACATTTATCTAGGAGGAATATGTCAGAAATAACTTAAAGGTACACCACCACAATGCTTAATCGACCTATAAGTATCCCTGAGGAAGCACAGATGTACAGCTTGAACCATAATCCCCCCCCCCCAAAAAAATCCCAGATTTTAATGGTCCCATAGAACCCTATTCACTAGGATAATTGTTAAAGATGGAAGTCTAGTTTTTAGGATAACAGAATTAGGATATGTTATTATGTGCCAAATGCCTACTATTTGTTCTGGCTGTTAATTCATGAATGTGTTATAGTCTGCAAAGATGCTAAGATTAGCATACTTCACCTCGGGATATTGTTTTGAAGCACACTATCAGCTATATAAAAGAGAAAGCTGTGAGTGCTAGGGCGCACACACACACACACACAGAATCTTGATTCAGTAAATAAACAGTGTGATCTATCCAATGGCCAGGAGCAAAGTCCTTGTAGGAGGCTCTTCGAAAATCAGGGCACTTCCAGACAGCACAAAAACACGGGTTTAAGTCTCCTGTCTCAGGACAAGATGGAGGGTAGATAGACAGGGGACATTCAGCAGAAGTTTTGTTTTAATTTTTTTTACTCCATTATGCACTGAACCATATATGCGCACATGTGAATATCTTAATATAAATGTAAGCAGATTTGCATGTGCATATATGAGGTTAAACATATAATAGAGTGAATTTTCACAGCTCAATTATCTGATCAACTGTTTCAGGCTTTTAAAAAGCAAAAATGTGCTGGTGCAGTCTCCACAGGGGGGAGGGAAGGAAATCACATGTTTTTGGTGAGTGCAGGGATATACAATGATGTGAATATGCACATTTTTGGGCAGAATCGGGATAAAAGAGGAAACATTCATCCCATATTTTTCAGCCATTGCAGTGAATCAGCACACATTTACCACTAATGTCATGTAGCAACCCACCCCCTTTAGGTACTGTGTAGATGGCCCTTTGAAACAAAGATAGGTATTTGCATAAGGCAAGGAATCCAAGCAGAATTAGGACCATGGTACCTGGGGATTCAGAAAACCCTAGTTTCCAAAAGATTTTTTCTAAGTCCTTCCAGCAGTCTGGTAGAAGCTTTATGGGATAGTTCACTATAGTGATTTAAAGAGGATTTATTTCCTCTGCAGTTCTGTATACTTGGCCTGTGTCTTTGTCACCACCTCCTGCTGATTCTTACTGATGATTTAGGGAAAGGTAGACCCAAAGTCCCAGAGGAAACCTGCCTGCTTGGCTTCCTTGCCCAGTTTATTCCTGGCCACTTTCTGATGCAAACCTGATCTGTCATTCTGTTTGGTGCATTCATGATTGCTGTGTTTGGAGCTCAGCTAATCAAAGACCCCCTCCTTTCTGCTTTATTTACAAAGCAACAAACTTCAAACAGTCATTACTCAAATGGGAAACACTCGGAAAATTATACCTACTTTTTTCCTGAAGTCCCTAAGTGTGTTTTTAATTGAAAGCTGGAGGAAGGTTTTGAGGTCACTGTTGTACTGTTTATGAAAATCTATACTGTCTCCATCTACCTCCTTCTTCTCTAAAGGTAATTGCTACAGAGCCAGCTGGAACAATTCCTGGTTATTCACATGAGAGGAAGAGAAAACTAATGGAAAACATTTCCCATTCTCATAAGACATACCACAATTCCATGATTCCTGTGTGATTCTTGAATGTTAGAGTAACTATTGTGTACAAATAAAATCTCTGTGTTTCTTTCTGTGCATGAAACCCCATGCATTTTGTAGGGTTTTATTTGGAGGGGAATACTTGGAGGTGGTTTTGACAGTTCCTCCATTTGAAATGTAGCCCAGAGCACCTAGTGCAGCGTTCAAATACTAATCAGGGTCAACCCTACTTAGCTTCCAAGTTCAGATAGGATCTGGTACTGTAAAGGTATTTGGGCTCTACAAATGAAATAGTACCCTATATATTGCTTTGTATGTTTTAGAAACAATTTTAACTAATTCATAAATAAAATATATAATAAAGATTGTTTACACAATTTACTGTGTGCAAGTTTGTGCATGCACACACACATCCATGTGATTCATCATATTAAATTGCAGAATTTAAGTTTGCCAATTGACATTAAGAGAAAGGATTATAGTTAAATGGTAGGGTATATTCTTTATATGCAGGAGACTCCATATTCAGGGCCCATCCAGACAGGGCCCATTACACAGCAGCTCCCATGGTTTTACTGGAGGTGTCCAAGAGACATCTCTGGTAAAACTGAATTAATTCAAGACAAAACAGAAAAACCCTGCTTTGTCCTGAATTAATTTAATACTTCATTACAGCTGGGTATTCCTGAAAGACCAGGTTTGATGAAGTATGGGCTCTGTAGGGACAGACTCCTCGGTAGTCCTAGGATTACCGAGGGGTCAATCTGCAAAGCCCAATTCACTTCCCTTGGCCCAATGGGCCTGGAGAAGCAAAGGAAGAACCCCTTCCCCAAATCCCACCTAAAACATTTAAAATAAATATTTGGAACGTATCAATGTAGTACTAAGGAGGGGGGGGGTCAAATCGCTCCTACCCCGTCTCTTAATACTACATTGATATGTTCCAAAAACGATGCTGAAAGGCATAATGGAGGCTGGGTAATTTATTTTTCATTTTAAAGGGGTTTGGTGTCTTGGTGCCCTTCCAGTGGGCTTGAAGAACTAAAGAAGGAAACCACCCCTCCCTAAATCTCCCCTAAAACCTTTAAAATATAATAAAAAACTTACTCAGCTGTCATTCCTTTCAGCATGTTTTTTGGAACATACCAGTGTAGCGCTAAGAGACGGAGGGAATCACTCCTACCTCTCCAGCTTTTAGTGCTACATTGGTATATTCCAAAAACTATGCCGAAAGGCATAATGATGGCTGGGTAAGCTATTTTCTATTTAAGGCCTTGGGGGAGGGGGGTGTCAATGCCCTCCTGAAGGTACCTGGAGGGCATCTAGTCACCCCCCCCCCCCCAGGGAAAGCACACAGTTTAGAGGGAGTTGTGTGGATTTAAACACACATCTTAAGTTTGTTTCTTAAACTCGCTTTGGAACATGTACAAAATATTACAAAACGTTTGCAAAATATACAATGTCAATAAGATTAACAACAGCTGATTGATTTAACACATTGTTGATAAGAGAGCCCAACAAAAACTTCTTTGTGCTTTGGTTTTTAAGCCAGTTCCTGAAGTTATTTGCTGGTTCAGAGAATTGTATTGAATAGTTCTAGTTTCTATATGGTTATTATGGTTTTCTATGAGCATGAAGGTGAAGACTGGTATATGGAAAATTTTCTCTATCTCAAAACTAGAGCAGAAAAACCAGTCAAAAACTGGTGACATTTTTGGAATCAGCAAGTCAAATATACCTAAAAACAACACTAACATTTGAGAAATGAAAATGTATGTGGGCCTGTGATTCTAACTCAGGGAAAGCTTCATTCCTTTCTATCTGCATAAAAAAAGTAATTTTCCATGAGACAGATCCCGTGAAAAGGAAAAGGAAGCAAGTTATAGTGTTATTTCCCTTGTAATGTCTCAGAATCACACAATCTCTTTATGGTGGATCTCTCCCTTGATGCCTCCCTCTTTCTTCCTCTTGTTTCTGCTTCTCCTCTGTAGTTTTGCTGTTCAGCTATCTGGAAGGAAAAACAGAAGTTAGCCATGTTACAAACCTAGCTGCAAAATGGTGGCAAAACTGCGATCTTGCTCTGAGAAACAGAACCGTGAGAATCCAACTCAGAATAAATTGGTCAGTCTCATTATCCCACTGCACAGAAAATCTGTTCCTGACAGATACTATGCTGGAGTACTTTGATATGAGACAGCTTTTATTTGTAGTCTCCTGAATCTAAATTGTCCATGTGAACAATTGTGTGTTCCACAATTTGCCATTGGTTTCTGGACTGAGTGAATGAATCAATAATTGAAAATAGTGCTCACAAGGAAAGGATAACCTCTCTCTGACTTCTTGCCTTGTATCATATATTCAAGTCTTTTAAAATTCTATTAAATTGTCTTATACACTGGTGTCTTCCATTCTTATTATTTCTTTTTAAAAAAACAAAAACAAAACAAGAACAGTGAATTGCCACCCAGCTAGGATTTTTCTATTTTTACACATCCTGAAATAATGAAATTACATACTTGCAACTTCAATACTCTTTATGGGTTGTGATTGAGACGTGTTTGTTATAATGAGAGACACATAAACATAACTATAGCATGCAAAGAAGATGCAAACATAGTTTGTTTGTTTTTTTAAAAAAGAGAGAGAACTGTTTAAAATATGAGGCAGTATAACAGAAAGAGAGTAATGGAAATTGTCTGTGGGCAGTGTTAAAAACCCATGTAGCAGCTGCATGCACATACATCAAATTGGAATGAAAGTGGGGAGATGTTCTTTTATCATAGAGACAACAATGCTATGACAATGTAGCATTTGCAACCAGATTTTTCCTTTTAAAATATATGTGTTGTGAAATGAATGTAACATTCCATCTTATGGCTGGGGATAACTTTGTCCTCATGTTTCCCCAACATATTTTTTCTGTTTGTTTTTTTCTGAATATAGTCACTTCCTTTCTCTTATTGTTTGTGAGTTTGCCACCCTAAAACACAAAACAAATGCATCCCCATGCCCTTTTATGAAGAGATCATTTCAGCATGTATAATCAGATGTGTACCTATGTGGGGTCTTTAAAGTTACGCACCTTACAAAGTTTTGCTAGAATCTGTGCTTGGCACCATATTTTCTACAAGCAAATACTGCATTTCATTATATGGTCATTGTAGACTCATATAATGCAGTTCAATGAAATTATATGAGCCTACAATGTCTATATAATACAATTTGAAACTGCATTATATGGCATTGTAGATGTGGCCATAGTCAATGGGAACTGAAAAAGAGACTTTGGTAGGAGATTTTTGCAGTAATCCCAAGTAACAATTAAACACAGCCCACTGGGATTTACTGCAACATGTTTCCTCTTCTTTGCTTCCATAGTAAGGGTGCAATACCAGATTCCAATTATTTACTTGTTTCTTTTCTTATCAATTAGATGCAAGCAACATTTTATCTGTATCACTTAATTAGTCCTTTCAGAAAATTTCAATATATGGAAAAATATGTTTTGTGTTATAGGGTCAATAGTATGAACTATTGTTGTGATGAAGCCTCTAGATACAGCCAGAATGAAGAACGGATGTTTGAACTGCATTGCACATTTCCTCCCATGTGTCTATACATTTGTGCCAGCAATCTGTAGTGTTGTTTCATTTCATTTGTCTGGGAGGAAAGGACTGTAATCCTTCTGTATTAAAGATGGGAAGATTAATATTTAAAAGAGAAGGGCTGCAAAAAAATCAGACATTGGGAAAAACATATGTTTTTTGTGCAACTACAAATATTGGAATTTTACTTTATTGTTTTTCAATATGGAACTAGTTTAAAGCTTCTGACAGATGCAGATTTTAATGCAAGGGACATTATCAACAAGGTTAAAATGAGGCATCATAGAGAGCAGAATCGCCTGTGAACGGTAGAGAAAACATAGACAACTCATTGTCAATAGAGGATAAGGCTAGATCTTGTTAGAAATTGATGCAGCAGCTCCACCAAAGCATTTGAATCAAGCCTGATTTATAACCATCAAAGTTCCAGCCCATCATTAAGAGGACTCCATAAATCAGCAGACCCTGGATTTAATCCCAAACTCACTATAATTACCTTTTGAAGGTCTTGCTTTCAGTTTTCATAGCTGAAATTGTTTGTTGAATGAACTCAAGGTTATCTGATTCAACAAGTCTTTGAATCAAATGGCTAATGCTAATTTGCAAAGCAAATTGAAATCCCCCCCTGCTGGATCCACCATTCGCATTCACCTGTTATCTCCCCAAGATTAGAATCATGATTTGATGTTGATACAATCAGTGAAAAGATCAGCCAATAAAAGAAGATGAAGAAGAAAACACATATAGAAACATATATGTACTCTGATATAAGAACTATTTCCATTTGTAGGTTATTTTAGTTTATAGTGTGTCCGATACTTACGTTACTATATTATGCATAATACCACAACTGTATCTGCATAGTCGTAACTTTCAGACATGAGATAGTTAGGATTGTCTGGAAGACCTTCAAATAGTTGGAATAAATGCCCATGCTGTTCCGTCTTAACATTTCCAGAGATTTGCTCCAAACATATGTAGTGGGGTAAGTAGTGGGGGAAGGATAAAAGGACTGTATGTTCTGGCTCATCCTTTTAGCTGCCAACACCCCATGTTGAACTGGACAATCTGAAGTGACATTGTGATCTTGTTCATTTGAATATGAGTAGAAAATTCCATGTAATCTAGAGCACTTATTTTTTTAAAAGGAAACAAGATCTCCAATTGTGTTGAACCTTTTGCTTATATTCAGAGAACAGTCCCTGCTACTTGGAGAAAAGGAGGAGAACAGGCTATATCACTGGGAACCATGTTTTATCAAATCAAAGCAAGTAGAGCATCTCTCCGTTCCTGTACCTTCAATGTAGGAAACTCAAACATGTAGGGTATGTACACAAAAGGATATACTCTACTATCTCATCTTTCTATCAATTCTTGTCATCAGTCAAATGTCTAATAGGATGCACAATGGAAGACATTTCAACATTAAAAGTTCTATAAGGGAAATGTGGCATTGGAATACGATTTTTTTTAAAGAACTGTGGTATTATTGCCAAAAAGAATTTTATTAAATGGGAAGTTGTGGGTAATTACTATTTAAGCACCTCTCTTGACTTTTTTCTGCAGAGCATAAAATATTTCTAAATATTAACAGCAAAACTCAATTGAATAAAATCTTTGGATTTTTCCAATTTTTTGCTTGCAGACAAACAGTACTCTGAACCACTTGTAGAAAGCAAACAATTAGAAAACCAAACATGGATCACATTTGCTAGTTTAGCACTATACATCTGATCCATCTGAAGAAAATAATAGAAGTGACACATTACCTTAAATTCCATTATGAGGTAGGGTAAGAGGCCTTTTTGTATTCTGCCTTTATCATTTACTGTGCCATCGGATGAATAATCCAACTATGTATTGCATGTTTTGATCAGTGGCTAATTGGGAACCAGCTTCAGATGCCTATCCCTGGTTCACCTTCCTCTAGAATACATTTCTTCCCATGATGCTACCTGCTTCTTCCTGCATGCTTCCAACCCATTTAATGAAGATCAAAAGTCAATCAATGAAAATTATTGTGCCCAATCTCTGCATGTAACCATAAAAGAAAACTCTGCCAGAAATGACAATTTATGTTGAAATTCCAGATCAGTTCTCCAAATGGACTCCATCAGTTGTCTTAAAAAAAAACTTGAAAGCAATTCTGATAACAACAAAAGACCTCTGCTCTTTTGAAAACATCTCTCTCTCTCTCTCTCTCTCTCTCTCTCTCTCTGTCTTCACGCAGCCATAGATTCACAATTGTAAGATATTTGCATGCCATGGAGACCACTTAACAGAGCAAGATTTTCTGTATCCTCCTATTTCTCTTTGTTGGGTGTTTTTTCATTTGAAAAAAAATGACAAATGTGTACACAGTAAAACAAAAAATACAATGAAACACAAGGCCAACCTAGACACCATACTCAGTAAATGTGGTATGAAACTATTAAGAAATTTTTAAAAATGTAGGAATGTGCATTTTTCATGCATGATAGTCTAACATCTCCTCTTTTGGGGGGGGGGACTATTATGTGTTATTAACTATTGTACAGTGGAAACTCTCCCCCCTCAAAGACAACTTTTTCACTGAGTAATAGTCCCTTTGAGGGTACAGCTGCATGGGTACCCACATATGTGGTTGTGCCCTCAAAGCGTAGCTGCAAAGGGAAGAGGCAAGCAGGCAGGTGGGTGGGTGAGTTCATCTGTTCCACTTGTCTCCCCTCTGAGTTACACAGCTTGGAAGGGAAAGGCTGGTGTGTGTGGGTGTGTGTGTGTGTGGGGGGGGGGGGGAGTTTACTTACTCATTAGCCTCTCCCTTTCCAACAAACAAACTTCAACCCTATCCTCTCCCCTAGCCAATCCTACCTTCCAAGCTACACAGTCTTGCCTTGTTGAAAAAGGCAAGACTCTGTAGCTCTAAGGGGACAAACAGGCAGGGGGGGTTAACACACTCCCCATCTACCTGTGCCTATCCATTGTCACTGCAAGGACTGACTCAGGTCCCAGTTGAGTCAAGCCCCATAGCACCAAAAGATCAGTCTTAATTCACTTGCTTGGATGAATGAACTAAGGCTATTATGCAGGGAAAGGCAAAATACTATTTTTCCTCCCCCCCCCAAAAAAGGGGGGGTGCAAATATAAATGTTCAATAAAATATATTTAACAATTATTACAATGGTTCAGGTTGAAACTATATGGAAGTAAGCTTCACTAAACACAGTGGATTTTACTCCTGATTACAGATGGGTAGTCTTGTGTTTGAAGATCACAGCACACTGGTGAGGTTTGTTTGGCTGTTATGCAGAAGAGAGCCTTCTCTCTATTGAAATTAGATGGTTTCCTAGTGTTAAATGCTTTCAACATCAATTGAAAATCGACCTGTGTATCTAGACATTATCTTGATTACAATCCTAATTGTCAATACCCAGCAGCTTCCTCATGTTTGCAATAGATTATTTTTGAAGGACTGCATTGATTTTATGGTGTATTTAGTAATTTATTATTTTAGCTACTTCATGTAGGCAAATTTGATATTTTTAAAAATAAGAATTCTCTGAAGTAGTAATTAACAAAATTAATCCCCTCCATGCAAACATGTAGTTTCAAATGGGTAACCTAGAATTAAACATGTGTAACTGTTTCATATTCATGATCTTCATATAACCCATGAAAGTCCCCTGATCTCCACCTTCTAGAAAGCAACTACAGTGATCAATGGGGATCTGTTCCAGGGTTAATAGGGATGGTCCCAGGCTTATGGTCCCAGAGATCTCTTGTGCAAGAAATCTGGCACAATGGGAAATTGCGACAAGGCTCCTGCTTCTGCCTGTCATACCTGAAGCTATTCTTGGGAGAGGATTGGAACATTGGTCAACTGATGCTTGCCAATCAAATGCAGGACAAACCCATTTCAATTGCAATATCTAGTTCCTGGAAAGTGTGGACTGGAGCATCAGGACAGGATTATATGTGCTGCATCATAACTATCATGTTTATGCACATTTATGGTTGTAATCAATCTGATATACATGTATGTGCATGATTTCTACATATTGTTATATATTTGTCAAAAACGAGATTCCTTTTTTGAAAAAGCCAATGTGAGAGAAAAGGATATTGGTTGAGTTTTGCCAATTCTGATTCCAAAATGAGCTTAATTTCAGACATCCTAAATGTCTGGAGGTGAACATTCCTGCTGACTGTTCTTATTAAAGATGAATCATTTGACACATTCTTCTCTGTGCAGAGATGGGAATTCCACACACCTCTGCAAAACTTCTAAGTGAAGACTGAGCTCTCCAGCCATGTGAATTGGCTCTCCATTTCCCACAGATGTGATTGCTCACTTCAGACTCTCAAGGACTAGAGATGCTCAAGCCTGCAGTTCTATGGTACATTCAGGCTGCTTAAGCACCACTGAATTTATCTGAAACGGCACCAAGTTAAATGAGGAAGGAAACCATTTTACCAACATCTTCATCTTGCTGATAGACTCTGCACACTGAACAAAATCATGGGAAAACTTTTTTTAAAAAGATCCACAATGCTGCTGGAAGGATTTTATAACATGTTTTATAGGAAACAGCCATAAACAGCTAACACGAAAATATCTATAAGCACACATTTTTAGCTACCAACTAATAATCCATATACAGATTAAGGAGAATATAACTTTACAATGAATACTAGTGAAATTACATAATGTTAGTGCTCTGCATATCACACACACATAGCTGTGTCTGTGTGCCATCATTTTTTTTTCATCCATACTGGATGATTAGAATTGAAATTCTTTACTTTTCCATTTCATTTTTTTCTGAAAGGAAACATTTGCATATTCATGGAAGTCTCTTGGCGGCAGTTGTAAACAGAGAATTATGTTCAGGGCTGCAGCCAGAAATAAGATATGTCAGAGGTCTATTACCCATTCAATCGAGAATCAGTAAATGGCTCAAGGGCACTTCCTTAAATGGGAAAGGGTAAAATAACTGAGGCTGAGGCTCCAAACATATCTGGAACTCAATCACATTGTTGATTTAGAATATACCAGGCATTTTTTTGTAATTGTCAAAATTCATTTAGCTTTTCTGACATGAGCAGAATAGTTTAAGATCTGAAGATAAGACATGTTCTTTTCCCCATCTTTCACTGCATTACACAAGCTGTATGAAGCAGTAGAATTTTTAGTATAATGCATTTGGATTTCTCCTACAATCCAACTACTGTACAGTGCTTTTGTTTCTAAAATACATAAATGGAAGTGGCATGTTTTCAAGGGCATAACATCAGGTCCAGATATGAAAAAAGGAAGAAAATCATTCTTTGCTAACAACACCCAATGATTAGGCTGAAGAACCCTCCAGATATTATTGGTCTCCAATATCCACCATAGAGAGGCACCATGTGAGTTGTAGTTCAACAACATTTGAAGGGGCATGTTGCTCCCAACTATGTCTGGATCTTGGGCTGTTATATATTCCAATTAGATAGATAGATAGATAGATAGATAGATAGGGCTAAACGGGAGAGGGTTAATTAATAGCTAAACATTAGGCTTCAGTCTAATTATCACAGGGAAATCGATGTAGAATCTATAAAAAACAACAAAAATAATGGAAATATGGGCATGCAGAGGTCAACTGTGTAGATGTGAGGGCTAGGAGTGCTGAAAACTGCTGTAACAATTCAGCCTATTGGGCTGCCTGTCAAAAATGACTTGGAAAATCCCCCCCCCCCCCCCTATGTGTCATGGTTTCAATATTATTTGGCAAATCAGGTTTTACCAGAATTTTCAGCCATTTACCCAGACTGCCTTCAAGCCTGTTTTCACTATCTGTAAACCTGGAAGCATTTCTGGGTTGTTTTCTTACCTTTGCCTATCTTGCAAAGATTAGAAAACGGAGAAGGAGGAGACCCCCAAAATGCCCGGGGGGTGGGGTGGAGTGGTTGTCTGGCTACCCCACCCATTCCAGGTCTAGCAGTAGACCAAACAAGGGAAAAGGAGCTGTTGGCCTGCTTGGGGCAGGAGATGCAGGGTTGACAAAATGCTCCTACCACAAGAAAAGTGAGCCTGCAAAATAATCTTTGGACAACAAGGAGTCAGGGGGTGGGGTGGAAATGCTTGGGGTGCCAAGGAGGACAATAAGGCTTTAGGTACACGTTGAGAATCTCTCCTCTGCTAGTATTGATGATGGTGACCCTGTGGATCCAGGATTGTCCTGCCCTGGATTACACCATTTGAAAATAAACCTCTATCTCAAAGCTGATATGGCTGACTGACTGTTGTCTCAAATCCTTTCCTTCTTTAGCTCTTTGTAGGGCAGGCAGGAGACCTGTTTAGTGAACTAATTCACTTAATCTTTGGACAGCAAGGGAGTCGGGGTGTGTGGAAATGCTTGGGGCAGCAAGGAGGACAATAAGGCCTTTTGGTACACTTTGAGAACCTCTCCTCTGCTCTGCTGATGACGTCGGTGACCCTCTGGATCCAGGATTTTCCTGCCTGGGATTACACATTACCTTTTTGTGTGCCATATGATGCCGAATAGGAGAGGAGGAGCCGTGAACAGCTGCTAAGTGGTCCATTTCAGTAAAAAAAAAAAAAAACATGGTGGCTGAGCCCTTACCATTACAGCAAGCTGAACAAGCCGGATTGGCTGATGGGAACCGACCAAACTGAATCTGTGCACAAGTCTAGTAGAGACTGGACCAAGGTCTCAGTTGTTGGCCCTGAATTATAAGGTAATGGGATGCTCTTGATCATGCTACTCTGAATGAAGTTCAAATAATGATTTCACTGGTTTCTGTTGCTTTTATATTCCTGGAAAAAATGGGGCAGAATACACCAATTTCCCTTACAAAAATCATCTTCAAGGTCAGCCAACTATACTGGAAAGACTGAATATGGTTTCCTAGATCTCAAAAGACATTGTTAAATGTGGTGAGGTTTTTATATTGTAGTTGTTCTAAGTGAATGCACTTTAACCAAACAGCATGAATCTCTACAGCTTTGCCTAGATTTCTTTTGCTTTATTCACCCTCTCCGTTTTGGGTCAATTGTTTTCTATGAACACTTGAATGATTTGTGACCTTTTGCATCTCCTGTTCTCTATCTTGTATACAAATTAATTTGTTACTGGTGGTTCACTAGATTTGAAGCATTCCTTTGTAATGGTATGATTCCCAGAGTCATAGTAACCCCAAGCTAGGAAAATTAATGACTATGTTGATGGGACATTTATGGAAATTTAGTCCAAAAGATAACTTTTTCAAGCTCTGTCATTGTCTTCCATGCTGTTCAATACAGCATGGAAGGTGTGGTTGTACTGATGCTAAAACAATCCCTGAATACTGCAAGTGACAGAATAAGGAAGAATAAATTGAAGATGAATCCCAATAAAACTGAGGATTTATGAATTTGTGATGCTTTCTTCTGTAGACTGAGTAAGTCTCATCTGCTCTTTTAGAAGCATTGCTTTCCCTTTGAAGACCAAATTCATAGCATCAGAGTACTCCAAGGGCCTTTCCCAATGATGCCTTAGGGCCTTTCTGCACAGGCCAAAAATCCAAGAAGAATTAGGATTTTAAATCCCACTTCCTCTTGGGATGGAGGCCACACAGCTGGCCCAAATCCCAGGATTTTGCAAGTGTGGGGTGGCTAGATGCTCTCCTATGCTGATCTGAGATCTATACAGGTGGGCAAGGGCACTGCCATCCTCCCTCTCCCTTCCCCCTTTTCCCTTTCCACTTACCAGAGGGAGACTCCATTGGAGTCTTGCTGTCTCCCTCCCTTCCTCTGGCCATTCTTTCGCCCAAAGGATGGAGCCCAAGAGAAGGGAAATGAAGATAGGGAGTAACAAAAGTGGTTTTGCCGTTGCTCCTGTTGAGATCTCCCTTCCTCGAGCCATTCTTATGCTGGGAAGAGGGCCTGAGGAAAGCACGCAGTGATTGAGAGGACTGGACAGCTCCCATCCATTGCATGCCTTCCTCTCCTGTCAATTTGGCTTAAAGATGCGGTGGCCCTTTGCGTCCTTATGTCAGAGGACAGGGGAAAATAGGAGGGCCAAAACAAAGCGTCAGAGAAGCAGAAACAAAGAAGGTGGCAAAATAAGAGAAAGAAAGGGAAGATGGGTATTTATGGGAAATGATCTGAGCCAATATGGGGTGGACCAGCAATTTAGAAACATGGTGGGTGCAATATATTCTAAGCAAAAAGCAAGGCTAAGGATAAATGGGCAGTTGTCAAATTGGATAGAAATATAACAAGGAACAAGACAAGGTTGCCCATTGCCAACCCTTTTGTCTATTTGAATGTTAAAAGTATTAAATATTAAGATCAAAGAAGATAGACATATCAAAGGAACAAAAATAAAAGGGCAAGAATCTAAAGGTAAAGCATATGTGGATGATATGGTGGTCATCACAGAAATCCTATCACAGAGCATACCAAATCTAATTGAAATAATTACTAAGTATGGAATTGTGGCTGGTTTTAAAATAAACAAAGAGAAATCAATGTGTTTAACTAAAAAAATTCAAAAAAATACAATTGATAAACTGGAAAGTGCTTCAGAGTGCAAAGTTACAAGGAAAGTTAAACATTTGGGAATATGGATAACTAATAAAAATAATAATTTATATCAAGATAACTATGGGAAAGCATGGGAGGAAGTTTTTAAAAAGTCCTGGATAGATGGTAAAGGATTCAACTATCCTGGTTAGGAAGGATAGCCATACCAAAAATGATGATTGTATTTCAATTTACAAATAATTAAGGGAGTGAACATTTTTGAAAAATGGGGAAATGAATTGGTTAAATTTATTTGGAATGGAAAAAAGGCTAGAGTTGTAAATAGAAATCTAATAGATGCAAAAGACAGAGAGGATTGGCATTGCTAGATCTCAGATACTATTATGAAGCTGTAGGCTTGAGTCAGCTAAAGGACTGGATTAAATTAGAAAATTGAGCTTTTCTTAGTCTAGAAGGGCACCATCTGAGATGTGGTTGGCATGCCTACCTATAGTATGGAAAAGAGGTTAATAAAGTTTTTAATAGGCATCCCATAAGAGCTAGCCTTCTAGTGATGTGGAAAAGATACAAGGAAGGGAAGGAGCAGAAAATTCCTTTATGGCTGAGCCCTTTGGAAGCAGTGTTAAACCAAAGATATCATGAAGAACTGAGAACTTATAGGGAATATCTAATTGAAGAAAAAGGACAATGGAAAATAATAAGAGAAGAGTTAGGAATAAATGACTGGTTTCATCAGCATCAATTGCTAATATATTTAGGAAAGATAATAAATAGGTTTGTTAAAAAGAAATTAGAATTAGAAAAAAATGGGGAAAGAAAATAAGAAGCTTTACCACCCTACGCAGTGGGGTGGGAGAAGAGTTTGCTTCCTCCCACGAAGAGAGAAATGTAGTTCTGTCTGGGACTACTTGGAAGGGTGCGGAGCCAGGCTCTTAGCACTGGCCTGCCTCCTTCCTCATTCCAGAGCCAAACCCAGCACTCCCGCCCATTAAACAGTATATTATGGTTGCCATTAGGGGGGCGGGTAGGAATTTTTTCCCTCTTATGTTCTAGGAGGGTTTTTTGCCTACCCTATACTGTTGCCAGGCAAATTGGGATGGTGTGGCATTAAATAGGTGGTTACGATAAACAGTTAGGAAAAGCTAAAAAATTGGTGTATTCCCCATGCACCCCCTTCAGGGGTGAAGGCCATTAACTAAAATACTCACCTAAAGTTCAATTTGATGAGGTGAGGGGAATTATAATGGTCTAGGAATACGAACAGTATGGTCTCAGATATACTGAGAAAAACTTCTCCAACACATTTCCTTCAGAGGTTGCCCGGATTGGGCATCCAGGGGACCCGGGGGTTTCACCCCAATCAGTAGGCCAGGCAGGGACACTACCTCGGCTTTGCCACCAAGTTCAGAATCCAGAGATTAAGATCCAGACAAAATTAAACAGGTAACAATTAATTAACGTTGCCCAGATTTAAACCCAAATACTGATGTGTGGTCTCGTTATTTTGGGGGTTGGCAGGCAAAGGATTGATTTCCAGTTTATATAACTATATTCTAGAGTACAACCTGGAATATATTTATAAAAATAGTAATGACCTCCTGGTCCAGAGACTTAGGGAAAAATATAGATTTGGATAAATGGGAACACTTATGGTAAAAAGGATTCAATTGTTCAATTGTGGGTTATCATAGAAAACATGTATAAAATGATCTATAGAAATTATGTAATTCTGAATAAAGCCCAGTGGGGGAGTGTTGGAGATGCAGAACACAGAAAGGCACCTTCTTCCATGTTTGGTGGACTTGTATAGTGGTAAAAAAAAGCTCTGGAAAAAGGTGATTAAAGAAACTAATAAAATAATTACTAAAAAGAATTTTAAAAACCTCAGAAATGTGCTTATTTGGCTTGTTTCAGGAGTGAATTGGAAAAGACAATATGTCTATATAACTATGTGGCAGTGGGAATCATTATAGCAAAATCTTAGAAGGGTGAAAAGAACTACTAATTAAGGATTGGAGAAGAAAAGTAGCAGTTTCTCAAAATGGCTAAGATCTCCAGTGGCATAAGGGGAGGAAACAAAGATGGATTTGCTAGAAAATGGAGATTGGCCTTTGGATATTTTAAAAAGAAGACAAAAATGATTTTGAAATAGCTAAACAGGGGATTAATTCGTGTAAAGATAAGGACTGATTTTTGTTAGATTCTAGATCCAGTTGGTATGGCATCAGAAATCATGGGTGGTGGTTGATGGGTGAGAATGGGGAGATAGTGTTGCAATCCAGAGCAGGGAACGAGGCCCTCAGATAACTATCCACCACACTTGGCTGTGAAAAACAATCCTTTTTTATTGAAGAAAAATGGTTACAAAATAAAGGAAAAATGTAAGTTAAAAGCCACAGCAAAATCAGCAAACATGAATTTAAATGGACAAAGCAAAATCAAAAGCCTCACTGGGAAAATACTGGAATCTGTTAGCAATCCACTAACCGTACTTGATATCCTAGAAATCTTCCTAAACTATGGCCAGGGAACCGGGAGAACTGCCAAGGTCTTCATCAATTCTGAAACGATGCCTGAACTGAGGCAATCAGCCTGGCGTATTGCAATTAAAACTCAAGAATCGGTTCCGTGAACCGCCCTTCTGTTTTGAAGCCAATGTTTTTAATTCTTGAATTCGGGAGGATCGACGCAAACTGAGTGTTTTACTTCTGTCTTCCCAAATTTGGCCCTTTCTGTTGTCATTACAGTTAACAGGTGCAGAAGGGAGGGAAAGTTCAAGGTCTCCCTCTGAAACATTCTCAGGAACACTGGTACTTTCATTTTCCAAATCTACAGAAGTTCCTTCCTCACTAATTTCAGGAACATTGGCATTTTCCAAACCTACAGCAGTTTCTTCCTCACTAATTTCAGGAGCATTGGCATCAAAAGGTACATTTCCACTAGCATCAGTAATACTTTCATTAGCATCAGGAGGAACAAACAGAGAATCAGGTTCAAGTTCAAACTCAGGCTGAACCCCAACAGATAGAGAGGGTGTTGAATTTTGAAGAAAAACAAAATCACTTAAAGTTAACAAGGCAACACCACTGTCCGAAGTTCCAACGTACCAACCAGTTTTCCAGTCCAGGTATCAAGCCATGAGAGTCAGTCCAAATTCATATATAAGATTCCATGGTCCATAACCAGATTTTAGGGTTTCTCAGTATACAGCACAGTTCTCAGGATCAGATCTGGGAATCAGGATCCAGCCCAAGAGAAAAAGAGCCAGGATACATGTTCCAATTTGACAGATATCTATCCCACCACCTCTTATGGAGCTATTTTATGCAGCTAATCACAGCTGCATCCCATATCAGTACTTCCCAAATAATCTCTGCAGCCTGTGAACCATTACTTGGAAGGGAAGGTCAACTTGACTCTTCCAAACCTGAGGGAGATTAACCCCTTCCAAGCATTCCATAGCAGTTACACTAAAACCACCAAATTGCTGGTCATGGGAGTGATGACATTTAAAATTCTAAATAAATTAGTATTACTATCCAGTTCAAGCTATTATTATTATGTGGTTAACGTTGAAGGCATTGTTTTATATGTTTTAATGTATTTTATAATTTTATTTAAATGTTTATTTTAACTGCACATTGTTTTGGAAGGCATGAAATCGTTGCCAAAGCGTAAGCCACTTTGAGTCCCCTCCGAGGTGAAGAAAGGTGGGGTAGAAATGCTGCAATAAATAAATAAATAAATAAATAAATAAACAAACAAACAAACAAACAAACATTATTTTTGCCTGAAATTGTTTTGAGTTATTATTAATGTTTGCCACCCTAAAATGCCATGATAAAGATGGAATGAATATATTTTAATGATTAAATGTAAACACATACAAAAGAAACAGAATATCATTGATCTCCTTTGTGTCTTACTACATGTCTCAAAGAGTGTAATGAAAGTTGGATTCCTTACAAGTACATGTTAAAGTAGCCAGCAAATAACTGACTCCATCCTCTCTTCCTTTTTATGATTCAGCTTACAAGGCAACCTCTTCCCCCTCTGGTTACCATCACTTCAAAGCTTTCATTGATCAGCAGAGTATGAAGAAGGAGGAACAATTCCCAAACTTTTGGTAGTGATCTTGCTTGAATCGCTACTCATTAAATTGAATCAGGAACCCAAGGAGACCCTTTTCCATTGATGTGCCTACCCCAACACTGGGGCAAGAGTACATATTATGCCACTAGCATCTGATTTGTAACCTCGGTCATGCTAAAAAAAGAGCGGTTTATTTGATCTGTGATTTTTTTAAAACTGCAGTACATATTGAAAGGTTCTTTAACAAAAATGAGGGGGTCTTTCACATGGCTTATCATCAGTAACAATTAAAACCTAGATGATCAAAAATAATATCATACATTTTACCATTTTTTTCCTATCCATTTTATGTTTAAGTAGCAGGGTTGCTGATCCTTGTGACGAAGTGGGCTTGTGAAGTCTTTCTGGAGATTTCTCAGAACTATCGGTCAAGTTGACTTTGCAGGAGTCTTCCAGTCAACTCCCAAGGCCACACAAGGCTCCCAAAACTTCTGCTCAAGTCTTTCAAACTTTCCATATTCCTTTGTATATCCTTTATCTGGCCCCAAAATTGGGGGGGGGGGGGGTGGCACATTAGTTGCACTTATGCACTGTTGAGGAGGAAGATTTTAGCACCCCTCTCCTGCCAGTAACTGAGGATGAGATAAGGACTAATAGCTTTGCTTACTGGTGGAAGGGAGCAGAAATGTTATTGTTCTTGCACCCTGATCAAAAGCTGAATGTCTCTCTTTTATCCAATCTGAAAAAAGAATTTCAAGTCTTATTAAACAGCTAAATAACAAGCAATGGCAATGGAAATTTCCTTTTCTATAGCACACTTGAAAGTAAAGGAGTTCTCTCAAGCTTTCATTCTAGCAACTCTAATTGTGTTACAATACACTTCAATTGCCATGGATAAATCTCATGGAGTCCTCAGATTTGCAATTGCAGGAGGATGCACCAGATGCCTCATCAATGCACTAGATGCTTCATCCAATTACAAACTACAAAGTACACAATTCCATAGGATACAGCTATGCCAGCTGAAGTAAAATCATAGTGCTAGCACTGAATACATAGTATATAAGGACCTGTGATATAATGTATAGTGCTTAAGATGATTTACAATTGTATCACTATCTGTTTCTCACTACAAGCCCTTTCAATAAAAGCAAAGATATAAATATATTTACTTTCTTTAAAAAAAATCCTAACTACAGTCCCAGTGGAAATTATTTCCCAAATAGGAAATCAAGAATGAAACCACTAACATGAACGAAAGTATCCTTGCTTTGTCAGGAGCTTGAAAATGTTCCCTTTTTGGGACTATTGACAGCCATGAAGTCCAAAGAGTTATTTATCAAAGTTTTGTCTTATGCTCACAGTACAAGGGAGTGGATATTCATCTGATCTGATGTGTTGGAAGCAGGCATGTAGCTGAGGGGGGGGGGGGGGGCTTGAGAGGCTTCAGCCCCCCCCCCCGAAATTCTCATGGTGGTTCGCGAAAAGGCCTTACTGGTGCATTATTTAAACTGTTATGTTTATTCATATCATGATCTGATCACCATACTCAATATATCCCATATGCATGGGGGTATTGGGGTAATTATACAAAAGGTTTGCTAGGCTAGTCCCTCTTTCACTCAGACTCAGCCCCCCCCCCAAAACTCAGCCCCCCCCCAAAAAAAACCCCTGAAAAAAAATTAGTCCCCCCCCTCCCCTCGAAACAAAATCCTGGCTAAGGGCCTGGTTGGAGGTTACTATGAATTCTACACATTTTAGTCAAAAAATCAACCTAAAAAACCTAGGCCAACTTATCCACAAGTCAATGTAAGTACTTTTATTCTAAAAGAAATAATGCACAGTGGTTCTCAACCTGTAGGTCCCGAGATGTTTTGGCCTTCAACTCCCAGAAATCCTAACAGCTGGTAAACTGGCTGAGATTTCTGGGAGTTGTAGGCCAAAACACCTGGGAAACCACAGGTTGAGAACCACGGCTCTAGCAGAAACTCCATCTGTCCTAGGAATACCTTTTAAAAGCACATAATCGCTGTACTCTCTCTGCATGGCTCTGCTTCTCGACTTTTTGAATGCCTGGGTAGGGAATTGGCAGTGGCTGTATAAACTGGCATTGGTGTTTTCCTCCTCCATGGAATGACCATCAACTTATCGACAAGCCATATCAAAATCTATCATTTTGCCACCCCAAATCTGCCCTTGATTTGTACAGGAGGTTGACTTATGCATGCATGTATATGGTAATTTCATTTCTTATCACTTTCCAGGATCGTTTTAGGTTTCTTGCTATCTTCTCACTTCTAGGTTCACACTGCCTTAGTTTTTTTTTTAATCTTCTGTCTACCATCTCAACTGTATTATTTAAATGTCACACCTCCATATTTTGTATCTCATTTATTTATTTATTTATTTATTGGCATAGCAGAGCAGGTTACACACTTTGCATACTGTATTCAGTAGGGCTGGGCGGTTTCGTTTCGTTAATTCGTATAAAATTTGTTAATTTTTTAATAACGAAACGATAACGAACCATTCTGGAGCAACTTAAAAACGAAACGAATTTTTAAATACGTTTTGTAAATGCTTCGTATTTCGTTATGTATTCGTTTCGTTATTGGTTTGAGGTCGTTTCGTTATTATTTCCGCATGTCTGGGGCAAGTTTTATAGTTGTTTTTTGTTTAATTAGTGAAAAAAATTATAATATCACACCAACAGTCAACAACAGAGGGAGAGGGAAGCTTCAGAAGTTTTTTTAGCGTATTGCGCGATCACGGCCGCCATTAATGAATCGATTCGTTTGTTTCGTTATTGTTTTGTAATTTTTTTGCCATTTACGAAATTTCGTAAATATCAAACTTTTTTTAAGGAAAATTTTGTAATTATTTTAAATAACGAAACGCAAAAACCCCCAAAAAACGAATCGATTTTAGAAACAAATTTTTCCGTTGTTACCCAGGCCTAGTATTCAGCACAGGACTTGCTTCAATGGGCCAGCTGAGAAACCAGCTTTCACCTTGTATCTCCCATTCCGTTTGGTGGTAGCATAAAAAAAAATAGGGAAAGAAAAAGAGAGAAAGAAACAGGGCAGGAAGAAGGGAGGGAAGGTGGGGAGATTGGGTGTGTAAATTGTGCTCACTCACCTACAATTAGCTTGTTCCATTGGTTCCACAACGCTGATCCTAATTCATATGAAACAGGTAGGATGGTCAACATGATGGTAGGTTAATTTGCAGTTGGAGCCACAACACAAAGGAATATGTATGTATGTGGATCTGAAGGCTTGACACATGCAGCTTCAAAGCCATTTTGTGACCTTTCCAGGTTGTCCCCCCCCCCCCCCCTTTTAAACTATAGTTTTCTGCTTGTTTCAATGAATCTTTTAGCTTGCTGCCAAGGTGGTGTGCTTTGCTGCTGAAATCCTAATTTCAGTGATTTGGGGGGTGGAATGATCAGGCATTTGACCCTACTTCAAGCTGCACGACTCAAATATGCAACGTACATGTCAAGGAGGAACATTCAAACTGGCCCCATTTATTATGTGCAAAGCAGTTCCTTCTGCTTGCAATCTAAAGTGGTATGGTTCATAAACAGGTTTATTATGTCACCTATTTCTAGAAGTAAACAAACTTGATTTTGTGCAGCGTACAACTGACAGTAATGTAGACCCGAGAGTAATGGAGTGCAAGCTTACTACAGTTAATATCATGAATCATATTGGAGATTTGTACAGCAACTACTTTATTATTTTCAAATGCAAACTTTTGCATTTAGTTTGCTATTTTACAATTTTACAAACTAGGTATAAAAGACCATAAATAAATGTCATAAGTTATGTGTACCTACGATTGATGGAGAGGAAAAAAAATTACAAATTAAAACAAAATAGAAAATCTATATTTCTAACCGAGAGATCATTCAAATCTGCAACCCAAGCAATTCACTGTTAAGATTTTTCTTTTCTTTTCAGTATGGACTAAATTATCAAATGCCTCATACATTCTAACTTTAACCATAGTCCTTGCATATTCCAACGTACTTGTAGTGATACAAAAAAATAAATGTACTCTCTCTTTTTTAATATGTCTAATTATTATTCAGGAATGCTTTTTTCTGGTTATGAAAATGTCATGTAAAAGAAAAATACTGCTTTGAAGACCTGTTCACTGGCAAGAGCCAGCTTTTTCATTTTATACATATACATACATACATATATATATTTAATACATAGATCCATCACAAAGTTAATACAGCAAGAAACCTGGACAAACATCAACCGGTGAGGTTGTGAGTAGAACAATTTCTTAAAGTACAGAGGTTTGCTGTGTTAAGAATGTCCTGTTGATGTATCTTCTGTGACCAGGAAAAAATGAAGGTCGGTTCTTGATTAACAACTGGATGTTGGGGTGGGGGGGTGGGGGCAGGGTAGTATGTGTGTTTTTTCCCCTTTATTTAAATCATGTTTGGTATATTGGGTAGTATGTGTGTGTTTTTACTTTTATCTAAGTCATGTTTGGTATGTTGGCTGCAATTACAGTATGCCTGGATGCAGTCCACAGTATATGCCCTCTGGCTCCTTGACCGTGCTGCCATCAGCACAACCCACATGAGTCAAGGAATATTGATCTTCAATGTTGTGTTCATCAGACCAACAAAAATTGTCATAAAAATAGGAAAGTAAAATAACTGAGGGAAGAAGAGGCAAAGGTGAACAAAGAACTCCCAATAAATTTTAGGGCTATGGTTAATGCCAAACATTTTAAATGCAATATTTACACATTCTTTTCCTTGAGTCCCCCCTACCCCCCAAGGCATATGTGTCTGACTGTCCTGTTTAAGCTGGCTTTGATGCACTATATCTCAGTAGGGAAGAGTCTTCTGCAACCAGAAAGCAGGTCGAGCACATCAACTGCTGAGCTCAAAATGTGGAATGGCAGTCCATTCCCTAGACTCCTGCATTCAGCTTGGCTCCAAGAAGAGTATACAGAAAATTAACAGTGAACTCTCCGGACTCAACAAAGTCTCCTACATAGAATAAGTTAAGCCATAACTGCAATGAACTATACTGGAGCCTTGGAAAGCAATTTACTTAGGCTAAAAACACTGAGCAGTTTTGCAAACCACTTGCTAATCTTCATCTAGTTATTAATTTCAGTGAAAAAATAAAGATTTGCCCACCAGTCAATTAATGGGTCCAAAGCTCTTGCAGATGGCTTATTGAATAATTTACTTCTGTGAATGGATAAAAGTTGCATATTTCTATTTGTAGTCAACAAATCTTTCAAAAATTATTTTTCTGAGGTGGCTGGGGGGGAGGGGGGGAGAGAGGCTGTTTATTTAGTCTAAAACAACCTGATGATGGATGAAGACTTCATCTCCACTTATGTTCCCTTAAGGAACTGCTCCTTCAATAATGAACAGGCCTCAGCAAGACTAATGGTTATCTATGCTGTTCTTTATCACCATTATGGAACTCACTATGGATCACTCCACAACTAAAGTGAAAGTGCCCCTGCTCTCGGCTGGATAACTGTTTGTTAAGGTTAGTGTGGCAGCTACATAATAACATGAATAGATACAAAACCATAACATTCAGGAGAGTGTGTCTGTGTGTCTATGTGTGTTTTCTTGCTACTGTTGCATAGCTCACCCACTGGCCTGGTAACTCAACAACCCATCGAGAACCTGTCAAGTTATCTTGAAATGCTATTTGCATGTTTACAGGTGGCTCTGTACAACAGGCAATACACAAGCACACATATGTGCATGCACACAGACATACACACCCCCTTCCCCCAGGCCAAACCCCTACTCACGCGTTCCTGGAAGAGATAATAAGCTATTTTCCATTCTATTAAAAAAAATCTTGACATTATAATGGCACACTTTGCTGTCAAATGCAGTCTTTGCTTCTGTGAACTGGGTTCTCTGCTATGGCACCTAACCCTGGTGTCCATTTAATCGTAGGGTTCCACTACTTACACTCATACAGATGCAACAGTGACATGCAAAAGCAAAACAAAACATCCCCAAAATAGTTTTAAATAAATGGAGTGAGAAAAAAGAAGTCTGTAGGGCTTTCATACAGTACATTCCTTAAGTGGCAATGAAAGAGCCATATCTGGACCTTATTGTCTTTTGTTTTTGTTGCCAACAGTAACAATAAAAAACTTTCCAAAAAGAAGAAGAAAGCTATAGAGACACTCTTCAAGGAGTCATGCTGTTTATAAACAGTCCATCTTCTCTACAGTCAGTGCTCATCAGAACTGGGAGACTAGATAGTTTTTGCCTTTATCTTCCAAAGTCATGGTGAGCGTCAGGAAGAGCTGAGGCTATGAAAGCAGGATCCATTTTTCCCTATTAAAAACAAAGAAAAATACATCACACAATTGCAAGGTCATCAGATGAGAAGCCTTGATACTATATGTACTTGGTACAAGGATGATCAACATGAGTGTCTTTGACATTTTTCGCAAGAAAAAGTCTGTGATATCTAGATGCATATATTTGTCTAACACTTAATCCAGTTAGATTATACCCATGACTGTAAGTATGGAGAGGTTTGAACGGCAGAAAGCATTTCCATTGTTAAAATAGGCTCAATTATTTTTAAACAGCATGATACCTTAGAAGAATTGAGCCTTTATACCATACATTTTCTTGTATTTAAACTATGAAAAGTATTTAGACTCTCTAGTTCTTTTTTGTTTCTACTTGTTTTGCATCCAAACTTTTTCTTGAAGTATTTCAGGTTTCTCTCACACTCTCCTTGTGTTCTTTTTTTTTTTTGTCCTCCCTCACCCACGGACCACATGTCACTCATGTAGATTCAGACAATGGTTCAGAAATTGTCTTTCATAAATTTCCACTGAGACCTTTTAAATTATTATTCAGAAGTTACATAGTGTTAAAGTGTGTTAGCAATAATATGCTAGTTAAGCATTAGGATCATTTTCATATTGTTTGCATTTCTCTTTCCCTTGCCTTATCTCTGATGAATCTGCTGGCTTGGGTACAGTTGCTATGATTCTTGTTGTTAGTGGTCTTTAGCTCCAGGTTAATAGAAACACTACACTGTACATTTCATTTGGTTAAATGCTAGCTTATTTACATTGACTTGGAGAGTGGGATTATCTCTGACTAGTGGCCACACAAGATGGGATATTTAGGAAGTGAAGTTCAAAACATCTAGAGGAAAAAAAAGTCAAAAACACTGTTCCATGGGAAGAATGGGGGGCTTGCTGCTACTAAGGGTTGTAGTCCAGTGACAATCCTTCAGGTTAAGTTCTCAAAATCCACAGTAAACAAAATACTATAAATTTGTTGAATGCTACTAGCAGTCAAAGTGGACAATGCCAGGATAGATGGAGAAATGTTCTCAGTCCATATAAGGCATTTTTCCATGGACATGAGGTTCTATTCAGGATACCTTTGCTAAACAGATGAAATCTGCAGATGACATCAAGTGATGTGGATTTCCAACTGAGTGACTTTGTTTACAACTCAACTGACCTGCTGAATTATACAGCAAAATCTGAGGGAAATGAGTGAATGGATGTTACTGTTCTCTGTATGTTCACATGTGAATGAAGGCTATTGCTCTCTGTATGAGGTTGGATTCAACAGGTAAGGTAGCATACAAAAAATACTAGCTTGATTCAGAAATCTGGGACCCTGCTGCTGTGCTTAGTGTTCACATTTTCCTGTATATTATAATTGCTTACAGAATAGCATGTTAATGTTCCCCTTTTTGTTTTGTAGAAGAAAAAGTAAAAGATAGGCATCTTGAATTACTACTATGTCTCTTGTTAGAGACAAGCATGCCTAATTAGTGATAGTGGCAAGTTGGTACATAGAATTGTATGCAAAAACACTGGGAGATTTTTTTGGCTACCTTTAGGCGCCCCTGGTGGTGTAGTGGGTTAAACTGCTGAACTGCTGAACTTGCTGACTAAAAGGTTGGTAGTTTGAATCTGGGGAGCGGGATGAGCTCCTGCTGTTAGACCCAGCTGCAAATGTAAGTAGATCAATAGGTACTGCTTCTGCGGAAAGGTAACATGTAGTCATGCTGGCCACATGACCTTAGAGGTGTCTAAGGACAAGGCTGGCTCTGTCTTAGAAATGGAGATGAACATCACCCCCAGAGTCAGACACAACTAGACTTAATGTCAAGGGGAACCTTTATCTTTACTTTAGATGAGTATTCTGTATTTTACTATGGATTCAGAAAAAACAGCCATGATTCAACATGGGGTTGCATATGTATTGTAGGGTTGGAAATGGGGTGAAGAAATTATTTGACAAAAGTGGGAAGGGGATATCTCAGAGTCAGATCCCCTATGTCTATATTCAAAGCATACAGAAAGTGAGCACCAAATTTCAGGTACATCAGATTTGGAAGAAGGAAATTTCTTAACTCGTTACCCTCCATGTTGATTTCATGGAACATTTCTCCTTCCTCTTTTTTATTTTGTTGTTGTTTGTAATGCTTAGGGGTAATATTAATTAGGCAAAAAAACAGGTGGAATGATAAAGGTGAAATCCCCAGCTCTCCCATTCTTGTCCTAAGTGCAATTAGAATTTGCAAGTTGCTTTTTAAAAAAAGTTTAGAAGTGTGGGGTCTGATAATGGATCATCTCGTTTGACATTCAGAAACTAATTCAGTCACAAATAAGCATCTTGTTTTTTTAAAAAAAATGTATTTAGAAAACTAAGACTTTGACAAAGTGGCGTTAAAATATAACTGTTAAGGCACCTTTTTAAAAAGCACCCATTCTCCCATACAGAAAAAGCTTTTATGGGCAATTCTGCAAAAAGGTTTTGCCAAGCTGTCAGAGTTTGACAGGATCCAAATTTAGCATCTCCTGTTCCCAACAGTTTGCTTTCAGAATCAAGTTCATAGGGGAAGCTTGTGGTTAAAATCAGTAAGTTGTCGTTACAAGTGACAAAAAGTGATGAGAGTGACGTCGGGAATATGGCAGGTTTGACTTGCTCAATTCACTCCATGCTCCTGTCTTCCAAATAAGTGTGGTGATTTCTAACAAATCAGACTCAAGTGTCATTTTCTTTTTGTGCTGTAGCTGCTGTCACAAACAGATAGAACTAGAGAGACTGGGGGCAGAGGATGGTGCTAGTGGAATCAAAGCTGAAGACCTAATAGGTGATGTTGCCGTCCTCCAAATAATAAGCTCAACTGAAATGGTTCTAACAGGTGGCCCCACTGAATGACAGTTCTATTCTTTGCACAGCTTTTCTGTATGCTGCTCTGGTCACAAAAGTAGCTGAGATTTTGGATCTAAGAATGCAATTTTTATGTTCTTGTGAGTAAGTCTGACTGAACTCATACATAGAATAGTGCAGCACAACATTTTGTATTGCCACAACAGAGCAAAATAAAGGGGAGAGGTATAATAGCACTTGAAATATTTTTCCTCCTTATATTGTTTGTTCAACATAGATGAAGAACATATGGTCAAGGCAGCAGGTTTTTTTAAACAAAACATTCACATTATGTCAATATATACAACTGGATATAGGAAATCTTGACAAGTGAGACTAAGGAATGTAACACTTTTCCAATGCTAAGTTGTATTTAGAAGGGAAACCACAATAAAGTAATCATATTCATCTACCAAAATCTACTGTATAAAAAAACTTGATTCTGTTCTGGAATTGGATTCTGGACTATCTCAGCACTGAGAATCCTAAAATGGACCTCATATGATATCAGTTCTGTACCAGCGTTGCCAAATGATAATTTAATGGAGGATGATTTGAAACTTGTCTACTTAGTGATTCTCAACTTGGCAAGGATATTGTGTGTTAATTATGAGTTAAGACCAGTTTGAGGGCTGCTCAGTTGGATTCATATTCAGCTAATATTAAAGGTGGGGAAGTACTCAAAATATGGGAGAACAACAACTTTTAACAAACCAGTATATATATTTTTTGTCACAGAATATTAGTAAACATCCACCTATGTCATCCTTGACTCCTGACATTTATGTACTAGACACCATGACTGAATAGAGTCCTCATTAGAACCCAAAGCATGCAAATATGAACAATGCACTGTGCCTGTCACAGAAGGGAGTAGATATTTTATGAACTGATTGCCCTAAGAAGCACCTTTCACCAACTGAAGTGGTGAAAGGTGAATCTCTACAGTGAGCCAATACTGGTGTTCAAGGGGCAACTGTTACTTCTTCTTGCTGAGTTATGCAAAGGTAGCCCTGTAGTATCTGTGGTGTACCACCACAGGCAATGAAGGGTTAAGCAACGTCCAGTAGACCCCAGGAAACCATTAATGGTCCTTGAGCATCCAGGACAGAAAATGTGTACAAGGAGCTACTCGTAATTCTGTGTACAGTGTCTTTAGATGTGGTTGCACCATAAACCACCAAGAGGACTGTGGTATCAATCTGAGATATAATGTATAAAAAGCCTGTGTAGGATCATTGCCTTATTACAATAAAATGAAAACAAAGTAGTATTTTCCATATATTTATTCTGTCTTATTACAAATATGGAAACGAAGACCTCAATAACAAAATGAAAAAGCCATAATTCCACTTACCTTTCCAGTCTTAAACTATTAGTTGTCTCTTGGAAAGTTGAAAGAATGGATGTCTGGAAGATCCGCAGTCAAGAATAGCTGACTAGAAGTTGTCGTAAAAGGTGGCAACAATAAGACTCAGTGTGGCATACTGCTGCCACTATTTCCTACTTCAAAAAAACCCCAATAATCCAGTAATCCACAGAGATTTCTGTCTCCACTTGCAAATGGACAAATCTTGGATTCACAGACACTGATCAGCCAAAAGATACTCTCCCTTAGTTTTCTACAAAGTACCATTGATCCTCAGAGAACGTCAACATTTCCTGGTACAAAAGATTCTTCATCCCAAGGTGAACGGTGGTTTATCCCACAGATCAAACACAATGATTGTAATCCCAATGGCTGCTGGTGGAACAATAATGCTCTCCTTCCTTTTAGTATAGTATCTGGCAGCAGACACAGCATCAGAATTTTTGTGTGATGTTATATAGATACATGTATATTACATAATCTTGATCCACACAGAAGTATATCCCAAGAAACAATTTGTTCCAGGCCTGTTCTCAAATGACTGGTTGCCATTTCTGTAGGTTCTCTCCGCATAACACTCTCAGCTATCTTTATATATCAATGCTGCAAATCACCTTTTTAATTATTATTAATATTATTATTTCAAACGGCGAGGAGAAGTAAAAAAAGTGCAGTTCTTCAGTTAAAGTGCATGGATGAGGTAAACTAATTTCAAGAGTTTATTCAGTACTGGCTCAAACCGGAACCATTCTGCCGTGCATTTGTTGCATTTGGGTCCTCATTGCTTGGACGCTGCTCAGAATTTTATTCTGGTGTGCAGTGGCAGTAATTCCAATTCTTGACAGGTCACTGGATTAAATAAAAAGGAGGAAGCTGAATTGTGAGAACTTTATGCCAGAGATGGATGCAGTAAAATACATTACAGGCAAGAATACACACACAAATAAAATATTGCAAAGCAAGATGAATGAATAAAAATATGTACATAATTATCTCAAGACACTGTGTAACGTATTTTGACGTAATGTCATGTAGCCTAATATGGGCACCTTGTGGCCCTGCAGATATTGCTGAACTGCAATTTCCATCACCCCACACCACTAGCTCAGCTAAGGTTGATGGGAGTTACAATCCATGAACATCTGGAGGGCCTGTTTTAAATTAAAAGCATTCCAGTGCATTAATGATGTAATGATATACAGCACAAAGCAAAAGAAGACGATTAAATCCAGATTTACCAGTTTTTTTGTTATACCGCTGAGTACTTACTCCTGGTTCATATGCACTACAGCCTCTAGGGTAGTATAGCTGGCAGCTGTGAAGTTATCCTTGTATCGTTCCATCTTAATAGCTTGGAGCCAATCTCCAACAGAGACTACAGCAGAAAATTCAGGAGAACTTGGATCCAACAAAGCGGTATTAGGCCTAAGAACAGAAAGTAACAGATTAAAGAGATACTGGCTGAACAACAAGAAGTAGTCGTACGCAGACATTTGTATTCATTGTAGATGAGAAAGGCCTTGACATTGTAGGAAACTAAATGCAATTTAATTGCTAAAGACTACATTTGCAGAAACCCCAAGAAGACAGAAGTAGTCAGGATCTGCTGCAAAAGAATGCATTTATTGCACTCATAATTCCAACATTTTATATATATATATATATATATATATATATATATATATATATATATGTCACATGGACATCAGCATTTGTGTCACTCCTTCATTGTCTTCCCAGAAAGAAAAAAAGAACTCATAAGTTAACTAGTGCAATCATATTCATCAGTGTGGGATAGCATATTATCGACCATCTTCAAATAGTGTGTTTTCAGATTTGGTGCTTTAACTGTACTATTCAATCCCCCTTGAATTTGTTCCATTGAATTCACCTGAAATGATAAATGAAGTCATAATAGGAAGACAATCTGCTATGACAGAAATATCTATGTGCTGTCTGCTGGGAATGGGGGGTGGGGCAGCTTAAATCAGCATAACAAGAATGTCTATAGTGGAACTGTTTTCTCATACAGTTAGAAAGTAGAGGAAACAAGGAAGACTTCAGCCAGACATTTTCTTGGCCAAGACTACAAGAAAGTGAAGTGCTTGCATGCAAAACAGGGATAGCAAATCCATTTTACCAATCAACATGTATGCCAGGACTAGCATGGAATAATAGTGACTTTGATCTTTGTTTTGTGGAACATATGTTTCAGGTTCCCAATACATATATCTTTGTCTTAATTGTGCTTTTTTAATGTGCAAAGCATATATTAATCCAATAGTTTATTGTTTAACTCCGTTGCCTGACTACTCAGGCTTTCAATCAGCTACAATTACATTCTTATAATCTATTATTTGTTTTCTTCTTTACAAAAGTGACTATTTTCATTTTTTAATGTGAAAGATTAAAAACTAGGTGTAAACTGCTTCTAATGTATTGTCCAGGATTATTCTCATATTGAATGAATGCTGCTTCTTGTTCTTTGCAGTCAACACACCCCTTTCTATAGCTGATATATTTTGCATGCATCAAAGGGAAAGCTATGTCTAATCATAAAAGGGCATTTTGTTTTGCTTATTCATTGAACACAGGCATACGTAAGGACAAAAATGCATCTTCTGATTTGCAATTCGTGTCTGTATAAAAAGTTCACTTGGAGGAAATCCACAGCAAATATCAGATTGTATGTTGCCCCTTCTGCCCAAAATTTGGCAAAAAATACTAAAATTAATGAAAATCAAATACTACTGAGAAGATTATGAGGTTTATTAAAAAACTGAGCATGAATAGGGAGGTACGCTTGTTTTCCAGATGAATCTATCATCAGGTGAGTTGTCTTTGCTTTCCTCGGAGGCTAAGAGAATGTGCCTTTCCCAAGGTCACCCAGTAGTTTACATGGCCGAGCAGAGTAATAGTTCAATCCCCAAACTGCTACACCACACTGACTTCCTTTAAAACCCATCGTTATTCACACAGAAAGTTTTCATCCATAAAGCTTTCCTGAACTCAGTGTCCTTCAGATGTCTTGGACTCATCTCCCCAAACAAGAATAGGTTTTGAGAGGGCTGGATAAGCCTTACTTTCCTAGTGTTTTGCAGAGATGTCTGAACTTCATGTTACCAAAATGTCCAACACTAGCTAGGCAAAGGAATTAATTTGTTTGCCGAAGGGTTGCTTTCAGAATCCTAAAAGAATCTTGCTCGCACAAAGTGGGCAAACAGAATTTTACTGAAACTCAGTTAATTTTCTCCTGCATTTTTTGTAAAAAAAAAAAAAAAAACCCTACTAGCTGAATCTGTGAAGGAAACTTCAGTTGCAGCACAGAGGCTGAGGTTACAGCTGCCTGTCACCACCAATATATTCCCTCATCCATCACCATTACTAAAGCACAGCTGACCTGGAGTTTTCAGAGCCTGTCCTCTTCAAGCTGTTGGGGTTGCGGATGAGTTTGTCTAGCATGTTGACAATCTGTCCAAATTTAGGCCTGTCACTCCGCTCCTTCTGCCAGCAGTCCAGCATCAACTGATGGAGAGCAATCGGGCAGTCCATCGGGGGCGGCAGCCGATAGCCCTCTTCAATGGCTTTGATAACCTAATAGGCAACAATGTTTTAAGAGATCTAAATACTGTGATCATTTGGATGTCCCAGGGTAACCTTGATAATATTTGGACATCATAACAACTACATATTTAAGAGTAAAATATTTTGTATACAAACCTAAACCACAATGAACAAAATCTACATTATTAAAGAGAGGGGAAATGGAGACATTTTGTAAATACAGATAGTCAATATATGTTAATATTTACATGTTAAACTTGGGATTAGAGGGGAAAGTCAGATTCCTTAGATTTTGATTCTAAATCTTAGACATATTCCAAACACTAAACGGAGAAGGAAATGCTAAGAACCAAATACATCTTTCTTTAAGATCGCCTGGAAACCAGCTATGTTGCATCACTCATTAAGGTCTCGGCTGTTCCACTGTTAGTTGGTCATTTTTAATGGAAGTGAAATCAGAATGAGATTTCATGTAGCTGTCAATATATCCCATATAACTCCCAGGAGCCAAACTGTATTCTTATTCTTTGTGTAATGGCTTTGCTTAGCTTCGCTTGTCAAGAACATCTGGTCCTATCATCTCTTCGCCAAATCTGTCTCTCATGCAATGTGAGATGGGTAATTGCCTACGTCTGTTTCGCACTCATATAGGCCAGCTGTAAAATGGCCTACTATGTCGCTTAAAAGTATGTGATTATACAACAGTATCTGACATGATCCCAAACCTGCTTGTATTAAAGACATCATAAACCCTTCCATATGTATGGTTCATTATCACATGCTGCCTTTTTGGCAAACCTACGTCAAATGAGCTCATGCATAATCAAGGCCCAGTTCCTGACAGCCGGCTATACCCAGTTCACAACCCTTCACCCCATCACAGTTGGCACTAATGGGTATTCTTATTGGCAATCCCTATAAAGAGGAGAAAGATTAATTGGCCACACACACTGATTTACAAAACGATGGAACTGGTTTCACAAAAAGAGTGGCTGAGGCATAATGGTAAGAAATGCAGATTCAGACTTCCATTGCCACTAGGCTTTAAGACAGGCAGAAAATAATATTGTCTCCAAGGCTACGAAGACTACTCTATTCATGGTCAAAAAAATTAATAACTTTCCAAACCTTATTTGTATTCTGATTGCAAGGAAAAAGACATATACTCCTCCTCACAGCCACAGTGAAGTCTTTCTTTATCTGTCTGTTGATCTGCATGTTGTGAATTGCATAGCATCTAATTTACTTCCACTGGTAAAAAGGTGTCATAGCTACATCACTCATCCAATTAATTTGGATATTCTTCTTGCTCTTTTGTGAGGAAGAGGGCACAAAGAGCACCAACAAATTTTCTTCCACCTCACTCTGAATGCTATTTTATCCTTTTAAAAAATCACATTGTGTTTCTGTGCGAGTACCTTCAAAGCGTTCTGCTCAAGTTAACTATT
Organism: Anolis sagrei; assembly: GCF_037176765.1. Lineage (NCBI taxonomy): Eukaryota > Metazoa > Chordata > Lepidosauria > Squamata > Anolidae > Anolis > Anolis sagrei. Next base: position 232,734,535 of record NC_090023.1, read on the forward strand.
AATTACTGCTAGACTACTTCTAGATTCAGGCCCTCCCCAAATACCCAACCAGATTTAAGCATGAATTTTAAACTCGTGCCCTGTCCTTAATCTCTGTTCTGTGTATTTTAATATGTATTTTATATAAAAAATACATTTTAATATGTGTATTTCTGGAATGTTTGCAATGTTTATGTGTTTTAATTGCCATGAGGAGAGGTGGGTAAGATAATAATAATAATAATAATAATAATAATAATAATAATAATAGGTAAAAGGTAAAGGTAGTCCCCTGACATTAAGTCCAGTCATGTCTGACTCTGGGGTGTGGTGCTCATCTCCATTTCTAAGGCGAGGAGCCAGCGTTGTCCGTAGACACCTCCAAGGTCATGTGGCCGGCATGACTGCATGGAGCGCCGTTACCTTCCCGCCGGAGCGGTACCTATTGATCTACTCACATTTTGCATGTTTTCGAACTGCTAGGTTGGCAGAAGCTAGGGCTGACAGCGGAAGCTCACGCCGCTCCCCGGAATCGAACCTGCGACCTTTCGATCAACAAGCTCAGCAGCTCAGTGCTTTAACCCACTACGCCACCGGGGGCATAATAATAATAATAATAATAATAATAATAATAATAATAATAAGCTCGAACATGTTCCATAGTGACATAGTTTGTTTGGTTTCTAGTTGATGTCAACTTGGATCTTAAGAAACTTGGGGGTGGGGTGGGACTACAGTAGCCAGACTCCCTCAGCCACCATGTAGTTTTAGTCCAAATAACTTTTCCAAGTTCAGAATATGCCAGCAAGATCATTTAACAGAAGATGCCAGCAACTGAGCTTGAGATGTTGGACATGCAAAGCATATACTCTGCTACTGAGTTTTAGGCCTTTCCCAAATACATCTGAAGGAAATCAAAATGAAATCTTTTTCAGCTTCAGTGCTATTCACATGTAAACAATGTTGGAAACTATTCAGTTCTACAGAAGAAGAAGGCGGGTACATGAATATTATTCTGCTTCCTACCTCCTAAAGTGTTCTGTGTTTCATATCTAAAGACTGAGGGAGGAAGAAATGTTATTCTGCTTATAAATCATGACACAAATTGTTCTACAGCATTTTCACTGCACTGCCTCTCTTTTATTCAATGTTTTGCTGCATTATGTTCCTCTTCATCTGCAATAACCTTTGACAAAAACAGGAGTTTTATTAATTCTGTCTTGGAATGAACTGAAGTAGTTCAGATTGTATAGTTAAAGGGAATTGCATAATTTACATAGAGACAATCAATAAAACAATTCTTTAATGCCCCCTCAAGTGCATAATCTCTCTTATTATTGCTGAAACTATCACATTATGACAACAACAAATATATTCTAAGTAAAATCCTTTGCGATGACTTAAATATGTATTTAAACTCATGTTAGAGTATGAAATATCAATGGGAAAGTCAGTTTTGCTGATATATCCTTAATGAATTTACAAGTGCCATGGAATCAATACTAACAGTAATTTGAATATTGGAAAAACTTCACGAGCAAATATGTTTTCCCTCTTTTCTACAATTTCTCTGAGAACAATCACAATTTGTTTCTTCCCCTTATGGTATACCAAAGTTTATACAAATATAGATGCATACATGTATTGAAACATGCTTATGTATACACACAAATACACACAGTCCATGGCTAAGCCCCCATTGAGCTGCCTAGGGTACTTTTGCCCTCTTAACCCCCCCCCCCCCCACACACACACACATATTGATATTGCTATTGATATTTCTGAAACCCTTCTTTCTTTTTATTGTGGACCATGTGGTGTGCTAGTTACAGCATTAGATTAAACGTTGGGAGATCTGGGTTCTAGTTGACATTGAGCTATAAAACTCAGTGGGTGTTCTTGGGCCAATCACTCTCTCTCTCAGCTTGACCTACTTCACAGGGCAGCTGTCATGATAAAATATGAAGGAGAAGCTACAGTGGAATTACTTTGAACATACTGAAAGGAAGGTGAAGTATAATGCCACTGATTTATTAATTACATCTGACTTTGCTTTTATGCCACAGTGCCCTTGTATGAACATTTATTTTCACCCATGGAACAGAAATATCATCCCAAAATTCGGGAAGAGGAAATCATAACATTGTGAAAGAAGACTGTGATAGGGTAGTGACCAGATTAATGCTATTTTGTCATGAGTTCTCTTCCTTGATTATTCTAAGGTGAATTGGAATATTAGAAAATGGAGACACACTTTCTTCTTCTTGACGTGTATCGCCCACAAAAATGACATTATTTTACTGTGTCCTCTCATATTGAAGATTTCAAAACCATGTAAGAATTTGATATTACCAAGGTTGCTCCATAGAAATAACATCTGGTTGAACTAAAATGATCCTCATGTAGTTAGTTTTGCTACTTCATCACACTAGAGAATGAATCCACTTTAAGGTTTGTAGTTCTGGGAGGAGCCTTTAACAGCCTCACTAAACTACAAACCCCAGAATTCTGCATGAACGAGAAACCAGATTTAAAGTGGATTAATTCTCTAGTGTGATGAGGTCCTATTAGAAACTCCCAGCAGCTTGCAAAATTCTGCTATGTTGGTGTTTTTTTTTTCCCAAGAGACATGGCACCATAAAAATGAATGCTGACTGGGCTCTCCACATCACAACACACACACAAGCGGCCCCGGGTGACTGAGAGCTACATCTGGATATTATTTTAGAGCACAGAAGACCTAGGGTTACCAATTATAATTTTCAATTGAAAAGGAAAGACACTTACGTCTTGATTGGACATATCCCAGTAAGGCCTCTCCCCATATGACATTACTTCCCACATTACAATTCCATAACTCCAAACATCACTGGCAGATGTAAATTTACGATATGCAATTGCTTCTGGTGCAGTCCACCTGATGGGAATCTTACCACCCTGCAAGTAAATCAAGAAAGACACACACATATATAACAGCAAGCACTTTAGGTATATGTGAATATCATACATAATTTATCTAAAATAATGAGCAGATTACCATGAAAAGATGCAGACTATGCTATTAATTTCCTATTCTATGTACAAAAGGAATTTGGCAATGAGCACATAGCAAGCAAAAAATCAGGTTTCTAAACTGCATGTTTGCTGTTAACAGTACTGGAAATATGAAGGTCAGTATGGAGGGTAATTGGAAAAGGTAGAATTTTGTTGATGGGCTGAATTTTTGATGTTTTTCTTACAGGTGGGTAACCTGTGATGCTCCAGATATTCAAAGACATAGTTGGTTAGTCTGGAATACCAAAACACAAAGGGATCTTATAGTACCTCAGAGACTAAATGAGAAAACAAAATTAGTAGTATGCGCTTTCCTAAATTAAATCTCACACCAGAAGAAGTGGATTTAGTCTACCAATGCTTATGTTGCCAACTTCTTTCTCTCAGTTAGTCTCTAAAGTAGTGTATTTCAGATATTATTGATTATATAGTTCACACCAGACACAAAAAGCATCATCAATGTCAGCTCAAGAACTGTAAGCTGAACATACTTTTTGTAAGATAATTGTAGGAACACACCTGAAAGCTGCAGTTGTGCTGTATGCCTATATAAAACCTAATTAGATCATCAGTATTGTGTCAAAGTCAGTATCATTCTCATTGTTTGATTTTACTTGCTTGATAAAAAACCATAAAGCTGTCATAGATTTTCCCATTTCTTTATCCTAATGAACTAATTATTCCTGCCTTTCTTCATTCTTTTTATATAACTACTACAATGGCTTCTAGGCTTTATATCAAACCCCCTTAAAATTGTCACTATCACCACAATTAAGACTAGTTCATGTTGACTAATTTGGGATTATTTCATGGTATTAAATGCTTACCCTTTAAATCAGATGGAACAAAATGTATCCACAGAATGTGAATATTTAGTATTGAAAAATGTGGTCTAACTGAGCAAGGCTGTCTGCATTTATCAAGCAGCATGTTAACACTGACAAGGAAAAATTAGCTTGGGTTCCTGTCTAATTTTATCACAAGCAGAAGGATTAAGTCGTAAGTTAAAATGCTGCGGGAAGCAGAATATAATAGCATTTCCTGTATTTGCCTGACCAGCTGATTTGGAAAATAGCCAAGGAATCATGAATTGTTAAAATGTATGTGGGATGGGATGATGAGGGGGGCTCTAGAGGGGATCCAAGAAATTAATGCCCATTTTCTTAGCTAATGTCTTAGGCAAAAGGATATAAACATTTATTAAAACTAGAATAATTAAATATACAGAAGAATAACCCTTGCCTCAGAAGCATCACTATGGTTTCCTCAAAGAAGTCCTGCCTCACAAAGTATTTACAATTATTCCTGAATGCCAACAAAGATGTAGCTAGGAATAAGCCATTAAGTATTGCATATATATCAAACTTCCCAAAGCATATACAAAAAAAAAAAAGCTAAACTTAGTCATCAGGTAAGATGAATCAATAACTAGTGAAAGAGGAGGAAGTAGAAGGAGGAGTAAATTGAAAGCTCTCTCACAATGAAGGGAAGTAAGCCATGGCTCCCTAAGGAATCTATCTTGAGTCTGGTGCTATTTAATTTATTTATGAATCAGACGGACTAAAGAGATTAACACAAAAATAGAGCCAAGTTTGCAGATGATACCAAATTATTTAGGATGATAAAAATTTGAGCTGACTGTGAAAAGTCAAAAGGAGTTCGAGAAAACCATCCAGAAGTTCAGTGTAAGGGTAATAAGATCCCATGTTTATACATTTTCAAAGGATAGGTCTATCGACACTGATTAGCCATGATGGCGAAGTTCAGCTACCAGATTCAAAGGAAGTGTATCCCTTAACATTATTGCAGCACATCATTCGGCCTTCCCATATGTAATATTATTTGTATGTGTTAGACTATAACCCAATTATGCTCAGACGTATCAGGGATAATTGGTGTTGCAGTGTAACATATCTAGAATATGTGGAAGTCTGATGTTTAAATTTCCCCATGGCAGGCGACCACTTAGTGTGAACAAAAAAAGGAAAAATAATAATTCAGAACTATTAAGCAGTTCTTTAATGAATTTGTCCCTTTCAAGTATGGAAATTCCTCAAGATGGGTGATCTTACCATTCAAGCTTCTGTTCAAAGAGATGCTGACCAGATGGGAGGGATGGGTAGCCCCCAACAACAAAAAAATGTTTGTTTTTTTCCTATGTTGGCTCATTCAAGCCACTGCAGGAACAAAATGAGATTACGACTACTGAAAATCATGTGCATGTCAGGCGAGTGAGGAAGGATGGTGATCATTTTCAGCTTTCATCTTTTTGCTTTGACCTGAGTGTTTTCATTATCTAATGTGTGTGTGGAAAAGGATAAACATCAAGGATTTTGCCCCCAAAGTTGCTCTTTCCACTTCATTCATTCACTGGAACCATTCATACCTATAGGAGTAAGGAAATGAATCTCCGTTTCCAGATTATCTGCTGTGGGTCAAAAAATGAAATTCTTCAAAACCACTTTACATCTTTATGTAAAGTGATAAAACAAGGCAGATGGGAGGACCTACACTTTACTTTAAAGAAGTCTGGCCAATCTTCCAGGAAAGCAAATTCTTTTTTCTTTACTCCTGCCAATTTTTGGGGGAAGGGGCACAGAAGGAGGAAGTCCAGATGTGCTCAAATTCACAGGGGACTGAAATCATCTGTTGTCCACTTCTGCTTTACATACTCCCCAGAAAGTTGTAAAGTGCTGGTCTCAATGGCCCATTTCATTAGTATCAAATGTCTTCCCCAGCTGCATCTTTTTGCCCCTTGGCTTTCTCCAGATTTCTCAGATGTAAAAGGGGGATATTTTACATCTTAATATTATCAACAGGAGCACTTGATTGCACTAACTCATCCTCTCAATTCATATTGAAGCCAGCCAATCAATTGAGAAATCTGAAATGGGGTTGCAATTTTATGGAGATTTTTTTGCCAAATTAATGGCATTATACAACCCACTGCAAGAATGAAAACTGATGCATGCTCCTCCCATGGCTGCCCACTCTGACCTACATGAAGAGACTGTGCTGAATATTGTTATGCCATTGTAGCTCTTCTCTGATATTTTCGGGATGTTCTAATCAAAACTAACCAGCAGAATCTTTGGGGTTTGACGTTTCATTCAGTGCACATTTAACAGAAAAGTGCTTTTTGCTTTTGCGTGACTTTTTTATTGGCAATATCTGTACTTGCACATTTCCTGAAAGCATTTATGTGGCCTCTGTTGAAGACAGGAAGTTGGCACCACTGATGTGGTTTGGGCTACAACTGTCTTTTTTCACAGATTATGGTCAATGGCATCAGATTGGTGAATTCTGGACTAACCCAGCTTTATTCTGAACCTGGGGTGTATTATATGTTGAGTGACCAATCTTTTACATAAACAGCTTTTTATATATTTCCACCCACATTTTGTATTTTAAACTTTATCTTCACCATCACTTGATATCCAACCACCAAACTGTTCCTAAGGCTGAGAACACAGCTTGGCAATTTGTACTTCTAGTTACAGGGGAAAACTTTGAGAGAAAACATGAGCCCACATACAGATTTCTTGTACCCCTGGGATTTAGTGTCTTTGGATGGCAGCCAAGGTACAGGATCTTTCATTTACTGTGGCAATGAATAAAAGTACATTTTTGCCCACATAACCCATATGGCTGATTTGGCTTGGGTTATTCTTTATTTCATTTCAAAAGAACACATATAATCTGAACTTCCTTCTGGCTACTAAGTTATGGAACTCATCCAAATTGTCCTGAATAGTGATACTGGAACAAGACAATACACTATGATGCAAATTATAGATATTTGTTGCAGTTCTCTTGGAAGGGAAAACACTTTACTATATTTGCACTCTCCAAATTGAAAGGAAGGCCTTTCAATGGTTTACCTCCTGCCCTTCTGTTTGAACACAGCTTTCTAGAAATCTGTCTTGGCTCAAAACCACACTGCCCTTGTTAGTGAGAAATTGCAGGGCTGGACAGCATTAAGCCCTCACAAGGCAAATTGCTCTCCCCCTTCCAAATTTAATGAACTGCATGTTCATTACAGGGGATATGTGTGAATTAAACAGCACAAACCGAGTTTCTCTCACAATCGCTGTACTTGGGAGAACAGATGGAGAATTGCAGGCATTTAAAAGGAAAACAAATTTACAAATCTACATTATAAACCTTGTTTCTCCTTTTATCCTGATGTGTATAAACTTCAAGGGTGTTTGTGATCATCAGGATAATGCTTTACAAGCTGCAGTACTTGCCTCATTAGATTTTGCATACAAATGACTAAAATCCATCTAGCAGAGTCAGTCAAACAATGGCTATAAAATCCTATTATCCTACACTTTTATTTAACATGCCTACACATGTATGAACATGTCATGAGTGTAAGCGAGATGCATATACATGTCAAGAGTTAATAATAATGCTATAACTTTCTTTCCTCCTTTTTTGCAATAAATGTTTGTTATTTATAATAATGAGTGACAGAAGATGCATATTATTTGTATGAGGGATGGACAACTGTCACCCTGTGGGATCCATGGTTACCCCATTTTCCTTTCACAGATCACTTTGGTACTTCCAATATAACTGGAATTTGACTAGAATTATGTCAGGTCACTTCCAATTTAGTTTTTGACTAATTTTGTCACTTTTTTTGTTTTTCTTTTATTTTTGAAGCGTTGGATGAAGAACTGCCACATTTTTGGCTGTTTTTGAAATGCATGGCACCGTGGCTAAATCAATTGATTTTTTAAAGGGTTTTGGGGTCTTCGAGAGGTTTCTGTTTACCACACTTTCCCAAATCCTGTCTGTGTTGGATCCATTAAATCCATGAATTGCTTAACACACTTGCGTTAATATTAGTTCAATGGTTTTATTTGAGTTAGGGTTTGAATCAGTTAGGATAACTGATACATTTCTTAGAATTATAGAATAATAAAGTTGGAAGAGACCACATGGGGCATCTAATCCAATCCCCTGACATGCAGGAAAAGCACAATTAAAGTGCCCCTGACAGATGGCCATCCAGCTTCTGTTTAAAAGCTTCCAAGGAAGGAGAAGGAGAACATGGTAAATCAGCAGTTGCAATGCAGTGAAGAATACAGAAGGGAAGGGATGATGAAAGACAATGGAAAAAAGAACACTGAAGAAAAATAATGAAAGAACACTATTAAAATAAGAAAAATATTTGAAAAAAAGACACTAATTCAATTCAAAAGAAAAAGAAGATAATACTAAAGAGGTTGGGACAAAAAATCAGTGCCCCCAGGGTGATGTGAAACATGAGTGAATGGGGCTCAAGAAGATCCTGACCATTCCTGCATGTTTGCTAAATAATTTTGTATGTGGGACTAATATAGGTTACTATGAGCTAAAAATGGAACAGGTTATGAGCCAGCAAACAAATCAACAACATTCAACCCCAGAGTGGCTTAAAATGTACTGCTCATTCTTGACAGAGTACTGCATTGATAGTGGAGGCTGAAGAACAAAATAAAGGAGCTCCGAGGAGCATTTGTAGAATCTGCAAGGGAATTTATGAGTGTGGTCACTAAATGGCCAAAGGGCAGATCTGCACTGCAATGCTCTCTGTTCCAGAAATAGGTGCAAGAAAATGGCTGTCAAAATATATTGTGTACCCTACCCTGCCTTTATTTGTCTGAATGGGCCAGGAGATGTTTAAAAATCATGGCTAATAATAATAATAATAATAATAATAATAATAATAATAATATAAGAGGTTCCGAAATTTTACCTAAGAAAGGTTATGATGACATGAACAATAGTTTTACAGCTTAACTGCTTCAAGCATACAGAGTTTATCAACTCCAGAAATAGTATGATTCTCAGTGTACTTGTACATAAATTGAGGGGTGGAGAGAGGGAGGGAGAGAAGGAGGTGGCGGAAGAAAAAAGTCACAAGAAAAGGAAATCCTTGTCTTGGTAGAAACAAATGACTAAAGTTCTAAACAATAGACATTTTTTTGCCTTACCCTTGTAGTATAAGCTGCCTCAGGGTCATCTTCCAAAACACGAGACATGCCAAAATCTGAAACCTTGCAGACCAAATTGCTGTTGACAAGTATGTTTCGAGCAGCTAGATCCCGATGCACATAGCTCATGTCAGACAAATACTTCATTCCAGAGCCAATGCCACGAAGCATTCCAACCAACTGGATTATTGTAAATCTGCCATCATTCTTCTGTAAGAAATAAAATAAAATATATAAATAAAATTTGCAGTGATAAAGAACACATCACTTTACCTCAATGTTTCTTTTATGACCCAGAACAGAGATGAGGAGAAAATGGCTCTCCAGATGTTGCCAGACTGGAACTCACATCACCCTTTACCCTTGACCATGCTGATTATGGGAGTTTAAGTCTAACATTATGATGGAGAGCTATATCATTCAATGGATTCTCACATATCCTAGCATTGATATCCCATTCCAAATCTGAATGAACAAAGATCTTTGTAAGCATGTAGGTATTTGTTGACTAGATAATACAAGTAACAGGGGTCAGGATCTTTCTGATCCTGTATTCTAAAAACACTAAGAAAGAATTAAAAGAAAACAAAGCAAATATAGAAATACTCATAAAATCTTGGACAATTTAAGTAATGAAAAAAAATATGTATCTGATTAGCCTTATAGCTACACTGACATTGGACCCTCATTCTATCACTGGTAGGATGGGATGCAGCACTTTCCTCTGAAGTTCAGTTCTCCTGGAGACTTTGTATACACTCACTCCTTACTTTGGGACCCAATTCTTTCAAAGGCTTCACACTTTGGAACAACAAACATATCTTTTAAAGAGTGTACTGTTACATTACTGTTTTTTTCTTTATCATCTAGTCCAGTCCATCAGCAAAGCTCAGTCCAGTGGCTTTTGTGCTAGTTTCTTGGGATGTATGGAATGTCCCACTTTTAATTAACCCACAGCAAAGTGAGACTTTTAATGAGAGTTTTAATCAAACCTGCTTTTGATTAAACATGGATTACTCAGGGCTTAGTATTTTATGCTTCACCTCCAAGTTGCCTTTCTATTCCTTCCAACAGCTGCAGTAGAAAAGCACACCAGTAAGCATCACTGAAAGATAATTTGGTCTTCCTAGCCACAAAGAATAAATATATCATTCTGTTTCCCACTTTGGGTTTATTGTATTGCAAGTACCTACCCTGAGAAAAGCATCCAAAGAGCCGTTCTCCATATACTCAGTTATGATCATGACAGGTTTGCCTAGAATTTGGAGGGAAAAAAGACAAAATTGATAGATTCAGATGACTATGGGATATTTTTCAAAAAATACAGTTCCAAAAGCTTCCTACTTAGGTAGAATGAGGAAAAAAGAAAGAAAGAATACAAAACTATAGTGTTTGAGAGTTCCAGCCAGAAGATTAACACTTCAGCTGACTCATTGACAAGGTCTTTAACTACGGTATACACCAGAGTCTCCAGAGAATATAAGAATCCATAATTGCTCACTAAAGAGAAATGGCAATGCTGTAATAGACCCAAATAGGTCTATTTGCACATGGAGTAATGTAAAGATAATTGCATCATTTGCTAGGGAATTGGTATGTCCGTAGGCTTTTGGTTAAGAAAAATCAAAAGTTATGGTCTGAGAGATTCAGACTGTCAGTTGTAAGACAAGATTCAGGTGTGGCATAAACAACCATTTCCCTTCTATTTACTGAATTCATAGCCATTATTTGGTCATATAAAAACACACTGCATTCATTTTCTTCATATTGAAGGAAGCAAGGACAAATTAATCAATGAACTCTATGCTGCAAAAAAAGTTTTCAAAATAAATATATATTTAGCTGAAAATTGGCTTGCTTACAGATGTTATACTAAATATTATATATTGATGCCTTTATATTTAAATATTATCCATTAATATATTAGTATGCACTATCCACACTCATATTGTCAAAGTATCTTGCAAACATATCACCACTGATCCATTTGCTAACCCCCCAAAAGTGAGACCATCAATGGGATTTGTTTCACTGCTGATTTACCATTCAGTCATCGATTCAATATACTCTAGTAGGGCTCCAATTTAAATTAGAGCTTTCCAGGTTGCCTTCTTACTTTGAGGTGCTAAGGTGTCACTGTGATTTAGAATCAGATTCTCTAAACACTCTTGATTCAAAATGTGAAGAAAATTGTTGAGAGGATGAAACAACTCCCGTGTCCAGGTTGAACTAATTTGAAGTTGTTTAACATAGAAAAATGGTAATACAGTAATGGTAAGTAAAAGATAACAGAAATGTATAATATTCTACATGGTGTGGAAAAAGTGAATTGGGAAAAGCTGCTCCCATTGAACTAGAACTCGAGGCCATCCACTGAAGCTAGATTCTGAGATATTTGACATCATAAGATGTAATGATGGACCCCCAATTGTATAGTTTTTTTAAAAAGAAGAATGGATAAATCTATGAAGAATTTAGTTGTTACTCAGTACGGTCACAATGGAGATATTTTCCCTGAACCAGTACTATTTGCTATGGTCTCAGGGATACTAATACTAGAGGTGGGAAAACCAAGTGCACTGCCACCCTGAAAATAAAATTGCTACCTCAACCAATTTCTTTCTTCAGGCACCAATTTTTGTTAAGCATTGCAGTAGCATAAAACCTCAGTCGAGAATACAGAAATATAGTTTATGCATTCAAATAAAAGAGACAGACAAAGTGCCTAAGGAAACTTGAACACAGCAAAGAGTTCCTCTGTGTGAACAGTTTTCAGTGCTTCACTCACTCAGGAAGCTGAAGGAAAATTTCACTTGAGGAACAATATCTTTATTTTGCCCCAACACAATGGCGGCTATTTATTTATGTATATTTATTTGCCGTATTTATACCCTGCCCTTCTCACCCCAAAGGGGACTCAGAGCAGCTTACAAGTAGGCAACAACTCAATGCCGCTTATATAGAAATACAATAAAATAAACATTTTGTTGTTGTTCATTCGTTCAGTCGTTTCTGACTCTTCATGACCTCATGGACCAGTCCACACCAGAGCTCCCTGTTGGCCGTCACCACCCCAGCTCCTTCAAGGTCAATCCAATCACTTCAAGGATCCCATCCATCCATCTTGCCCTTGGTTGGCCCCTCTTCCTTTTTCCTTCCATTTTACCCAGCATCATTGTCTTCTCTAAGCTTTCTTTTCTTCTCATGATGTGGACAAAGAACTTCATCTTTGCCTCTACTATCCTTCCCTCCAATGAGCAATCGGACTTTATTTCCTGAAGTATGGACTGGTTAGATCTTTTCGCAGTCCATGGCACTCTCAGAACTTTCCTCCAACACCACAGTTCAAAAGCATCTATCTTCCTTCGCTCAGCCTTCCCTATCGTCCAGCTCTCACATCCATAGGTGACTATGGGGAATACCATTGCTTTGACTATGCGGATCTTTGTTGCTAGTGTGATGTCTCTACTCTTCACTATTTTATTGAGATTAGACATTGCTCTCCTCCCAAGAAGTAAGCATCTTTTGATTTCCTGGCTGCAGTATGCATCTGCAGTAATCTTTGCACCTAGAAATACAAAGTCTGTCACTGCCTCCGCGTTTTCTCCCTCTATTTGCCACTTCTCAATCATTCTTGTTGCCATAATCTTGGTTTTTTAATGTTTAACTGCAACCCAGTTTTTGCGCTTTCTTCTTTCACCTTGATTAAAAGGCTCCTCCTTGCTTTTGGCCATCAAAGTGATAGCATCTGCATATTTAAGGTTGTTAATGTTTCTTCCAGCAATTTTTACCCCAGCCTTGCATTTGTCAAGCCCCGCACATCGCATGATGTGTTCTGTATACATGCTGAATAGGTTGGGTGAGAGTATACAACCCTGCCATACGCTTTTCCCAATCTTGAACCAGTCTGTTATTCCATGATCAGTTCTTACTGTTGCTACTTGGTCCTTATACAGATTTCTCAGGAGAGAGACAAGGTGATTTGGTATGCCAATACCACCATGAACTTGCCACAATTTATTATGATCCACACAGTCAAAGGCTTTAGAATAGTCAATAAAACAGAAATAGATGTTTTTCTGAAACTCCCTGCCTTTCTCCATTATCCAGCGGATATTAGCAATCTAGTCTCTCGTTCCTCTGCCTTTTCTAAACCCAGTTTGTAGATTGGGCAACTCTCGCTCCATGTATTGCTGGAGTCGTCCTTGCAGGATCTTAAGCATTACCTTACTAGCATGAGAAATAAAGGCACTGTACAAAGGTTTGAGCATTCTTTAGCATTTCCCTTTTTTGGTATGGGGATATAAGTTGATTTTTTCCAGTCTGATGGCCATTCTTGTGTTTTTTTCATATTTGCTGGCATATGGCATGCATCACCTTGACAGCATCATCTTTCAAGATTTTAAACAGTTCAGCTGGGATCCCTTGTTGTTAGCAATGCTTCTTAATAAACATATGCATTAAAAACATAGAATTAGAAACATCTAAACATTTAAACCAATGATTAAAAGTTACTCTAGTATTCCACAGCCTGTTTTTGGGCTTCTCTTGGGCAACTATTGGGATACTATGTGAACAGAACACTGAAGTCTCTGAATGATTCCAATATAGCACTTATATACTCAAGGCCTGTAGTTTGTAAAGATCGAGATGGGATCTTATAGTTAGGTACAGGAACATGCTGGGAGCAGTACCACATATGCATTCACCATGTACGGATTAGGAGAGGGGAGCCTTCTCACAAATACGAGGAAGAGGAATCTGTTTAAGTAAACAGAAATTATTCCTGACCAGAGAAATTTAATGAAGGCCAAATAGTTTTTCCATTTAACAAAGGATATATATCCACCAGTGGGAACTGCACAAATGTTTGGCTAGCAAAAATTGGGCCCCTGTGAAATATTTTCATATTGAAAAGCTCTTATAATTGTGTCTACATTAGCACATTTTTCACTCAGCAGGTTGCCTCCACTTGCAATTCTACTAGGAGCTCCTATTTCAGAAATAACTTGTTTTGATTAGAAAACAATATGCTAAGGAATATTAATGTCCTGTCAATTTTGCACCTTTGCAATTTTTAAATTTTTTTGTTGTTTTCATTAGGGACAGCTGGTTGAAGGCCGTTCTCGGAACATGTATGTTCATGACTCCCATGGCACTTGAAGACAGTGCCAAACTATTCAGTTCCCTGGTCTCATTCCACATTTCCGCATGCAAACTAGTCTGTATGTGAATTGAAAATCAGGCATCTGTAGCCCTAACTATCTTATTTGCATGAACAAAGGTTTCTCTTTTACCCACTCTCTATGTGTGCAAAAATCTAGGACAGCTGCATCAATATGAGCTTAGAAATTCTGGCCAGGAATTCAAATACTTAAAGGCAAAGGCTGCGGAAAATCACCCTCTTGATATATGAGCATTTACACCTCCTGATATTCATCAGTGAGAATGGAGCTCACTCAGACCAAATCTGCATATTTCCCCATGTCATTTACTCTTTGCAACTGTGACTAGTCACTTGACAGAACAAATAGATCTAAATGGGTTTTAATTAACCTTCTGCAATCAAAAGGTACTTTGTCAACTTAAAGAAATAAAGAGACACTCCTCATTTGAATATATTAATTCATAACTTCTGTAGTCATTAAACCTATGCAGAGAAGTGTTGCTGTGAGAGAAAGAAGATGAGATTCAATGCCCTTTGTCATCTTATTTTGCTCTAATTTCTCCAGTCAGCTTGTGGTGGTCCCTGAGTGGTACTGGGTAATGTGAAGGTATATACCTTCTCTTGGACTTTGATTCAACTATGTGGTTTTTGTTTGTTTATTTAAAAGAAAAGAAAATGATGTTTGTATTTATTTATTTAATTTAGATCCTTATTTATGTTTATATTGAAAATATGACACATTGGAGGCAATGATTAATCTGTCTTGGTGGAGGAACGACCATAATATGACTGTACAATTACCCATACTGTATGAAAAAATGGATCCAAAGAATCTACCCACAAAGGCTGACCACAAGCTCTAAAAGAGTGTGTTGTCATCCTGAGGTCAATTATTAAAAGTGCCTGATTCACCATTAATAATGTATTAGTGCTATCTTGCTAGCCTGCACTCCACACACTCTCTCCCGCACAAAACACACACATCAAAATGACCCCAACCATCTATCTTGTGTTGTAATTTCAGGAGTCTTAAATGCACCCATTTATCACAAAGACTCTGTAAACCTACAGGAAAAAAATTGAGATGAATGTCTGCCTAAGTAACCCTGTTTAGCAAATGGTAGCGGCTTGGAGGTGCCTCTGCTGGCTTGCAGCAAAAACATAAACTTTAAGGAATCAGGCAACAGATTGACTAGGTTTGGCCTCCCACCTTCTGTTGGGAATTTTAAATCATTTTAATGCAGTGACAAGTGCATTATGCAAATGCTATCTCATCATTTATAACTGTTACAGCTGTAACAGCTTGGGGGTCAAAAGCCTCGGTGGGATTTCAATACAAAGATCCCCTTGTTGATTCTCTGTTTCACTAAGGTGGTATGAAAATACTGTCTCTAGAGGGGAAAAATACTGCAGCTTAAAACAGAAATAACGTTTTAAAGGAAATAGATCTGTAAAATCACTTAAACTGTTCAGATATCAATCTAGGCTACTATGAAAATTCAGGAGGCCCTAAATGTGACAACCAAGCACAATTTTCAGCAAAGAAATTCATAGGCTTTTCTTTAAAATACTTGTGACTTGAAATGTAATCAGTGTTCTCACTATCTGCTGTTGAGTTTGATTACAAAGTTTTTTTAAAAAAAAAACCAGATAAATGTAGAATTACAGAGAAAACAAGCACTTGTATATCTTTTTTATCTGCCCATATGTAATTAACAATATTTATATTCATGATATGGAGCTCCTGGTAGCTCAGTGGGTTAAACCACTGAGCTGCTGAACTTGCTGACTGAGGGGTCGGCAGTTCAAATCCAGAGAGCAGCATGAGCTCCCACTGTTAGCCCCAGCTTCTGCCAACCTAGTAGTTTGAAAACAAGCAAATGTGAGTAGATCAATAGGTACCGCTTCACCGGGAAAGTGACGGTGCTCCATGCAGTCATGCTGACCACATGACCTTAGAGCAGACAACACCAGCTCTTCGGCTTGGAAATTGAGATGAGGACCACCCCCCAGAGTTGGACATGACTAGCCTTAACACCAAGGGGAAACCTTTACCTTGACTATTCATGATATAGGACTAAATTCAATGTTCCACTGGTATACATTTCCAAACTTTTCTCCTTCTATCTTGTAGACCGCAATGCTACCTGAAAATCACATTTGGATCATTCCCCAGCCCTCCAGTTGGTTTGGACAGGGAATAACAGGGAAAAGGATTGAGTATAATAGGGAAGAGCCCCCTTTTTGCTCTGCTATGGTAAGAACACCATTACAACCTATGAAATAATTTTGCAAATCTGAGCTCCTTATGTAACTAAAACAAGGACGTTTAAAAAACAAATACAATTGATAAATGTTATATTCTGTAATGGGCATTGTTCAGGATTACCTGGATACACTGATAAACTTTAATGGTTTAGTCAAACCAAACCACCCAGTAAAGTCTTTGGTTTAATAAAATGAAACACAAACTGAAAGCTCAACAGCTATTCCTTCCAACAATACCAACCTGGCTATGTTTTACAGTTAAACCCAGTGATCTCTCTGGAGCAGGGCCATCTCAAACAGTTAGGATCTGTACAGCATACACCCTGCCTGGTTTTTTGCTCTGGCAGGCTAACACAAATTTCACAGGTGCATTTGAATTCTAGCCTGAAAACCGTGACTGTGAGGTTTCACTCTATTTTTAGTGAGACCAGAGTTTACTGGTACAGTGAATGCTAATAGCCTTTGCGGGGATTGGGGAGGGGGGTATATACAAGGACAGATGTGGCTCAAAATGGAAATAAACACATGAAAGAAATCAGAAGACAGATATAAAGGAAGTCTCCTTCTCTACAGTGGTACCTAAAATTCCTCAAGCATATAATACTGAAAGTTTACTGTGCTGTGACTCTGACAAAATATTTTAGCTACTTTGATTACCACCTGCTTCTTTCCAACCCCATAAAATCTCACCTTGAACTTAAAAGATGATTTTCAAAAATACCCACTGGTACACCAATAAAAAGACATGGGAAGGGGAAAAAAAACATTCAAACGCAAATATCCTTCCATCACATCTCCCCTAAAACCTTGTAGTGTTATGTTTCCTTGTAAAATTATGCACAAGTTGCTTGGAGATAGAGTATCGGCTGTAACAATAAAACCATTTATAGCTGACAAGAAGATTAATGACTGCTTCTGCACTGATTTCCTCCTATTAGCTATCAGTGGATCCATCCCATCTGTCATTTCACAGCAAGACAGAGGAAAGCCCTGTACAGATTTAATTTCATAGTGACTTTGAAACTGTTCTGGTTAAAGGCATGGTCACACATGGTGTAATAGATCACGGCCTACTTACATTTTGTAACAACTCCTTCCAAGTGGATTATGTTGGGGTGGTCAAACTGCCCCATAATGCTGGCTTCGCTCAAGAAGTCCCTTCTCTGTTTGTCTGTATATCCAGCTTTCAAAGTTTTGATAGCAACACAGATCTCCCTCTTTCCTGGAACCTTGAGACGACCACTGCAAACTTCACCAAATTCACCTATGGAGTGGAGAATGAATGGATCTTGTTAATTCGTAGACTAATAGAGTTGGAAGAGACCACATGGGTCATCTAGTCCAACCCCCTGCCATGCAGGAAAAGCACAATCAAAGTATCCCTAACAGATGGCCATCCAGCCTCTGTTTAAAAGTTTCCAAGGAAGGAGCTTCCACCAATACTCTGAGGCGAAGAGTTCCACTGTTGAACAGCTCATATGGTCAGGAAGTTCTTCCTAATGTTCAGGTGGAATCTCCTTTACTATAATTTGAACTCATTGCTTCTAGTCCTAGTTTTAAGGGCAGCAGAAAACAAATCTGCTTTCTCTTCCTTATGACGCCTGTTTACATATTTATACATGGCGACTGTCTTGTCTCCTCTCAACTTTCTCTTCTGCAGGATAAATATACCCAGTTCTGTAAGATGATCCTCATAGGGAGTGTCTCCAGACATTTGATCATTTTAGTTGCCCTCCTCTGGACACGTTTCAGCTTGTCAATATCTCTTTTTAACTGTGGTGCCCAGAACTGGTCACAGTATTCCAGGTGAGGTCTAAGCAAAGCAGAATACAAAGGCACCATGGCTTCCCTCAATCTAGACACTATACTCCTTTTGATGCAACCCAAAATCCCATTGCCTTTTTTAGCTGCTGCACCACACTATTGGTTCATGTTCAACTTGTTGTCCATGAAGACTCCAAGATCTTTTTCACATGGACTGTTGTCGAGCTAGGCATCACTTATCCTGTATCTTTACATTTCAATTTTTTTCTGACTAAGTTTAGTATCTTACATTTGTCCTTGTTGAAATTCATTTTGTTAGTTTTGGTCCAGCTCTCTAATCTGTTAAGGTCATTTTGAATTCTGATCCTGTATTAGTTATCCTTCCTAATTTTGTGTCATCTGCAAACTTGATATTCATGCCCTCTAAACCTTCATCCAAAGTCATTAATAAAGATGTTGAACAGAATTGGGCCCAGCATTGAACCCTTCGGCACTCCACTAGTCACTTCTTTCCAGGATGAAGAGGAACCATTGGTGAGCACCCTTTGAGTTTGGTCACTTAACCAATTACTGATCCACCTAATAGTAGTATTGACAAGCCCACATGTGACTAGTTTGCTTGCAAGAAGGTCATGGGGGGACTTTGTCGAAAGCCTTACTGAAATCAAGATATGCTACATCCATAGCATTGCCTGCATCTACCAAGTTTGTAACTCTATTGAAAGAAGAGATAAGCTTAGTTTGTCATGACTTGTTTTTGAAAAATCCATGTTGATTTTTAGTAATCATGGCATTCCTTTCTAAGTGACTGCAGACTGCTTCCTTAATTATTTGCTCCAGAATCTTTCCTGGTATTGATATCAGGCTGACAGGACGGTAATTATTTGGGTCCCCTTTTTTGCCCTTCTTGAAGATAGAGACAACAATTGCCCTCCTCCAGTCTGCTGGGACTTTTCCTGTTCTCCAAGAATTCTCAAAGATTTTTGCCAGTGCTTCTGAAATGACCTCTGCTAGTTCCTTCAATACTCTTGGATGTAGTTCATCTGGCCCTGGAGACTTGAATTCATTTAGAGTTGCCAGGTATTCCTGGACTACTTCTATTTTGGGTTGCATCTTCCCTATTACCTTGTCCACTCCGTATTGCTCAGGTTGAACCCCAATCTCCTTTTGGGGAAGGCTGAGGCAAAGAAGGTGTTGAGCAGGTTTCCCTTTTCCCTATCCCCTGATAGCATTTCACCACTTTCTCCTCACAGAGGCTCTACCGTTTCCTTTGTCTTCCTTTTTCTACTGACATAACCAAAGAACCCCTTTTTATTGGTTAAATCTCTCTGGTAAGCCTGAGTTCATTTTGTGCCTTAGCCTTCTGAACCTTTCCCCTACATATGTTGGTTATTTGTTTGAATTCATCTTTGGTGATTTCCCCCCTTTTTCATTTGTTGTGCATTTGTTGTCCTTTAAATCTTAGCTCAGTTAAAAGTTCTTTGGACATCCATTCTGGTTGTTTTAAACCTTTTGTTTCTTTTCTCCTTGCTGGCACTGTTTGCAATTGTGCCTTCAGTACCTCACTTTTAAGAAACTCCCATTCATCATTAACTCTTTTAGTATCCCTGTCCATGGAATTTCCTGAAGTTAGCTCTCCTAAAGTATAGAATATGTGTATGACTTCTCTTAGCTTCACCCTTAATTTGTATCACAAACTCTAAGAGCACATGGTCACTTGCACCTAAGGATCAGATCCTCAGTGTTAGGATCAGATTCAAAATAGCTAATCCCCTTGTTGCCTCTTCTACCTCCTGACAAAAAAAATTATCTGCAAGGCAAGTGAGGAATTCGTTCAACTTTGTACTCTTGGCAAAGTGGTTTAGCCACTCTGAAAATATTATAGATAGATAAAGATGGAACCAAGGGGCCTGGCCATAAAAGTAATTAAGTAATTGCAAGAATTTATAATCCAATCATTATTAATCAATTTTTGCTAACCAACTGTCCTTAACTAAATATATATATATATTTAGCTTACCAACACCAATGACCTTTTCAATCTTTATGCAAGAAGCATCAATTTCTTTGGCAAATTCTCGCACAGCTTGGTTTGGATCTTCATATGTGAAGGGATCGACATATGTTCTAACACCTGTAATGCAAATACGTCTTGTCAAAGGTTGCTGCTTTAGACATGCAAACCATAAAATCACAGGCACATGTATACAGAAGACGAGTGAAGAAAAACAAACACCCAAAAAGACTGTGCAATCTTATTATACATAAGTCTTTCCACATATTCAAATAAGTAATCAACTTTTGCTCCAGGGCTGAATGTCACTGATAGAGGAAATATATTAAAGTCAACTTGTGTAACAAATAAAAATTGCTTTTTTAAGGGAGAGGGAGAGTACCAATACAATGCTTTTATTCTCAGTAGATTTTATTAGGAGCAATAATGGGTACACATATCTGATATTAAATTTCTTTTAGAGTTCCCCTTCCCATATGGAAGCCATTTCAAAATGGATGTCTAGAAGGAGTGACCTCCACAAATTCTATATGCAAAGAAATAAATAGTAGGTGGAATCTGAATTTTCTCTTGAAGATTATAAATAAATATTTCACCACAAAACAATTATTTCCAAAATCACACACAGAGATATCAATCCTTGTGACTGTTCAAAAAATGCTTTCATAGGATAATGTTACTATGAGTTTTCAACATGGGAAATTATTTTAAATAATTTGTGTGAATAGTAAGACTGAGCAAGTTAATGATATGGCAGTGTTTTTTACATGCATTTTTATTCAACATCAGTGCAACCATTCATTCCAGCAATCCAAGAGGAAATAAAAACATGTATGTAAAATGAGAGGCACACATGTTCAGGTATCAGATTTCTGTGTGGACAGGCACTTTTCTATTCTATATGCTTGCCTATTCAGGAGTAAGTTCTAGGCTGACGTCAACGAGATTTATTCACAGGGAGCTGTGGTATAGAGATGTGATACCCGTTTGTAACCTAAAATCTTAAAAGTCTGATTTAGATATCTATTAAATGGCTGAGGAAAGCCTGATAGGGCCTACGCATTGAAACATCTCTTTAGTTTCCTTCCAGCAGTGGGCAAATACTTTTTCATTTAACGGAGAACTATAAGTGTTGCATTGTTACAAATTATATTGTGTAACTTTAGAACATGTGCTTTTAAGATGGTTATACTTTAATTTTGGCTTTTTGTATGTTTTAATGGTAATCTTTTTTAATGTTTAAAGTACAGGATATAAATAGAAAGAAAAACAACAGGCATGGATTATGATAAATGTAAGTTACTTGGGATAGCCACAACAACTGAGGTATTTAAAATATCAAATACCATCTCCCCCCCCCCCCCCCCGCCCAAGAAAAAAAAGAATGCATACCAAATGCAGATGGGATGCATACTGTCCCCACCACACCCAAAAAACTACTGTTCATAAGTTCAGAAAATGCTGTGCTTTATTCCATCATGCCAAGGAAGGCTGGCTCCTCCCAAACCACTTTAACAAAATTATTACTGCTTTTCTAAAGTCTCAAATACCTTGCGAGATTTGAAAACGTACTCACATCTTTGCAGTAAATGCATTTGCTGATCACTACGTTTGGTGCAAAATAAGGAGATCTATAGTACAGAGTTTTGAGGAATCAAATCTTATTGAATTTCTAAATGATTGATTAATTTGATATGGCTCCTTTGTTGCATCTTCTAATGCTGCTGCTGTGGTTACTACTTCAGTTTTATGAGGCTGAACTCAAGGCGATGCAGAGGTAACAGCAGCTTCTGAAATTGCTGCTTCTCCTTCTCAGGAGGCATCATAGTTAAAAGTAAAAGTCTTATTTCAATACAGATACAAGAGAGGAAGAAACTGTGCAGATTCCAGTTATTTTTTTTAAAAAAATGAGGTAAAGCAACAATTCCCAATTTCCTTATTCCCGGAGATCTTTCTCCTTTGTCGGGTGAAACAGAAATGGCAGCTGCTTCTATCATGAAAATCTAGGAATATGTTATGAAAATGTACCCCCCCACCCACCCACCCACCACCAAGAACACCCAGAGAGAACATGCTTTGTGAACCACATCGACAAACCAAGCATCACTGTCTTTTACCTTGATTCAAATGTTTCTCCTCATCTGCTTCTTGCTTCGCCTTACTATATTTGCTCCGTCTGTTGAAATGAAAAAAGAGCATTATAAATCAAAATAAATACCTTACATAATGGTGAAATGCAATTCTTCCAGACCTGCCAACACTTGCATTAGTAGACCTGCCAAAACATGTTCTCTCTGCTCCTTCAGTCAATGACTTAACCTAAACTTAAACCTACTTGTAACAACAGAAACTGTCAACTTACTTGGATGGCACTAAATATTATGATCAATCAAAACAATACTCTGCATTTGGAAAAATCTGTTTTGTTGTTTGTTGTTTTTGTTTGTGCATTAACATGAAGCATTTCTGTGTCAAATTTGGAAACACTAGTTGTGTTTTGTGCTGATCTGTACAAGTATGTAGCAATTATGGTATTTGTATGTAGTCGCCAGATCTGCAAGTAAAATCTAGTTGATGTTTAAATATAAATTACAAGCATATCCCTGATTAAGCTGTTTTCACCCTCCTCATGTGCATATAAATAACATATTATTCTACAGCTTCATATTAAGACTATTCATATTATTACAACACACGTTCTATGCATAATATTTATAACTTTAATTTCCCAATAAGGGTTTTTATAAATGTAGCAGCATCTAAAAATCTAATAAAATAAAAGCTTTTTATAAAGAAAGAACTTTGACATAGTTAAAAGCAACTACCAACTTCAGTTGATCTTAGCATTGCTGTATGTTCTTAGGTCCTTCGGTTTGGCCCATAAGATGAATATACCCAAGGAACAAGTATTGCTAAGAAGTATAATTCAAAATTGCCATCTTCTAGGACTACTACAGCTTTTGCTGCTTTTTCCTATGAAGTCCTATGATTCCCCAAATACATACACACTTCAGCACTGCCAAATCTACAATGTTCATGGACATCCTTAACACATTTTTGGATCTATATCCTGGCAAACTATCTTTGAAGTCACATGAGGAAACCCTTTCAGATTTATAGAATCGATAGGTGACTTCAAGGTATGCTTTCTCTTGTATACACATGCTTTCTTACATGTTTTGTCTTTACTCTTTGTTCTAATTGAAGCACATTTAATGTATTTTGCCCCTAAGTTTATATGTAAGATGGCTTTATACCTTATATTAGAAGTGCAATACTATGGCAATGAAATGTGCACTAACAAGGAATTAACTGCGTTCCTCATGAAGACTGCCTATACAAGGACATTACATATATGATTCTTCTCCAACATGGCAGCCTTCAGATATTTTGGACTACAGTTTCTGTCATCCACTACTGTCCATGTTAGGTTGGGGTGATGGAAGATGTAGTCTAAGAATCCCAATGCACCAGGTTGAGGAAGTCTGTTACATCTTATACAAATGGTTTGAATATGGAAGCAGGACTCTAGAGACCTTGATTGGAATCCCTGCTCAACTATGGAAACCCAAAAGTCACCATCTTAGCTTCAGAGGAAGGCCATAGTAAATCTTCTCTGAACAAATCTTGACAAGAAAAACACATGATGGGTTTGCATTAGGGTCATTGTAAGTGAGAAGGAACTTGAAATCATACAACAACAAATACACACAAATCCAATGACAAACTGAGTTTATATCAAAGTTTAGCATAGAAATCTCTCTCTCTCACACACACACACACACACACACACACACGAGCGCGCGCACGCGCGTTAAGTCTATAAAAATAAGGACACAGTACATAAACTGTTCTGTTTAGATGAAGATCTGGAAACTTCTGGCCCTCCAGACTGTCAGTCATTACTGCCCACTGTTCATCAACATGACCTAAAGCTAAACGGATAACACATTGCAGCTGATTCAAACTTATACATAATTTGGACTCATACACCTCTAGTCACTTAATTTATATATGCATTCTCTTGCCAGAAGCAGAGAAAAATTGGCTTAAAATCCCCCTTTTATTTTGCTTTAACATAAAAGCACTGCAAGGAAAATGGATACACATGTTCTGAAGAAAGAAGAAACTAAAAAGAGGACAAGAACACTTTTTGGTCCTTCTAATTACAGCTTATTAGCTGTTAATAAAGGCTTCCCAACCTACGATTTGCTTCAGTTCTACTCAGGTCACCTGTTGAGCTTTTGCTTTGGGTGGGAGACTGCTGGGGCCTATTGTCTTGAAAAGATACTTCCCTCTGTTGCTTCCCACCCAGACACTCATTACTAAGTCACTGGGAGGCCATGGGAAGTTCTCAGGATGCCTGAGGAATGCTAGGCACAAGCTCGTATTCATAAGACAACTCACCTGAATGACAAAAAGAAGCCTTTGTCACAGCACTCAGCCTCATAATTATAGGGATTTGGGTGACAGTGATTAAATGGGAGGCGGGGTCCAAGGAAGGGAATGCCAGCATTTTGAAAAACTGCAGGGGTCAAAGAGCCCAGGACAGTCCACAGGTGGGACTTTAATATAAAGGAGAGGTGTGTCTTAAAATTTGACAGGCAGACAGGGCACAGGACAAATGAGAGCCAAGCCGTATTAGCAGGTATTGTAGGAAAACAGCATGGAACCATATACTTTTCTCCTTGCCAATGCACCAAAGCTGGCAACTTCGACCTTCTTAAATCACAGTGAGGGAAACAAAGGCAGTAAAAAGCTTAAAAGAGCTTCTTGAATAACGTGTTGGAGCAGACACAGAGGAGGCTGTAAGCCTGCCAAAACCCATCACTACAGGGACCTCAGTGGAACTCTAGTCTCTTAATTCTAGATAGTTTGATTTATCTAGTTTGTGATTATCATAAAAACAGCTTTTAGTGAAACAGTATCTAATGAGATACAAACACAAATGAAGCAACACTCTGTACCACTCTGCGCCCTTTTGGAAAGCACCTTGTAACACTCAGCAGTTACATTTCAATCATTTATTTATGAAAATTATTTATGTTGCACCCTACCCATGTAAAAACAACACTGGGGCAACAAGTCCAAAGCCATAAAAAGACACAACAAAGTATCAAATAAACAGCTATAGCAGAATGATCTATCTGCAGAGGAAACAAGTATCAGGTTCTCTAAAGATCTAACTAGTTAACCACCTAGTAGGGACCACCTGTGCAAACACCAATTCTGCCAGGTATTTGTTTTTACACCTCCATGAAGTCAAACTCAGGAGATAATTAGCTGAGTTCTATATGAAATGTCTTGGAGTCAAGTGAAAACGCTGGTCAAATGAGCCAAATTTGATGGAGCTGCTAGAGAACATACCTTTGTTATTGGGTTTCTGACAATACTGACATGACTTAGAATCACTTAATTTTTGTTATGGACTCTATAATATACGGGAGCACTTGCAACAAGAGTGAGCAATTATAGTAGATCTGGGACAATTTTCTGCCCCTGAAAGCCCTTCTCCTTGATTGCTATCAACAACAAACAAACACGGAAGAGACCTGTAACATAACCTTAAAAACTCTTTACAAGGTTGACTGTCATTCCACAGGCTCTTTTGAATTATACAATTAAAACAATATAAGTCCACTTTAGCATGGAAAAATCACACAGAATCCTGGCATAGTTGATATTCACAGTGCAGAGGTGTTAAAACATCAGTATAATTTCCCCTCTTCCATGAATGTGTGTGTGTAAATTGTGCAAGAGAAATTGAAAACATGGCATATATTCCGTGTCCAGAAAAAAAAAACAGGAAAGAAAACAAGCTACATTTAGTTGCATGCAGATTGCTTAGAAAATCTTCAATCAGCCCTGAAACACAATTTGGATGCCCTCATGATGATACTTGGCACAGATTTAAACAGATTGTGGAATGTGCACAACTCCCAAGAGAATTCAGCGTTGTGAGATAGTTTGCTTGACTTCAGAAGATCTGTTCCCTATATGTACAGTCCCTGATATTAGAGCTACATCTTTCAGCATCAGCCCAACAAACTTCAAACCACTGTTTACTGGTTTCCTTTATATCATTCCCACAAGCTATTGGGCAAAGTACCCATTCTAACTCAAAAGCATATCCATTTAGCTGCTTTTTTGTCCAGTCTGAACTCTTCTAAGCAAGCATTTTAAACCAAAAGAAGTGCCAGCAGCAGGCACATCAACTCCAGAAAGTCTGTCAGGTAGCCGGTTCCCAATAGCCTTCCCTTTGACAGCTTTATGGCCGATACTAAAGAGAATCAATAGGAGGGCAAGGGGTTGACATTTCATTTTCTTAAAAAATGATCCATTGAGGCACTGTTTGTCTGCCTAGGGAAGTGGCTTTAAAAATAAAAACAGAAATAAAACATATATAAAATAAAAATGAGGAGGCAAAGTGGAAACAATCTCAGAACTACTCGACAGGAAGAGTTTTTCTAGGTTTTTCATAATTAGAATTCCAAAGTTTTCAAAGTATCAGTTCTGCCATAAATAACAAAACAATCAATGAAAACAGAAGGGGTTTTAAGTCATCAGGCTCAGTGATGTTTTCTGTTGCAGTGGTTTTTAATAAACCTATCCCTCTGCATTATATTTTCATACAATCTTTTCCTTTTGTCAGCATGTAGGCAGGTGAACCTGCTGAACACCCACTGAAATCCATTACAGTGAATGACTACTTATCAGATATTATAACCACATGGATTAAACTGCTTTTCCTTTTTTTAAAAAAAGAAGCAGATATAAAACAATTTGAAGGAAAAAGAAGAAACATGATCTTATTTATATATATGATCAGAAATTAAGAGGAGCACTGCTGGATCACAGCAAGCATTTTTCTAGTATATCATCTTATTTTCAAGGTAATGGTAAGCAAGAAATTCTGGGAAACCCAAAAAGTGGATCATAATGACTAAAAGCTTTGGACTGGAAAAGGTATTTTGTATTTCCATTCCCCAAATCCAACAACCATCATCATAGTCACTGTATCTTCTCTATCCCATTTTTCCCTCCCCACTTGCATGAAGCTTGCTCATAAGCTTCACAAAGCCTATGGGTTTGGCCTCCTCAGCCTTATCCAAATCATGACAGAGATAGCTTCCTTTTGTCCATTTTTGATGTATTTCGTGATTTGCAAAAGTGATTTACATCCTCTTCCTTGTCCTGAGTTTTGAATCCCTAATAATGTACTAGATGATTCTATGGGAGTGTTCAAACACCCAACAATATTCTGTTTATCCAACTTTTTATCTGTTTCACTGTAAGAACTGGGCTGTTTTATAACTCCTGTTCCTTTGATCTGCCTCCCTCTACCCACTACAAACAACGATAGGTAAGCACTACATGGTAAACCACTAAATAAAAGAAAACTCATTTACAGTTGTATGAGCTTAAGTAAAAGTTTTCGATTCCTGAAGAGGTACACAATGGGAAAGATTAGAGGGGCCCTAGTATAACCAGGTTGGCACATGTAAAGTGGTCTCTCAGCCAGTAAGAAAGCCAAATGCAAGAACGATCAGAAAATCAAGAAGGAATATCTTCCGCGTGTACCAGCTCAGATACAGAGGGCTCACAACACGATTTAAAAAATCTGCTCTGGCACTTTTAAAGATGTATTCATTAAAACTCGACATCAAATTACAGTCTCCCTTCAGATCCCATGTTGTTGGCTTGCATCTTAAAACCCCTCACCATCCCATCACTAGAATCAATTTTGCATTTGAAGGGCAAATAACTCTAGAACTATTACCATTACATTGCATGCTGCTGTGGAAGCACTGTTGAGAAGATCAAAGCAACACAAGAGAGGGCTTGTGATGCAAATGCACTGTTTATCATGCTAATCAAAGAATTTAGTTTTGTTTGGGGGAGACAAAAAAGCTCCCTCAGGAAAGAGATTGGGGTGGAGTAAAGAAAGAAGGCGAGCTCAAATTCTTACCTCCTGCTGATGACAAAGGCAGCAATGAGAATGACCACAAGGACAACACTGCCAGCCACTGAGACCAAAAGAACTGTGGGGTTGGTACCTTCCCCAATGATGGGAGATGGGACTAGGAAGAAAAAAGATATCTGTTAACATTCTGCCATCAGGCTATAGATATAAGCAACACTAGATCACAAAAAGGAGAACTCACTTCTGTAGCTGAACTAAAGAGACTGGCAGTTCATGGCACTGTTCAAAGCCACTCTTGGGTCTTTTCATTAGGTATTTATTTGTCATAATTTTCTAGGAGGGTCTTAATTAGTAAAAAAACCCAAACCATTAAGCTCAATAATGGTTTTAGGGGAAAACCCATTGAGAATAAGGACTCCCTTCTTCCTTCACATTTACTCTGGAGAATATAATGGCTGATTTAGTGCCCACTGAGCTGCTTCCCATTTTATTGGATTTAAAATGGACCAGATGCTCATTCCTTGACTATGAGCAAGGAGGAGACTCAAACAGAACAAGATGTTTTCCACTTCTTCATCAGAGTAGTGCAGTTTCACATTTTCACATGCCATGCCTGAGGGATGTTAGCACTGAAAAGCACAACCTGAACTGATTAAAATTTCTTTGTGCAGTGGAAATTAAACACCCTTTCTTTCTTGTTATCTCAAGAAGCAATCGTACTTTTTTGCATTTGTCCAACATATGGATGTGAGTGCAGGCACACACATGGAACCACAGTATATACAAATAAATCTTTTATTTCGCAGTCAGGAATAGAAGATCAGATTGATGTAAAACAAGGCACTATTGCATTGAATGACAGTTCTTCTAGACAGCCTGATTGCTGATGGGTTCATCTGCAACAAGAAAGAAGTGAACATGAAACTGCTGGCCCTGCCACAGAACTACTGGACCATACAGCACAGTATTGTCTGTTCTGATAGACAGTAGTTCTCCAGGGACTCTCCCTTCCTAGGAGTGATGGGGACTGACCAGCGCAATTGCTTGATAGATTTGCAAGGAAGAAATATCAGGTAGTAATGGACAAGGTAAGCCAATCTTACAGACTTTAGTTCTCCAAAATGATCCCTAAAGGTCCACTTAGGTCTATTGCCAGAGGTCTCCTAAATCATTTAGGTCTATCACCAGAGGACCCTAAGTTGAGGTGGCACTAAATACTTTGCTGCCTAAGGTGTTGTAATAAGTGTAAGTTCAATAAAATACATTATATACAATTGTATGAGAGAGGTATTCCATTCAATGTACACACGCCAGACAGACAGATAAATTATGACTATTTCATCCTAGGTGACAAAGTAATACCTGAGGGTAGCAGTCTATTTGAGGGGCATAAGGGAGGTTTCAGATACAATAATATAATAATTATTTATAACCTGCCCTATATCCTCAAGGGGACTCAGGGTGGTTTCCACACAAAAAAGTGGCAAACATTCAATGCCATTAATAAAAACACACAGACCAACTCAAACCAATAATAAAACAATATCAATAAAATTTATAATAACAACCAAAGTAAATAAATTAAAACGATATAATATAGATTTTTTTCATAATCCAAAATAATCCAAAATATGTCTGGTTTAAGCATTTCAGATAAACAATATTCACTCATATCTGCCTTCTATCACCTTGCTACTGCTTCTTGCTATCAGATCTGCCATTACATACAGGCTACCACTTTTTATGTCTAATGACTGGACAGGTCATTAGAAGATTCAACCAGCAGTATTAGGCAACAACACATCATCTAATCTTTGCTAGGAGAAAGGCAAAATGTTCCACATTACTTGGCAAGAACATGGGAGTGGAGTAACCTTTTTACCCAATTATTTCAATCAACAACCAGAAAAGTCTACAGTATGGGTTCAACAGAACAACAAGGACAAATTTAAATAGATGAAACCACACTATGTTCTGCCCAGATAGAGAGCCATTATAGAGGTAAGGGTTAAACTGAGCCTCTTCCCAAGTTTCTCTGAGTTCCTTATAGTAATTGGAGGCAACCTGAAGAGAAGCATTTTCACTCAAGTATCTCCTGGATTCCCAGGAGTTCCAAAGGAACTAACATGAGGCTGACTGGCTGTAAGACAGAGTAATGGAAAGAGGGCAGCATGGTCAAATGAAACATTGTCGTGTAATTTGAAGATAGATATGCCACCCCCCTACAAAAGACCATGAACTTTCTCTTTCCACTCTGCATTATAGAAGGAAAAGTCTGAGCATTTCAAAGGCAAAACTCTCACCCATGGCTCAATATGTTTAATTAATTCATATTAGTGTATCAATACTTGAGTGTGAGTACAAAACATTATTATGTTTCATTTTGTCCAGAAAATATGGACAATAGGCTCTGGCATTTGATGTAGTTTTAGCAGGAGTAACCACTAAAGAAGGCCACCAAAAAAAAAAAAAGAAAAAAGAAAAAAAGGTAGGCATTTGAATTCATATTTTTGAAAATATAAAATATAACTGTAAAATGTTGCCATATTGGGCAAAAAGAACATTCATTCAAATATCATTACTTTCACTGAGTATCTTTTAAATTACCAAAACTGGATCCAAACCAATCTTTTTTCAAAATGGTGACAAATCCTTTATGGAAGTTCAAGACATTTTGTTATTATTTACCTGTGTTGGTTGTGAACTCAAATGGTCCACTGAAATCTCCATATCCAGCTGCTGTCCTTGCTCTCACATGGAAGACATATGAAGTTAAAGGATTCAAGCCCTTGATATCTGTATTTCTGGCTGCAGTTTTCACAATGCGATAACTGCGCTCATTTTGATCCTAACAAAACAAAAACAGGAGAGAGTAGTTGAGAGGACTTTCTTGGTAATGTGAAGTTGGAATTTTGTCAATTTCTTGATCAACTACAAAGATAAATTTCCAATAGATCGCTGAACATTTTTCTTTTGCCATGTTTACAGATATGACAGATTAATAGGTTTCCACATTTAAATCTTTCCTCTTTTTGGTTAGAAACACAGAAAATATTACTGGGAAGTTATATGGGCAAGTATTGATGAATGCTTCAAAAAGTCAAGAATGAAATTATTTGGAAAAGTCAGATACATTACAATCCTCCTCGTGATCAAGCAATATTTTATTTTCAATAACCCTTGAATCTCCACTTACCCTTGAAATTTAGAAAATGTCTGTCAATCTTCTTCCACAAAACTTAATTCTTTATTTTGCTTTACTGCTTGGGAAACGTGTCAGAGAAAATGTAATCTTGTTCCGGTGAAAATCTACCCTTTATATCTTAATGTGTGTGTGTGTGTGTGTGTGTGTGTGTGTTATATGAGAAAAAAGAGAGAAGGAAAAAGTAATTGTTCACTTTGCAGACAACCTTGAGAGGAAATAGCTCTTTCCATAGCCCAGAATTGTATGAGGAACAAATTATTTGTGGAAATAATGTCTCCACATTACTTGGAGGAGGTGAAGAATGTAATTTTCTTTTTCATATTTTCTATTAAAACTATCAAACCTCCACCATCATTATGGATGAAAGATATCAGCTCACACAGAGCTCATTATTATTACTGTGTTATATACTTCATTCTTACACATTTGTCTCAGTTGCAAGGCTAATGTTGCACTACTTTTCTGCTGTAGTGATTCTCATTACAAATAGCCCTAGCTCCTAGGAAGAGAGGGAGAAAAAAATGCCATGGCTACTACACAGCAAGAAAGGGGTACAATATGGTATTGATCTAATATAGGAAATGTCAAACAGGATATGATTACAAAAGCAAAAGAATTTCCTACTAATAATGAGCATTTATGTGATGATAACAGTAAACATTTTTTGGACCTGGCATCAACTAGAATGGGAAAATGTCATTTGTCCAACATGAATAATACCTTTTCATAGTACTTGACTTCATATTCCAAGATTACTCCATTTGGTCTGTCAGGTTCCAGCCAAGCCAATGCCACACTGTGTCTTGTTATTTCTTTAGCTTGGATCAAAGCAATTTGAGATGGAGCTGCCAAGAAAGAAGGATGGAAAATATTATACAGTGGCTCCAAGATGAGGCTCAAATCAGCTCAATACAGGTCTTGCCTTAGGCATGTTGGCATAACAGGAGGATTATTAAAATGTTGTCCACTTACTAAATTGTACTTTACAGCCTATGGGCCTAAGGGATTCCTCCTCTTTCATCACATTGTTTTCATAGCTTTGTCCCCACCCCCCTTTTTTAGCATTTGGTTGTGGTAGTGAGACCTATTCTGGCAAATTACCATAATGAGACGGTTTTCATGTCTGCAGAAGTACACACTCATTCATCAATTTTGTTGGCTAATTCATACAATATTGAGACTACCATAAGCAACTATGGCAACAAGGAAGAATAAGGTATTACCTGTATAAAAACCGAGTAGCGATTTTTAGTGAGGCCAATTAAAAAAATAATTTGGATTCCTTGACTTAATTCTTTCAAATTAATTTTAGTATGGATGTAGAGCAAATTTATCTGAATCAATGGACAAATCCGCTAGACTGCACTTCCTCCTAATACACTCTCCTTCACTGCCCCAGTGATTTTATTGATAGCTCCCTACTATTTTTGTGATTTTGAAAGGTGCAGCAAGGTACTTTGATAAGAAAGACTCATGGCCTCATCACACTGCCAATGATAACAGTTAAGAGTGGGATGTGCAATTGTAGAGGCCTCATCAGCATCCCTCAAGATACCTTAGAAGACTACACCCCCGAACCCACTTGCTTCTGCCAAAAGAACCCCAAAACAACAATCAACTTTTTGCCATCAGATGCCACTCGAGGAACTTCTACTATACAGTATTTGTGGGCCTTCCCATTTTATTTTATTTGGGGGGGGGGGGGAGTTGACTTTTAACAACATTAAGTGAGTCAAAGTTACTTCACGTTTACTTACTTTTTTGAAAAAAAAAACCCCATATCTATTGGGTCTAAACTGACTTAAAGTGTACCCAAAGGATTGCGTAAATATGTCCATGTCTCCTAAAGGATATTTTAAACTAATTTTGAAAAATTTTGCAAAAAGAAACTTGTAAGAAAAAAGATTACTGCTCTAAGTGCTTCCAAATGTGATATAAATTACTTTTACATATCACACAGGACTTCTAGGGGCATATTAGAGAAATGCCAATGCTACAAGAATCCTCTAACCAGCCTTTCTCAAAATGCTGACAATATTTGAAATCAAGGACGGAATCAAGAAAGAGGTTATTAACATTGGTAATACCTTGTTTGTACGCATGGCCCATTATCTTTCAGATGTAAGATTTTTTTTCTTGTAATAATTGTAAAGAAATTAAGAAAT
Organism: Anolis sagrei; assembly: GCF_037176765.1. Taxonomy (NCBI): domain Eukaryota; kingdom Metazoa; phylum Chordata; class Lepidosauria; order Squamata; family Anolidae; genus Anolis; species Anolis sagrei. The sequence continues at coordinate 232,768,062 of NC_090023.1, forward strand.
ATATTGATTTTAAAATAGTGGAACTGAGCTGTCTTGCTTTTTTTGTATGAACACATAGTTTGTCTTAATATTTTCTATAAATAAATTTTGATGAATGTTTTCATTTTTGTTGTCATTTAATTCATTGTCAGTGCTGATTTAAGTTATTGTTGACAACTTCAGGATGGACATTGGGTGACACAGTACGACATATACAATCTATCTATCTATCTATCTATCTATCTATCTGGGCTGTGCATAATTTCTTGTTTAATTAGTAAGTCGTATCTAATTTGTAAGTTTTGTATATATATATGAACAGATATTAAAGAGCACCAGCGGGGAAGGGGGAGGGGGAGTCCACACAAGAACTTAAGAATCAAAATTCACTCATTACTTCTTTGTTTGAATTCTGTAATGCTCAAAAGACTATCAAAGTCAGTATAATTTTAAGCATGAGGTGAAGCCAAAAGGCTGCCATTCTTTTTTAAATTAATGGCCTCTCGCCATGAGGAGAGAAAAGCAGCAGGATGAAACAAACTGAGTGAAAGAGACTGAGAGCACAGAATTCTGGGAAATGGAGTTTGGGAAGGCGAGGAGACCTATGGGAGAGAATTCAAAAGGCCCTGCCCTAAACTACATTTCCAAGAATTCTGCTCAGCATCAAAGTTCCAATGAAGATAGGGGAGAGATTTTTCCCTCTTAGAAGCAGCCAGAGTTCCAATAAACTGTTGAATCTGCAAAGAGGAGGACTAACTGATACTTTAATACAAGTAAGTACATCATTGCTGGGCTGGGAAGAAATCCTTACATTTAGGTTATATTGGTCAATATGAGGGACATTCAATAAAATAGCTGTTGTGGCTTTTAAAAAAACCAACAACAAAACCAACCAAATACATTTTTGTCAAAACTTTTCAAAATTCCAAAAAAAATCACTGGATGCATGAATATTTCTGAAACTTGGGAGGTATGATCCCCTGTTAGCTAGTGTTATTGTATACAAAATTAATTGATTGCACAGGCCACATATAGAGAGAGGGTGGGGGAGGGAGGTTTTAATGATTTCCATAGAAAAGCTATGCTAGAACTTGATTTTAAATGACTGTGGGCAGCCGCAATAACTGAATTTCAATGATCCCATAATGAATTTAAAGAAGTGAGTTGAAAGATCCTGCCAAGTTTTCAATACTGTACACAACCAACAACATTTCTTTAAATGCTAGTTGTTAGCATATTCTTTCCTTTTAGCCTAGCCTAGTTTGCAGAAGTTTATGGATAGCCGAAGGAAAGTTGTTGAATGTTTCCATCTATGGGGTTGATCAAAAATTTCCATCATGTTTCCAAGTCTTTGTGGAGAGAAGCACAATCCCTGTGGTCCATTGAAGAATTTTTCTTTCAAATAGGAAAATGCTGCCTTATACTAAGCCAAATCATTGGTTCATCTAGCCAGATACTGTCTACTCCAATGAGGATCATCCATTCAAGGTCCCAGACAGACTTCTTTCACAGTCTTAGATCTTTCATTATTGGAGACAGTGGATCTTCTCCACACAAATCACATGCTTTGCTGCTCAACTATCATCCCACTACAGGGCAAATGAAAAACACAAACAAAACTTATAATATTTGACACTAAATCCCAATATAACCACAGAATCCATTTAGAATTTTTTTAAATCACTGCTTATTCTAGAACTTAAGACTAACAGTATTGACTTCTCCTCTCCTAAGAAGTATGGTAATTAGTACGGTTGGACCTCCGTATCCATGTATTCAACCATCCATATCTTGAAGATATTTAAAGAAGCCAAAAACAAACCTTTATTTTGCCATTTTATCATTTTATTAAAGCATTTTATATAATGATACTTGAGCATCCATACATTTTGTATCCACAGGAGGTCGTGGAACCAAACCTCAGTGGATATCAAGGGCTCACTGTATATCTTGCTGTCTTCCAGACATGTGTTCTAGTATATATCATCTTATAATCTGAGTAATGGAATAAGATAATATCAATCAAAATAAAAGCATTAGACATTGTACATGGAATTTACTCCCATCTCTGTATAACCAAAGAGTCCTCCTCTTTACTAGTATACAAAGAGCAGATACTCGAGTGAGGACAGAAGAGAAAGTCCCATCTGTCACAGTAACATGCATTGAAAACTTTAGAGCACATTCAACAGCTACAGAAAACTTGATACATGTGACCTATTCCTTTCCCATCTCATTTTCACCCAGGAAGGGAAAAAAACCAAAAGACAATAGAGTTTTTGACAATTCAACTAGCAAAAAAGCAGAATCTAAGCTGCTTTGGCATAGATGTTTTTGAATGCAGTATGGAGAGCTAAGATAAAACAAACAATGGAATAAATGAGAAATGTCTCAATAGATGCTCCTGATTATTTCCTGGAGGGCATCATTGGTGCCCGAACTTGAGATGTTTAGCAGTTGAGAGGACAATGCCTTCTCCCTTTGACTATGACAGTAACAGATTCATAGTCCTGCTAGAGGAATTACCTTTTGGAAGATTTATGATTAAGGCTGGCCAGTCCTTATTGTTCTCTTATGGTGTGGTCACATCTCTAGCCAGCTGTTATCAAGTTCTGCCACGACAGACAAGGCATTCGTACAAATGACAGGGGGCTCAGAGGAAAAAAAGGGGGCTTTCAGAATTTTAAAAAATCCTATCAGCAAAAGCTGGTCTGTATAGATTGTGATTAAACTGCTTTCTAAACAGAATATATTTCTTCTTTTGTTCCCCAAACCTTACAATATGCAGGTGGTTCTTAAAACACACCCTCTCACACACAAACCTACAAACAGCCAACTGCTGCCAACTACTGAGAAAGATGACCTATTAAGACCTTTCCTGTAAGACAAATATTTCCAAATAAAAATAAAGAAAATAAAAATACACATCAAACAGAAGCAAAGAAATCAGTAATATTTTTTTAAAAAAAATATTGTTGGGGAATATTAAATAACTAACTAAAATGTAAACCCCCCTCCCTCACACAGAATAGGTATGGGGGAAAATGGAACATGAAGCCTTCAAAACCATTTGACCATATCAGACAGGTCTCGTGGGAAGAAAACTAAGCTGCAGGCACCACAAAAGTAACTCTCTAGGCCAAACTGTGTCTGTCAGGAAGACTATTTCTTGATCTGCTTCTTGACAGTTTGGCATCTTTGTTAGAAATGACTTCAGAACTGTGCTCCTGTCTCCTTCAACACATCGGCCCATCTGTCTGTTTGTTTCTTACCCCGGAGACTCATGTGCCTGAAGACAGATTGACTGATAGAAATAGGGAGGATCTATTCAAATAGGTTCTCTCCAGTTGTTTCTATGAAGTAAGGAAAATGGGCAAAGGCAAAAGTCCTGGATTAATAACTCAATTAGCCCTTATATAAAAAGAACAGATTTTTAAATGAAACATTATCTTTGGTTTCCCTAGAAATAGCACCAAGATGAAGAAGATAATTTGGGATAAACCACCACCAATGTCTACAAAACAGATTAATGACCATTTGAGAAGAAAACCATGCTGCTCAATTACTTAGTGCCTCTTGGAAACCTGCTGGATTATTCCTTCAGAGAGAGATATCTGTCAATTCAAATCCCAGCAGTCTTTGAGAGGAAGTCAAATTTTGGTTTTCCCTCATTATCTTCCTTTCACTTACCTAGTCATATACTTGAAAGAAAAAAAATGTATTTCTATATAAGAGATACTGAAGTGATCTACTGCAATGTTCAGAAATGCACAGTGACCTCAAAAGATTTAGTCCATTCTCTTGTCGGTTGTTACATATGTTTAAGCCTCTCCCAGGACTGCCCCAGCTCTTCGCTATAATTTTCTCTTGCTTCATTGAAAACCTTCCTCAACACCCCTCACCCGATCCATGGGGCATTTGTTCTAGTTCCCAAAACCTCATAGAGGATGCTGCTGATCCTATCTGAATGGTGCTGACCACAGCTAGCAAGGCTAGTTTTGAGAGTTGTCCAAAACAGCTGGAGGAATTTTGAGAGTTGACAAAACTATCTAGAGAGACAAAGGTTCTTTATTTTTGTAACAGTGTAAACTCTAACCCTAAATATTTATTTGATTTTCCCTTGTTCCAAATTCTCAACTAGCTCTGCCGGTTCTGGAACTTTCTAGTCCAAAGTAATGTCTTTTTAAAGCTCTCAAAAATTTTACATTGTAAGCTTCTGCAGGAGAGGAACCACTCTTCTTGTGTATGACAGTTATATTAATATTAGATATAAAAAGACATGGTGAGAGGATAAGATCTCTTTAGTGCTTAGCAGGAAAATACGTCTTTTGAGATAAGCAAGCCTTAGGACACCTAGAGCTTTTATTAGATACTGGATTTAACTTCAACGTAAGCAAGCATTAACAAAAAACACAAAACAAGGAAATTCTTCTACTTTGCTTTCCTTCTGTAATGGTCACATAAAAGGGATAAAGGCACTTTCAGTTTAGTTTCTCAAACAGCAGCAAGAAACTTTCCTCCAGTTGCTATCTTGTAGCTATTGTTTTATAACAGAGACCAAGAAGAAACATAACCTTGTGAGAAGCAAAAAAAAAAAAAAAGCAACCTTGATTTCTCCAAGATCACATGAATGTGGTAATAACTTCTTTGCTTTGGACAAGGGCTATACTTTGATAATCAACAGATTTGAGAGAAGTGAAGGGAAGTTTGGAGGTGCAATAACTCTTTAACTTAAAGTGCCCCACCAGGAAACTAATCACCTTTTATCATCACATATATAGATCAAAACTAGCTCATTGTACATTTGCACAGATAATATGTTTCCTAGTGAATTTACTACACTTGGGTGTGAAATAAAAGAGGAAGCGGCTGCTGAGAAAATGGCTAAACGTAACTTTCAGCAGGTCCAAGCTCAGCAGTTCATCTTCCTTTGCCCCCCTCCAAATACCGTGCCCCCTACCGATGTGAACAGAGCAATTTTCTTTTATCTACTGCTTCAATACCCTACCATTAAACACCTACTAGTAGTTTTATTACTGCAGTTCTTTGCTTGTGGTCTACAAACAAAGGCTGGTAGAGTCAAAGCAGTACAAAACTTACACCAAACAGTATAAAGCAATTTCCTTAGGCAAGCAAACACTAAGTTTTTATAGCCGATATTTAGCACTCAAAAACACAGCTGAGTTCAGGTGAAAATATTTTATTAGTGTCTCAGATTAGAATATGGTGAGAAGAAGAAGTAAATGAAATAAATTTTCTTAGCAAACTGAGCAAATAACATTTTATCAAAATAAGAACCGTGTGGCAAAAAAAAAGCCAAACAGTTAAAATAGTAGATATTGTGTTCTTTTCCACAGCTTTTAAATTGGCAACTAAGACATCTCATGTGTTAGATAACATAAATTTTAAGGAATTATGCACAAACAATATATTCTAACTTGAGATAAGTTTTTGCAAAATAAATAAACTGCATGAAAACTAAAGTACATTTTCTGATTTGTTTTATTTTATTTTTATAGTTCTTGAGCCTTAAAAACAAGATTTGGAGGGATCTGGGCTCCTAAAGAAACTTCTCTCTTTCTCCACCCAAAAACATGCCATAGCCCATTAGGGTCACTTTTGAGCCTATGGGTAGTGTTCTTTAACATCTAGTTCTGTTGAAAATCTAGTTTTGCCAGTAGAAGTAAGGAACTAAGAACTGTCTTGAGAAAGCATCACAGAATGTCATACTTAATACATACACACACACACAGCAGTCAAATAACAATTATTTCATTTTCTTTAAATACTTCACACCTAAGAAAAATCACACATGAGGGATTCAACACTATTGCATCCAAGCAAAGTACACGGTCTTGAAGCACTAATGATGTGTCTGTAATTTAAGGTTACTTTTTGATAAGAGAATCTGTATGTCTCTATTATTCTTATTATTATTACCCCAGCTGATGGGAAGGATCAGGTCATCCATCCAATCTAGCTCACAGTTGTAGCCATGTGAAATGGAAGCAAAAATTGCATTTGAAGGAATTAAAGAACAACCAATTAACTTTGTCTCTCCAAAGACCTTGTAGATAAAGCACAGATCTCTTAGTGAATCACTCCTTCTGCTTCACTACTTTGGAATGGAAGCTCACTTGGTATTTTTGGACCAGAAATTTAATATATTTTGGAGGTATGTGAGGATAAATTAGAAGAATTCACACGAGTCCCTTTGGGGAGATAGAGCGGAATATAAATAAAGTACTATTTATTATTATTATTATTATTATTATTATTATTATTATTCAGTTCTTGTGGGTTTTTTCGGGCTATATGGCCATGTTCTAGAGGCATTTCTCCTGATGTTTCGCCTGCATCTATGGCAGGTGAGGAAGCCTGCCATAGATGCAGGCGAAACGTCAGGAGAAATGCCTCTAGAACATGGCCATATAGCCCGAAAAAACCCACAAGAACTGAGTGATTCCGGCCATGAAAGCCTTCGACAATACATTATTATTATTATTATTATTATTATTATTATTTTAAGCTACTTGAACTCTAGGCGGGATATACATGTGACAATTGTCATTCCTCCCTTCAACTATGATCTTGTTGGATGTTGTCCTGTATTATGGGAGGCAAATAATAAGCATACATTTTCTGATTTTCAATGAAGGGGACTTTCTTAGCACATAGAGAAAACGATCCACTGCTTGATAGAAAATGATAAACTGGTGGGGAGGTGGTGTTTTTTGTTTGTTTGTTTGTTTTTTTGCATTTTCATACCTCTTTTATGAAAAATTTCTTTGTGCGTTGAGCAGAAAATATTTATGTGGTACAGAAAAGAGTCTGTTGTTGTTCATGTTGACATTGATTTATGGTGACCCTATCCTAGAGTTTTCTTAGTAAGATTGATTCACAGGAGATTTGCCATTGGCTTCCTTTGAGACTGACAGATCACTTAGTTCTTGCCAAGACTTTACAGAATTTAGATCGCTGGTCTCTCCAAGAGTATTAAGTCAGGCATTCAAACCACAACACTGCAATGGATCAGAAGACAGTGTAATTTGCATAAAAGTAGAGATAAATCTTTTTAAAATATTCATTCTTTATTGTGAGAAGGGGGAAAATATAAGATTTAGATCCCCACCAGCATTTCATGCTAGCTTTAGTCTTTGTGTTAATAAGCCACCATTAAATTCTGGATCTGGTCTTCAACAGGCACTACTCAATAAGAATTCACATGTACATATTAAAAGATTTGGAAAGTCTGAGTAGAGATAGGTATTTATGACTGGTCAGTGACATTTCAAACACCACTTCTGTGGCCATGATAACAAAAATAGCCTTGGAATGAAGAAACGTGATAAAAGAGACCTGAAAATGTTATACCATGCCTAACAGCTTTTGATCCCAATCTAAATATTCACACAAATTTTTTACATGCTGCAGTATGGGACATATTCATAAGTAAGTGTGTGGGTTCTTTCAAGTCACTTATCAACCTGTAGTGACACAATACTCATTGAGGAAATGAGCCAAGATAAACAAAAGTGTTTGGAAATCCTAATGTAAAATTCCCATATAATGAATAATTTGACCCAAATGTTGTATCATTCAAGACTTCTAATAAATTTACTTCTAATAAAACAAATTTATAAATGCAGACAATATTTGAAGAATATTAGCAGTTAAATGACTGAGTCGCCCAAGGGCTGAGAAAAGCGGTATATAAATGAAGTAAATAATAATAATACTTATATTCTAAAAATGCATACCGTAATATTAAAATCTCTATGCTTAGGAACATTATTGCCATAGTTCTCTAACTTCCAAAATCCTACCTTGAACAATAACATTTTAATATCTGTGTCATTATGGAGCAAGTCCAAACTCTATAGCTCGTGTCAACCAGCCAAAGTTTTCCTCTTTTCAGTGGAGAAACGGAGCACTATTTTTTCCAGGAAAATCAGAGACATGCAGCCTGTTTCAATGTTTATTTGCAAGTCCTACTGAGGTCAACAGAACATCTTTGAAATGGTTTTGGAACCAGAGATTAGAAGAGGAACATTTTTCTAGTATGGCTTGCAACTATAAAAAAATCAAGATTTTGTCAAAGTTGTGTTTGCAGATTTTACACTCCCACTACAGTATTATAAAGCTCCGTAACATTGAGCAGAAAATCTCTTAAAAAAAAAAATGAAGGAAGCTTTCAAGGAGGCAGGGGGCTTGTAGCACAACTCATGCGAGGCAGCTGTTTAGTCTGAGGACTACTTGTTTTATTTCTTCTTGGCACATTCTGGAAAAAGATAACTTAATACTTGCCAACAGAAACATGGCAGGAAACAATGTGCATGTTTTCTGTATGTATGAATGCCAGTTTTAAACAAACAGGAAAACAAGACTATTAGTAAGAAGGTAATTTATAAAAATTGGTCTCAATGTTACAGCCACTTAAGGGGGGGATAAAGAAAAGAAACATTCCCAAATGCTTGAACGACAGTGATTAACACGACACGGGTGGATGGCGATAGCACTGCAAAACATTTGAAGAAATGCTACAAGCAATTTGTTCAATTTAGAATTAGCCAGCGGCTGTCTAATCTGAGAAGCCATGGGACTGCTATGCCCTATGTCGTTGTAACAAAGAGCAGAACTTGATCCACCCTAAAGAGGAAGTCAGTCCTGATAGATTCTGCTGCCTGTATTACACTGAAAATGCACCATTAAGAAATTATAAAGGCAGAGGAGAATTGCAGGAAGTAGAATGGGAAACCATGGATTGTCGAGCTTTTTTATCCACATAAGGGTAGCAGCAGAGTTGGTCATATCCACAAAGAACTCAGCCCTTATAATGACAATATTTAGTTGAGGTTGCTGAGGACTTGCGAGAGTTGCCAATCTTTTCAGGTTTTAAAGTGTATTTTAGGTTTTGTGGTTTATTTCATAGACTCATAGAGCTGGAAGAGACTTCATAGGTAATCCAGTCCAACCCCCTGCTAAGAAGCAGGAAAATCGTATTCAAAGCACCCCCGACAGATGGCCATCCAGCCTCTGCTTAAAAGCCCCCAAAGAAGTAGCCTCTACCACAGTCTAGGGCAGTGGTTCTCAACCTGGGGTCCCCAGATGTTTTTGGCCTTCAACTCCCAGAAATCCTAACAGCTGGTAAACTGGCTGGGATTTCTGGGAGTTGTAGGCAAAAACACCTGGGGACCCACAGGTTGAGAACCACTGCTTTAGGGCAAAGAGTTCCACTGCTGAAAAGCTCTCACAGTCAGGAAGTTCTTCCTCATGTTCGCGTGGAATCTCCTTTGTTCTGTGTCCTAGTCTCCAGGGCATCAGAAAACAAGCCTCCTCTGTATGACTTCCCCTCACATATTTATATATGGCTATCATGTCTCTTCTCAGTCTTCTCTTCTGCAGGCTAAACATGCCCAGGTCTTTAAGCTGCTCCTCACAGGGCTTGTTCTCCAGACTCTTGATCATTTTAGTCGCCTTTCTATGGAAACATTCCAGCTTGTCAACATCTTCCTTAAATTGCGGTGCCCAGAATTGGACACAGTATTCTGGACACCTCAAAGCCAAGAATTCTGAATGCTAATGCTGAAATTTTTTTTGTCATGTCAGGAGCGACTTGAGAAACTGCAAGTCGCTTCTGGTGTGAGAGAATTGGCCATCTGCAAGGACATTGCCCAGGGGACGCCTGGATGATTTGATGTTTTTATCATCCTTGTGGGAGGCTTCTCTCATGTCCCTGCATGTGGAGCTGGAATTGATAGAGGGAGCTCATCCGCCTCTCCCCGGATTCGAACCTCCAACCTGTCGGTCTTCAGTCCTGCCGGCACAGGAGTTTAACCCACTGCGCCACTGGGGGCTCCTTTTGCTAATGCTGAATGAATTATTTTTAATGAGCTTTATTTTATTTTAAACTTGAAATGTTAAAATATCCTATTTCACACAACATTATCACAAAGTTGAAAAGGATTCCCTCCTTCTTGCCACTCTTTTTGTAGTAACCATGTGTGTGATTTACTCAGTCTCTAAACCATGGACAATTAACTTTTTGATCCTGAAAACATGTGATGCAGGCTTTGGGGTCAAGAGCTATCTGGATGCAACCAGACCTACACACCTCGTAACGAGTCTTCCCTCTTTTCTAGCATAGAAAGAGCAATCTGTATGAAGATATTTGACATTGGGAAGACAGAGACTGCTTTGTACTCTTCCAGTAATCCTGATACAGATTGTCTTACATTACTCATAGCAGCAGTGAGAGAAGGAAAAGAGTGATCGGTATGAAATCAGTGCAAAATAGATGGATTAATCATATTCCCATTGTCCTTATCTCCTGTTTAGCCAAACTACAGCCAAGGGACAGACTAAAGGAGTCAAACCCTGTTGAGATTGATTTTAGTCTGACACTGAGAAAAGCATTTTAGTAAAAATATAAAATCATGAATCTCTGCTCCAAGAAACCAGAGGGAAAAAAATCCCAATGTTGCAAATTTTCTTCACAACCACTAGATAGGCAGAGAAGACTGTGTTAAGTGCCAGATTTGGTTGCACTGTAGCACAGTGAAGCTCTTATTCTGTTGAGAAGTTTGGTGTCTAACACTCATGTTGCCTGTAATCTTACATAAATTCCGTTTAATTAAAATTAGTATACTAACCTTGCATGTTTAATTCAATACATATACCACAGAAGGTGAAAGATTATACAGATGGTTAACATTATCAAGCCTTCTTATATTATACTCTTCTCACCGAGTATTTGCATATTTGGAGAGAGCATGGGACATACAATAGTCTGTTTCCACTGCCTTTTTCTTCTTCCACTCCTACTATGAATGGATAAAACTACCAACATTGCACTTATAGGTTGGCTGGTGCCCAGCCCATAGCTGACCAAAAGGCCTCCTTTTAGTTCAGAGGTGGGCAACTGTAGCCCTGCAGATGTGTTTGGACTTTAGTTTCCATGATCTACAAATATTAGCTAAGCTGCCTAAGAGCGATGGAGGGCTTAATAACTTTAGATGCTGGGTCTACAGGGCAACATTTTATTATTCTTTGCAATAATCAGATGCAAAAAGAGGAAGCAGGTCAACAATGTCTGTTAGAGCCCCATACTATTGTGTAGGGTCTGGCAAATATTGAAAGCTGTGCTTTGACTAATCATGAAGATGATAGCTTTTGGCTTTAAAACCAGTCTCGCATTTGAATCATGCAGACTTGCCAGCCATACATTATTCTACCTCCATTAAACACAAAGGATAGCGGAAGCAGGTCCACACCTCCAGTATACAGTTGAGCAGAATGATGGCTAGATTTTTAATTTTATTAGCACTGCAGACCATTAAACTGTATCTCTCACAGCTGGAACTGCTGCCAATAGTACACAAAGAGCCGAAGCTCTCTTAGAATAAAATATAAATCTTTACTACAGGTTAAATAGAAAGTGCAGGGGAGGAACTGAATGTTACCATATTCTTATGGTATACTCAGTGGCTAAATTCAAGCCACATATGTATAGCTGTTCCAAAGATCCCCACTCTTTTCTCATGTGCTCTTCTGAAAATTTAACCACTGAAGAGGGAAAAAAATTCTTCACATTGTCACAAGAACCATGTAGGAAGCTTTTAACTTGTTATCCTGTTCATCAGAATCTATTTTTAAATCATAATCAAATGAAGTATTTTCCAAGAAATAACTGGATTTTGCCACAAAAACATGCCACAAAAATACAAGGTGCCTTGAAAATGTGTGAATGCCCATAACATGGGTGATTGGTAGCTTGATGAAATTTAAATTTAAGTTCCTGTGATTGGCAAAACAATCTTCTCACTTGTAATACATATCATGTAGTGTTTTTGTCATGTTAATGTGTTTTGTGTTATGGTAACAAAAAACTATGTATACTTTTTTTCTTCCTAGAAGATGTTAGAGAAGAACTAGTTGCAAAGTCATTTCATGGGCTGCTGATAAAACTACAAACCTGTACTTCACTTCAGAGATGACCATAAAGGGTAAACAAAGGTCACTCGAGTGCTCAGACAGGAGGGGAAAGCAACACTGCTGAAATCCCTTCGGTATACCACCCACATCTTTCTACCTGAAAGTGGCTCCGTAATTGAATAGAGTCCATTCTCCTTCATCTGAAACCTGTACTTTTTGCAGCAGCAAATTATAAACCACGTGAAGCACAGACAGTAGAGAGAACTTTATTCACACACTGTGTAGTTGTAAAAATAAAAGCAGGCTGGCTGAAAGCAGTGTTAGAAACCTAAGAAGGGTCTTTGAGCCTTGAAATGTGAAAGCATAGAATTAAAGTCCTACTTTAGAGAGTCAGCACTAGTTCAAATTATGGGTGCTACATGATTTCAGTTTGCATGGTGTGTATTTGATTCCAGCTTTTGTGTTTTGAACAGAAATAAATAAAAAAACAAGTAATGGCAGAATTTCTTTATATTCTCAGTGGTAATGCAGGAAAAGGAAAGCTTCCAATAAAATTACTATTTATCATAAGAACTGAGGTCATCTGAAAAGAAATTCCAACACAAATTTTGGAATATTTGCCTCCCAGTTCAAAGGTGAAAGAAACAAGGCTTTGATAGGATGGCTATTTCAGAAAAGTAATCAGATTCCAACCCCACTCCCCCGTTACTAATAGTTGGAAAAATTACTCTTGGACTACAACTCCAAGAATCCTCTGGCCAGCCTGACCAGGGGCCAAGATGAATTTCATAAAATATCTGCTAACCTCATGGTGGGGCTTGATCTGGACACCTAGTCAATCTATGTCGTCTCTGTTTCATGATCTACAATTCTAATTAGCACTGAAAAATAACCCAAGAAATGTGGATCCAGGCATTCTGTGCCTAGTGATTGCTAAAACAGGCAAATTAACAAGTACAAAAGGAAAGGCAATGAAATGAAACAACCACCACCGCCACCATTAGCCTATACACAAGACCAGATAGTCACTTTCCGAAATAAGAGATCATGCTTGCATCACATCTCACTTCCCACAGATAAAGGGTGGAGGTTACAGACACCCATCTTTGTTTCTACTCACAAAGTTTTGTTTCTGTTGGAGCAACACACCTATATTACTACAGCCATTATCTTCTACATGCTGAAACAAACCCAACCCAATGGAAACAGCACAGAGCTTTCGGGAAATCACTTGTGGTTACTCTCCATCAACATCTCAGTGCAAAATGTTTCTATGGATAAGAAAGAGTGGGGCTACTGCTCTCACTCAGAAGTCATACATGTCATAGGGTCCTGCCCTTGATCCTTTTGCATCTTTATCCCCATTCCAAGACACAACACCAGGCTTGAAGGGAGTCTTCTGTAAATGCTTCCCTGGTTGCGACACTCTCACATTGTCACTACAGCTTCTCCTTTTCCTGATCTGCTATTTTATATAGACAATGTGACAAGAATGACAGCAATAATGATGCTTTTTACTTATCGTCTGTCTTGTTCACACATAAAGGCACTTCACCATATGACCTTCTGGTTGAAAACATAAATACTGGAAAAATAAGGGTCTAAGGATCAGATCCTGTCTGATCTTGGAAACTAAGTTGGGACAGCCCTGATCAGTACTTAGATGGTGCTGTTGGCTAGATTCCAGTGGGAGGAACTGGCCAAACTACTTCTGAGTACTCCTTGCCTATGAGGTTCACAATGTCAACATAAGTCAACATATACATGCACCGAGAATACCTTAATATGGTTCCTTTCAGATGTTGATACTTTACTTTTGCTCTAAGTGCAAGATTGTGGTTTATTTAAATCCGGAAATAAATGTATATTGTTTATCTGTTTTTTAATGCTTATTTTCATTTTTGTTTGTTTCTTAAATAAAATTATAAAATTATTTAAAAGCTCTTAAAAATCTTTTCCACTTCTTTGAACAACATGTAATTAAGTCGGTAAAAACAGGCTATTATTTTATTGACCTAATGCAAGCTGTTCTGGGAGCTTTGATGCATTAAAAAAAAAAGAATAAATGCTTTTAAATATTAAATATTAAATTATTGTTTTTGTGTTTTCTCACTTAAGTCTTATGTTAAGATAACATTTTCAAGTGTTTTATTTTTTAGAAATTTTGTCATTCTCCTCTTTTTATAGTATCAAGACTCAAACATTTTAAAACAGTTTGAGGCAAGGGTAAAACTGTAATTATTGCTACAATTAAAATGATGTAACTCTATAAAAGAAATTAAAGGTTTTTTCTACTATGGAAAAAGGTCTGTAAAGTATATATGTAGACACATTAGGAAAAAGGATCAGTAGATATAAAATCAGGAAAGTACATATGGATATTTTAGAATAATCCACTCTTTCACATTTCTTTGCTTCAGGCTCTGGGCTACATCTGATTTAGTCCCAACTGAAGTAGATCCACCAAACCAATAGGAACATGGGACTAAATCCAATTGCTAGTCCCAGTTAGGAGATGCACTGAATCATAAAATATACATATGTACTGACCTGGCAATTCAGCCAGTGATTTAGAGTGCAATTCTAATTCATCAAGATAGCCGAGGGCCCAATAAGATGACAGTAGGCCAGTTAAAGCTGTGCTGAATCCAAATCTCTGTCAGCCTTGAGGTGTTGGAAATTATTTAATGCTTTTGTGCCAAAAGAGTGGCTGTGTCCCAAGGTTTGGATTTGATATATCTCCAATTTCCACCACCCACTTTTTTTCTATCCCTCTCTTTTGGTTCTTTGGATAGCTAATTTTTCTTGCAGTAGTCCATTTCCATAAATGCAAAGATGTCTCTTCCTATTTTTGGTTGCACTGTCAGTAGGTAGACTCCAGCTGAGATCAGCAATTAGATGTATGCCTTATTAAGGAAACATTTAGGTAGATTCCACTGATTCAACTAATATTTCTTTAATGGGAGCAACAACTGGATTTAGAACTACAGTAGATCCTCCCTTTCTTGCTTGCTTTTTGCCTTAAGTACAGCAAACTTCCATCAGGACATACCATATTTACTTGAGTCTAATGCACACCTTTTTTGGCTAAATAACTTTGCCAAAATTAGAGTGTGCACTAGACTTGAGTAAGAGGATGACTGGCCTCATTCACGAGGTCTTCAAAACCACTAATTGGGATTCATACACATAAACCGGTCAAGGTATGTCCTGATGGAAGTTTGCTGTACTTAAGGCAAAAAGCAAGCAAGAAAGGGAGAATCTACTGTAGTTCTAAACCCAACTTTTGCTCACATTAAAGAAATATTAGTTGAATCAGTGGAATCTACCTAAATGTTTCCTTAATAAGACATACATCTAATTGATGATCTCAGCTGGAGTCTACCTATTAACAGTGCAACCAAAAATAGGAAGGGCTCCTTGGAGCACACTGGCTTAGACTATTGGGGTCCTTTTTTCAGCTTCTTATACTGGCTTCCTTTCTGCTCACTAGTCTTTCCTTTCTAAGTTATATTTCTGTATTTGTTTCCTTAACATACATTTATTCATAGTTTTACAACCCCTCTAACCCTTAAATTTTGAGTGCACATAAAGCCATGATTTTGCTGCAATTAACCAGGTTGTGGCTTGAAGGACAGACCACCTGGAAGTGCTTCAAATGTTTTATATTATGAAGGAAGTTAGCATATAAATAATAAATAAACACAGATCTCTCAATCCAGTCACCTGAGGTACAAAGTGAGTTTTAATTTTTTTTCATGCTGACACTGGCCCAGAAGCTACAAATGTAAAGAAACAAAGATTATGTAGACAAGCTATAGGCTTTTGGCTTGGGCCTGCGTCTGAATTGGCCCTCAGAGATTAGGTGGTGCCCCCCCCCCCCCACACACACACATGCCTTATATTCTAGAAACTAAGGAGTTCTTCTCAAAACTGTTTGTGAACTATAAAGTTGGGTGAAAAAAACACAGTATGATATAAAATAAATGTTTTCCTCAACAGATTCAATGCTTCAAAAGCTGAGACTTATAAAATGGCTCTTTCCCCCTTCCTGATGAAATATACTAAACTACATGTTTATGCTCCTCTAACAGCTCTCCTGATTTATAAAGCTGGTATCATTTTGGTTTGCAACAGATATGTCCACAAATGTCATCCTTTTTATGCCTAAAGGAAGCTGGTGACATGGGAAAGCAAGTAGACTAAGTGAGCAATTTACAGCAGTGGGTAAAGATCAGACTGTATTTGACTCAAAACATGCGAGACAATGCCTACCCTGCGGAGCCTCGCAGTTTAAGGCATTTGCTACTCATCACTCTTAACAAATGCTCTCTGGCTGAAGCGAAAAATCACATGTCTTCTGTTGCCACTGAAGCTATCTCTCTTTTTGTCCGATCCAACCTTCAGAGGACTTCTCTTGGTTCTTCAACACACTGTTTGAATAATTGTATCCTTTCAACATAATACAGCAGCAAAGAGAGAAATGGCAGCATGGTGCTGAAAATATATTCTGAAGAGTGTCTATAAAATACTTTACACTGAGGGTTCCACTCTCTTAAACCAGTGGAAGCAATGTTAATATTGTGACTTCAAGTCATTATTTAAAAACAAACAAACTCGTGTACCATTTAAATTTAATTCTCAGTTTCTCTTTACTGCTTTCTTTACCAATGCAGAAGCCCAAGGCAAAAGATGGATCTAAGCTGCTGCCAGTCTCCATGTCTTCAGAAATGGGAAGCAAATTTCTTTGTCCCAGATGCATTGCTAGATATAATGTAATACCTGTTGCACCTTGTTATTGTATGCCTCCAAGTCATTTCCTACCAAGGTGTTGTTTTTGTTTTTTTTGTTTTTTTGTAAGCTTTGTTGAGAAGAGGCATGCCATTGCCTTCTTCTGGGTCTGGGAGAATGTGACTTGCCCAAATTCACCCAAGTGAGTTTCATTTCTGAGAAGGGATTTGAACTCAGTTCTTCAAAAATTGTAGTCCAATGCTCAAATTACTACACCACATTCGCTTCCCTTAGCAACTAATTCATTCAGATTGCAAGTATATGGTTGCTATCTGCATGCACTTAAAAGATTTTGATAATAGTTTCAAATTACAAATACCATTTCTGCAATGTCTAGCTAAAATTTGGGGCTGATATGTATGCCTGCCCATCTCTTGGTTTTAGTTCTTCCTAGCCTGATGAAGAATTCTGAATAACTCAGAAACACGAGGCTTTGTGGCACTTTGGTTGATCCTTTAAAAAAGTATCACCCAGCAGTCTTGTTGTTGTTGTTGTTATTATTATTACTATTTTACTGACACAAAAACACAGAATGACACAGCAAACAAGATAAATATGCTGGATTTTGTATCACAAAATCACAAGTCGAACATTTCCCAAGCATTGGACTGTGTGATGTATTTTCAAATAATGCACGCAGATCCAAGTTATTATTATTATTATTATTATTATTATTATTATTCCCTGCTTTATCTCCCCAAAGAGGACCCTTAGGTGTTTATTTGCTCATAAACCAGTGTAATTATCTGGTAGTTTTTGTGTTGTTGTTTTTTTGACCCTTTAACATCGCATAACGTTGATCCAGCCATGATAATTTTTAGTTTCTATCTTTCCTTTCTAGAGAGAAATATTAAAACACTATACATGTCTGAAAATGATGAAGAGATCCCTCCCCTTTTCAAATGCTCTGATGACCAAAGAGGCTTCTAAATCAGAGACCTAGAAGAATGCCAGTGCTTGAATTTAGCAATGAAGGCAGATTACATTAATTTAAACAGACTGCATGAAATCTTTCAAGTGCATGCAGATAGCAGCCATACATTTGCATGATTTACTTGGGCAGTGGGAAGCCCTGCTGGAGTGCTGCTTATACTAAACAAGAAAAATAAAAGACAATTAAGGAAAAACACAATACCCTATCCACCACCACCTCAAAATAACAATAAAAATATCCACCACAATTTCCACACAACAGCTCAAAACAATGCTAAATCTGGTGTGCCGTTTTTCAGTGAAAGGAGTAGCGTTCACGGGAAAACTCAGTGTTTTGAGGTCCCTTGAAACAGTTCCACTTTGATTACAGACTGCAGTAGGCGTGCTACAGCTCTATTTGTGAGCCAACACAGTCAGCAAGGGCTGATTCTCCAAATGCTCAACCAGAGCAAACTGCTCAATTCAAGAAGACTTCTGCTGGAAAGAGTACAGCAAGAACTGGTCTCCCTTTGAGGGACGCATTTTAAACAAAGAGCTTGTTGGTCCCATCATCCCCTTACATACGAATGTATTTGACAGTTCCCCTCCTCCCCATTTTCCCTTTGCAGCTAAAGCTTAACAATTCTATATAGGAAAGGGAGCCTCGGTTAGCATTCTCATCCATGGATATAATCAGGTCAGCTTCCTACCCTGTTCCTTGAATCATGAGTCAGTGGAGCAATGCAAGGACTTAGAAGAAGGCTATGTTTATTTGTGCTACACTGCATGGCATTTTAATTAGTAACTCTGCAGATTTAAACCCTCTGAAAGGACACACAGAAGCAGTTGTGTAGCACTGCTTTTGTACTCTCACTCTTGGAGAAAAAAATCCTATTTTGAGGACACCAGCAGGGGGTTAATAGAAGCTTTGATAAAGTTCTCTGAATCCTTTTATTGTTGCTCAACTACAGACTGGACTCTGGTGTCTTTCTGGCTGCTCTCAGGAGATAACAATTAATTTTACGCAGTTGGGGGAGAGAGACAGAAGATATAACTGCCAGTTCCTATGTTTGGGAGCTGTGAGGAAGAAGGTGCAATCGCTGCTGAGAAAGTCTTGATTTAGCCTGGAAAAAGAATTAAGAACTTGCCTGGCCTTCACATACCCTTCAGAGGGCTATTATGAATTAAGTCTGCAGTGATCACGGGGAGCTGCCCAAAGGTGAAGAATAAAATACACCAAAGTCAAACAACCAGAGAGCTATTTCCTGAACTTAGATGCATCACTAGTTTCACAGACACGTGGTCTCTCACAGCACGGTGAACAAATATAGGCAAAAGAAAGAATTGCTGCTATGCAAACTTGTAAAATAATATAATCCACTTTGCTATGGATTCCATTTCCCCCAAAAAACCTGTTGGGTCTATATCAAAATGTGTCTCAATGTGTATTTAAACAGCATAATTACCTCATGTCACTCCTGAGCAAACTAGCTTCTCTTGTGTTGTTCAATGAACCCTGAAGTTGGATGATTTACTAAGGGTTCTTTAAAGCTTTTCTTTGCCTTACCGACAGAAAGTCTTACAAATTCATGGAAATGGGTGGTACAAGTGCCTTGCCAAGAAACAGGCAATTGTTTGTTATAGTTCTCTCTGTAAAAAAATGTAATCGCTTAAAAAAAATAAATTTAGCCCCTCCCAGATTTCCCATATTTTTTGTTTTGTTTTCTGTTGGCTGCATGTAAATACATTTTAATCTCACGTCTAATCTACACCAACAAGGTTAGTTGCCAAAGGGGAAAAGGCACTCACAGCAGATATTTCTTACCACACTATACTCTTTCTTGAAAAATAATCAAAAGACCATGAGAAGGAATTCTCAATTGATCAGCACTGTTTATCTTTGAGGTCCTTGAGCAGTCTCTTCCCAAGCTCATCTGATGGACAAATGAAAGGCATCTTTTAGCTACCCCTTCATTTCTGTAACATTTCAGGACAACATTTTTTTTAAAGTTCTTGGATGTCCTACCACATTTATACTTCAAAGTCCCGTGGTTTCCCAGAAATTCTTCATTTGTTTAGCTTTTAAAATGCTTTGTGGAGGAACAATATACTATGAGTCATCTAGATGGCAAAAATCTCAGGTACAGAGTGACAGAACAATTGTTATTCTTATTATGCCTGCTATACAGAAAAGCAACTGCAAATGTTTTAAACATACTTATTTTAAAATAAATAAATTGAGTAGGACTGGATGTTGGACAAAATGTGGGTTTAGATACAGATAGGATTTCACCAGTGACCACATTACATCTTCCAAATATTTAACCAGATATAAATCCACTCCCTTACGTGCTGTGGACTGTACATGCTTAATAACCACCCTTCCTTTTCCTTGGCACGCAGGCAATAGCAGACTGCTGTGCCAAGTGCCTGTGTTACACATACCAGGCTTGTCTCCTGCCAACAGTTCTTCTTATCTTTGTTGATCGAGACCCAGAACAATCAACTTTCCTTTCGTTTCCCTGTGGCTCCTGTATAAAGTTCTCATTCAGCGAAATGGTTGACTGCTTTCTATACCTTGAAGTGGTCATGTGCCAACCAAAGGAAGGAGAAGAACTTGGGGGATAAAATATGCTCTGTCCTTTGTCCTGTTTTGACTGGGGATGATCCCTGTGATAACTTGGACCATCAAAAGCTCACAGATATATGTCCTTTGGTGGCTGCCTTACAATTATGGAACACCTTTTGCTGAGAAGTAATAAATGCCTGAGCCAAAATATTTCACTGAAAGTTTTTAAAAAAATATTTTCTGCTTTGGTCTGACATAGAGTAAATGGAGTGAAATGGGTATATATATATATATATATATATATATATATATATATACACACATACACACACACACACACACAATGCATTTTTTTAAAAAAATAAACAATTTCCTCCCTTAAAATATTCTTACTTGCTGTATCCAGGTAGTTCAAAAAACTGTTCTCCACTTCTCTCTCTCTCACCCCCCCCCTTCTCCCTGTTTTCCCTTTAACTTCTTGTTTTGCTCTTTATATTGATACTAGCTTGGGGACCCGGCGCTGCCCGGGTTATTAGAGAAAGTGGGTAATGGTGGTTCTGTATGCCAAGTTTGGTCTTTATTGGTCTTTGGATAACGGCTGCATTATTTTCAGGAAGTGAGTGAAGGTACTTGAAGTCCCATCATCCATGGGCCATCCTCCTACAAACAGCAGCAGGATATAGAGTGGGTCATGGGGGCTCCGTGTGCCAAGTTTGGTCTTTATCAGTCATTAGATGAGGGTAGTAGTGGTGTCAGTAAGTGAGTGAAGGTACTGCAAGTCCCATCATCCAAAGTCCATCCCCTTTCAAACTGCAGCAGGATGTAGAGTGGATCATGGGGGCTCTATGTGCCAAGTGTGGTCTTGATTGGTCATTAGAAGAGGGTTGCAGCAATCTTTGGAAGGGAGTGGAGGTACTTGAAGTCCCATCATCCATGGTCTGTCCTCCTCCAAACTGTAGCAGGATGTAGAGTGGGTCATTGGAGCTCCATGTGGCAAGTTTAGTCTTGATGAGTCATTGGCGAGGGTCTCAGTGGTCTCAGGAAGTGAGTAAAGGTACTGCAAGTCCCATCATCCATCTCCAAATTTTTCCAAACAACACCAGGACGTAAAGTGGGTCATGAGAGGTCTATGTGCCAAGTTTGGTCTTGATCCGTCATTGGATGAGGTTTGCAGAGGTCTCAGAATGTGAGTGAAGGTACTGGAAGTTCCATCATCCATGGTCCACCCTTCTCCAAAACTGCAGCAGGATGTAGAGTGGGTCATGGGGGCTCTGTGTGCCAACGTTGGTCTTGATTGGTGATTAGATGAGTTTTGCAGCAGTCTTGGGTAGTGGAGGTACTTGAAGTCCCATCATCCATGGTCTGTCGTCCTCCAAACTGCTCCAGGATGTAGAGTGGGTCATTGAAGCTCCATGTGCCAAGTTTAGTCTTGATGAGTCATTGGCGAGGGTCTCAGTGGTCTCAGGAAGTGACTGCAAGTCCCATCATCCATTGTCAAATTCTTCCAAACCGCACCAGGATGTAGAGTGAGTTATGCAGGGTCTCTGTGTAAATTGTGATCCTGATCCATCATCGTTGGCAGTTGTAATGGTCTTAGGAAGGGAGTGCAGGTATTGCAAGTCCCATCGTCCATGGTGCATCCTCCTTCAAACTGCACCTGGATGTAGAGTGTGTCATGGAGACTCAGTGTGCCAACTTTGGTATTTATTGGTAATTGGATGAGGGTTCAGTGGTCTGAAGAATTGAGCAATGGTACTGCAAGTCCCATCATCCATCTCCAAATTTTTCCAAACAACACCAGGACGTAAAGTGGGTCATGAGAGGTCTCTGTGCGAAGTTTGGTCCTGATCAGTCATTGGATAAGGTTAACAGCGGTCTCAGAATGTGAGTGGTGGTACTGCAAGTCCCATCATCCATGGTTCATAGTCCTCCAAACTGCAGTAGGATGTAGAGTGGGTGATGGGGGGGCTCTGTGTGCCTATTTCAGTCTGTATTGGGAGTGTTCTGACCCAGCCCCCTTTGGCCTTTCCTTTCCTCTCTTTGTCATCTCGGAATGTTGGATTTGAGGCTGGCCAATCAGAGAGCATATGCAAATTTCCTTCTGTCATGCCCCGTTTCTGCCATGAGCCCTCTTCTCCACCAGGGGCTCCTATTGAAGCTGGCCAATCAGAGACCATATGCAAATAGCACCACAGCGGCAGCCAATCAGAACGCTGGCACATACACTTCCGCCCTCCACAATTCCTCTGTCCTTCCCATACAAACAAACACTCTTCTTTATTATATATATATATATAGATTATGGGTTGGAATTAAAAATAATAAGAAAATATAAGAAAATATATGTTTATTCAATGATTCTGCAAAAGCATAAGACTGCAATAATGGAAACACAATTTAATTATAAGATGACGTTTTGATTCTAAAAATAATAAAGAGCCTTGCTGCACCTTAAAGAAAAAACACATTTTATTTGGCAAAGCCAACTTCATCAAACATAAATAGACTAGAATTCCACAAAAGCTATTCCCAAAATACAATTTGTTAGTCTTTACCGTGCCCAAAGAATCTAGGTTTGGTGTGTGTTTTTTGTTGTTGTTTTTTTGTTTTGTTTTGTTTTTGCGTTGTGTTTTTACTGTAATGGGTTGCAGGATAATAGCTGTCCCTCTGGAAATCTTTTATTCAAGATTTCTTCCTAGATTGACACCATTCAAAGGCACAATTTTCCAAGTTTTCCTCTTTTTTCTTTCATTTTTGTTATTACAAAGTGCTCAAATGGCTGAAAAGTGTTTTCTTTCCTTTTCTCTTTTGAGAAGATTGGGATAGAAACCATATGAATAAAGCTACTGCTGAAGCCTGTTTTTCAGCCCTTGAATTATGAACTATATTATAAATATTATTTTCAAAAAACCTATTTTTTCGCATGTTTAGATGATAGAAGGCTGGATGGCTATCTGTTGGGGGGGGGGGGGGTACTTCGTTCTTTTCCTGCATGACAGGGTGTTGAACTGGATGGCCCATGTGGTTTCTTCCAATTCTATGATTTTATGATTCTAACAATGTAATCTCACTATTTAAAGAAAATCACCACATTTGCTCCCCTTGCCCACCACATCAAGTGCTCATATGTTGACACTTTGCCATACTTTTGAATGATTTTGGCAACCAGGCATTGCAAATAATGAAATGCATAATCTCTGATCATCAGAAATTTAAAATCATATGGGACACACAAAGTGTATTCGTAAATCTGTACAGAAGTAATTCCAAGATATGGATCTCTAGTTGCCACCATTGATGTCTCCAAATGTGGGTTGCTATATATACCAGATTCACCCACTACATTTGGTTGAGGTTTAGAAGAATTGAATTCTAACATCTGGGGAGTTGTTCTTAAACACTCTTCTGGAATGAGCTTCGTGTATTCCAAATAGACTGGAACATACTTAGCCCTAATCTTTTTTTCTACTGTTTTTAAACGACTTCATTGGATGTGTTGCAATAGCAGATTCCCAGATTAGTTTAGTGTTTACACCTTATTTTATTTTTCTAGTTATTTAATATTTAATGTTGAATTAACTTAAGTGATATCTGTCTTTACTATTCTAATGTAGCACAAATCCTATGTAAAATCATACTACATATTTTTGACATTAATATTGAAATCTAAAATATATACAGAAAGTCTTTATATATTTACTCTGGGGATCCCCTGCTGTAAGGGCCCAATTTTCAGTAGTCATGGAAGAAACTACATCATGAACTACTGTCATATAGAATCACTGAGTTGGAAGAGACCTCGTGAGCCATCCAGTCCAACCCCCTGCCAAGAACCAGGAAAATCGCATTCAAAGCATATTATCTTACACATCTGTCATTGCAACAATGATATATAAAAAACACAACATCTGGGAACTTCTATATTACTCCTTACCTTCCAACTTAGAAGGTTCCTTCAGAAGTTTATCTTTCTGTACTTTCTCCTGGCTCTTTATTTCAGGAAAACGTCTTTGCAAAGATTTATTTCAGATGTGGTTTTGTTTTGTTTTGTTTTGTTTTGGCCAGGCAATGCTGCTTCTAAGCTCACTGGACTATAGAACATCTGCCATTCAATCAAACAATGTAATTTCCAACTGCTAGGTGGACTGAGGTGTGGTGTGGTTTTTGGGCTGCTATGTGGACATTTGGGAGCTTAGAATATAGAATTCCCATAGGGCCTGAATCTAGTCTTTAGATCAGTCTAAGCCTAAATAAGAATGACCTTGACTTTTACTGCTTCAAGAACTAAAGGGTATTCTCATTAGATTTGCTTAGTTTCCTGTCACTGATTTCCCCACACACACTAAATCAAACAATCACTCAGCAACACAAAGTTAAACAAGTATATATTATGGGGAAGTAGTTCTCCCAACCCATAAATAAACAAACAAACAAAATATTTTCTACTTTTGGAAATAAAAAAAATGTTGCTGTTATTCCTCTGCTTTAAAAATGCAGTCCAGCCTCATCTGTGCATTTACTGGCTCCAAGATCCAAGATGCTGGAGTAAACAGAAGGTTATACTGACAGGTGGGAAAAAGAAGTTGCACATTGAATTTTGATAACAGGGTTTTTGGACCATCAATGTCCAAATAATGAATCTTCTGCTTTAGCTGGCATATGCTCAGTTATCTGTTTGACAAACCAGAGAAGGTGAAGATTTGGGTAGTCAATTAAGTTTGTTTTTCTGTAAAAAATACATACAATATATAAAATAGTTATCCAGCCCCACTTCATGTGTTTGTGGGGGTGGGGGTTAATTAGAAATACACATGGCAATATGGAAGTGGAAGAAAAAGGTTGGCAGACCCTTTGCTTTACTGGCCTGGCAGCTGCGGCAATAACAATTGGAGTCGAACTAAGGGCCATCTGATGCTTTGATTTGCCTGCACAACCTGCATCATTGTCAGTGGAAGCATCACAAAGCAACTCAGGGCACATTGTAGCAATGGATCTTCATTTGATACACGTACACTACTGCACCGTCTAAATCAGACTGGCAGAACATAAGACGCTTTATATGCATTTTTTGTGCTTTGTGGCACAATGCACATGGAATTTTAATCAGCATCCAAAAAGAAGCCCCCGAAAGGGAGGGTTCTGAACAGTGCACTAAAACCTCAAGTAACACAATACGTTAAAGCATATAGAACAAAACATCCTGCATCCTGACCATCATGCTTTAGTTTGGCAAATTAACATGTGACTCCATGTCTCTTTTCATGACATTCTTGAACAATCAATACAGTTGTGACATCAGTTTAGTTTGGTACTACCAAAATGAAAGTTAAAAAAGGAACAAATAGCTGGGGTGGGGGACTGCCAAACCTATTTGGCATTATAAATCATATTCAATATGACTTAATATTTGGAGGCAAACATTAAAGGGGAAGAAATGTGAGAATATATTTATTGGAGGGATGGCAAGCATATGGGAGACGTCCACTGTGGGTTTTAGTCCTCTGAAATGAAAGAGATTTGTGACAGGCAGACAGCTAGATGCACTGCAAAAGAAGAGAGAGGGAGCATACACATCCTCCAGAGCTGGATATCTTCATAAAGATCTCCCCTTGACTACAGTAGCAACACTGAAAATATCTACAGTCAAGATATTGAAAGAAAACCTGATTATTTATTTATAGGGTTTTCCCACCCTAATTAGAGTTTTTCTACTCAACTCACTATGATGGCTGATTTAAGAGAAGACAAAGATGAAGGTAACCTAAGGGGATAGGAAATTGCTAAGCAGTCTTACCCAGCTGCAGAAGCAAAAATCAAATGAAAAATGGAAGGAGAAAAAAAAACCATCCACACACAGATCATCCAAAATCA
Organism: Anolis sagrei; assembly: GCF_037176765.1. Taxonomy (NCBI): domain Eukaryota; kingdom Metazoa; phylum Chordata; class Lepidosauria; order Squamata; family Anolidae; genus Anolis; species Anolis sagrei. Next base: position 232,794,118 of record NC_090023.1, read on the forward strand.
GAAAGGCACAATGTATGTGAAAACAACACTGATCAGAAAAAAATGGAAGATAAATCCATTTTGATTTTAATCAAAACAGTTATATATTTTCCCTCACACAGCTCCATTCCCATATGAACTCCTTTTGTTTCAGTAAGAAACACAGGTCTTACTTCTATGTGTAGCCATGCATATTATATACAGAGAGATTAAAATGAACAACAGTGCTGTCAGGTTTGAGACTTATGCCACTCATGCTGTTAGGCAGGAAACGGGTATGGGTGCTTTATTCTCCTCCCCAAAACAGATTTTTTAAAAAAAAATCACTGAAAACATTCATTTCTAAGAGATTTATTTATTTGTTATGAGCAGCTGCACCATACATTAAATGAGATTTCTTTGTGGGGACAGGCTGGAGCATCCTGAGGTTTTGTAATATTCAGTAAAATGTTCAATAACAGTTGCCAATGAAATCAGCCTTGTGATGTAACACGGGACTGACATGCCACTCCTTTTACTTATTATGACTTGGTCTCTATCCCCCCTCCTTCTCCATACACATACACACACACAGAAACATAAATATATATGCACTTTATCCATCAGCCCTATCATTATAATTGATTTGCACCAGTCCACCCATCAGTGCTCAGAAACTGATCATTGGTTGTAGGTTTGATGTTTGCTTTTTAGTTTGTTATAATGTTGTATTTATTTTGTTTTTTGCTGTTGTTTATGTATTTTAATGTGTTATATTTTTAATTATGTTGTTTGGGCATGTCCCCATGTAAGCCACCCCAGGTCCCTTCTGGGAGAGGAGAGGCGGGTACATAAATAAATAAATAAATAAATAATTATTATTATATAAAATAAAATATGTATTTTAATTCAACCAGACTTGAAAACATTCAAGTTTCATCCCTGGCCAAGGGCACATTAATAAAAGCTCTTAACCTTTCTCACTTTCATGCAGCAATGATTTATTGAAATTGTTTATGAATTTCAGCTGACACAAAGCAGTAATCGAAGCAGTTAATTTATTTAATCGCAACAAAGGTGGCACCAACCTGCTCTTGTTTTCAGAGTGGAACCACTTCAACTTTCCTTCCTTTCTTTGTGCAAAATTACTGTCTTAATATCCACAGATGCTCATAATATTGTTTCTTAATAGAATCACATCAAGGCAAAGTAATCAAATGGCCTGCCTCTTCCAACATATTTTAAAATATGCATCTAAAATGTATTGAGATAAAGCCTTTTTAAAGATATTACTTAGAAACAGTGACAGAAGCCTTGCTTAAAAAAAGGAACATGCTTACATATTCATTTAAGGTGCAAAAGTTATAGATAGATAGATAGATAGATAGAGCTATATAATATGTCCTAACACTGCCTGAAACCGAAGCAAGATCACATGAACATGCAAAACTGAAAACAGTAAAAAGCAACTCAGAAGTGCAATTATGTCGCTCCAAGCACATTGATAACAACTGTCTAGAAAATAGAGTGAGACTCATGACTCACAAATGTACCATCAATACTGTATATATTTTCAGTAAAAGGTGATGCCAACAAATGGAGGTTGCTGATTTAATGGAGCTGAGTGAATGAGAGTCTTTTTCACTTTTACAATTTCTGTAAATATACTCTTGACAACATTGTTTTCTGGCTGCTGCCCCCCTCCCCGAGATAAAGGGAAAGAGAGAGAGAGAGAGAGACCAAGAGAAAGGAAGAAGTGAAATATAAAAATAAAATAAGCTGTTTTTTTTATCAAGTCACATTCTTCATCCATCGAACTTAGCACTGTCTTCTCTGACTAGCAGTGGTCTTCAAAGGCCAAGATCTTTCATATCACACCCTTCATAATGTTTTCAACTAGAGTTCTCAGGGAGCAAAACTAGGACAAAAGATGCAATCATTTTTTTTTACAAAAGGAAAAAAACCCTATAAACATGAGCAATGGGATTTTCTGGTCAGAGGGAAAGTGTGTCCAGAGGCATCCCACTGTCCATTTCAACCTTACAACTAGCACAGAATCTATTTCTGATAATCAATGTCAACTATTTTCAGCACCAAAATTTAAAAGCAGCATAGAGAGAAAAAAATAAAGTATGTTTTATAATAACCCAATCTATTCCTGTCTTTCACACACATCAAACACACTTCTCTGAGAGAAAACAAATATAAATTAATAGCATAAATGGCCACAAGTTATTACAATTTTCAAAATAATTTCTGTGATGACTATTCAGAGGCATTGCAGATGACTGACTACTGAACAAATTCTGTCATTTATTTACATCTATTGTTTCAGTAGCTCAAGTTAAACACCAAACAAAAATTCAATTCTAAATTTAGAAGATGTGCTAAGTGGGTCTATTAATATTTTTTGTTCCTCACTGGTTATTTTACTTATCTGAGAAGAAGCTGGCTTATGGCTGAAAAGCCTTTTGACTCAATTATTTAGATTTCCATGTAAAAGCTTTGGGGGGAAATGGTACTTCCTATGTGGAATAACATTTGATATTCTTCTAGATGGCATCAACTCCAGGCAAAACAAGCCCATGACAATTGTGAGTAGTTTTCACCAGCATCTCCTTAAAGTACAATTCCATCCTAATCAAATAATTTTAGAAAGTCATAAACAAAAATAACAAAATGCAGTCTCAAACAAGGTAAAAAGTATAGAGAAAAATTATACACACACACACATTTTTACCTGCTTGATTAGTTGTCACCGTGACAGAAACAGCCTGGTCTGGGCTCGGATTCTGCTTGGAAACTCCATTCACTGCCCATATTTCAAAGGTGTAGTTGGTGTGAGCCAAAAGGTCAGTAATGGAAACTCTGGTGGTTTTCAATCCATTCTGCTGTGGGCTGAAGTGTACACCACTGCCACAGGACCGACAACGGTTCAAGTCACTGGATCCACATCTTTTGCACACGACATTGTAGGAAATATCCTCACGGCCACCTCTGTTCTGAGGAGGGCTCCATTCCAAGTTTACTGATGTTTCATTGACATTGGATATCAGGTTCTCAGGGGCAGATGGAGGGCCTAAAAACAAAAACACATTGTCTTAATCTTGACAATGAAAAGCAGGAAGCCTTCTAGGGGAATATCTATACTGATTATTATCATATGATCTGTTGTATTTAACACATCTACAACTGGAGCAAGCAACCTGAAGTGCTCCAGATGTTTTTAACTATAGGTACCACAATAAAGATGTAAAAAAATACTGTTATTCATTTCCCAGTTTAAAACAAAAGGCTTTCCCAATAGTCAAATAACTTGGTTGGGAGGAATAGTGTCAGTGGTGGGGATTTTGTGATTTTCACTTAGTTCTGAAGTTTATAGTGACACCCTTTTCTACAGAAATACATGTTAATCCTGTGTAAACAAACTCTACATTCTTTTTTTATCAAACAAACAAACAGTGGCTGCCATCCATCAGATTGATCACTGAGTAATTATTTGGCATTCCTATTTTTATTTGTGGCAACAATTACAAATGTGCCTCCCATTGCCCAAACCCATTTTAAAAACCAGACAGCCATACCAATCCAGTGCCAGAAAAATATATATTTCAAAAATTTTCCTAGGCTTTATAAGCAATATTCTGTTTTAAAGCAGTTCCATCATGGATCTATTTTATATGTTTCTCCCTTCCTCCTCTTAACTGACTTCTGCTTATAATTGACTTATTGTTTTCTTGGTTTGACATCTCCTGTACTTTAGATATTATCTGTGTTTCTCATTCACCATCTTAAAGTGATTGAATGATGCCCTGATTTTTTTTTTCTTCAGGATAAGTTCTAAAATGGTCAACAGAAGCTTAAAACAAGATTTAATCAAAGAAATTATTTTACAAAAAGAAAAATACACATTAAATAATATTATACATTCTGGAAATAAAGAAAATAAAAGAGTACATTTTGCATAGAGAAAGCTTATATTTACCAAGGTTCTAACTCAGTGTGCCAGGGAGCTCGTTCGTAAGAACATTCAGTATATCTTTACAACACTGCCATAACAGGCATTAATGGTTCTGCATCCCTTTTCAAAGTGTTTCTGCACCAGTTTTGATTTACTTTATGAGATCCATAAGAATTTTAGGTGTTTGAATGGCAATGTGAAGTATGTTGTGGCTGGTGTGCATGATGTATGTGAATGCATTTGGGTGGAATGGATGGAAATGATAGGCAAATGTGAAAGCAGTGAGTGTTTTATGTCTGGGCACATGCATATATGGGTCCAAGCAAACAGTTGTATTGAGTGATACATATATGCATGCTTATGTAAGCAAGAATGTCTGTGTCTGTGTGGTTTTGTGTTACAAAGCTTTAAATTCCTCGAAGCTAGGATATTAAAGGGCTTTCTTTTCTCATATGAACTCATCCAAAATGTGAAACCCTTTATTTATTTGTTCATTTATCTGTTCAATGTGTATACTATGTTTCTGCATAGGATTCATAATGGCATGTAATATCTAAAAAATACAATAAAATTGTGAAAACAACGCTGATCAGAAAAAAATGGAAGGGTGCTCTTAATAAGAAACTTTAAACTAAGTTTGATGTAAAAACAAAAACAAAAACAAATTAAAAACACAAGAAAAAAAGCAGCATTAAAAAGACTTTTAAAGCATAATAAAAATAAAATAAACTTTTGTCAAGCAGTCAAGACTTTTTATGCTTGGTATGGTTTCCTCCTAAAATCAGGATTACTAGTTGTCTGCATGTTTTCAAATATGTTCTTAAAATAAGAATTTGATTAGTTATGCTTCAGGGACCCTGGTAGGCTAAGAGGTAATACATCTTCTTCTTCTTTTTAAAAAAAAAAAAAAAAAAAGAATAATGTAGATCTGTTGTATCTGTGAAAGGAACAGAAGAAGTGTGAAGAGACAGTGTGCATATGTGCGCACGCGCACACACACATGCAGCAGAGGGATATTAACAAATCAAGTATTTGCCCATGACATATGACATTGAAAATATTGTAGATTTCGCCCTTTAATATGTACATGTGATCTCAAAATTTATATATTTTTGGTCCTCTTGGGGAAATCTGCTTAGAAATCCTAGAGTTCTAAGAAGCAAAAATTTTATTGCTAATATTCACTGACATTGAACGGACTTTGCCTGAATCTTGCTGATGGACCACAGTCATGCTTGCTTTAACTTTAGATTCTTTCTCAGGTCTGTTAAGAAGCTTTTGATGGAGTTATGCCAGGTTTTACATGGGAAAATATGCCACACTGAATCAAGCTCCTTGGGAACAAAAGTCGGTAATTAGGATGTAGGGCAGAGCATGGAGGTGTCTAAAGAGGGAAGCAATCAAGCAGAAAACAAGCGAAACAGATGCCTGCAGTTGTAGCACCTTCAGCATGAAAAAGAAGGTGTGGAAGTCACCAAATGCTAGTCTGATGTTAAAGCAAAGGGAAAGGCAGAGTGTGCTTTGAAGAGTACAGTCGCTAATAGAGTGCTTGGGATTCTGGCAGGCTGAGGAAGGCAGAAATGGCAAGCATTTTGTGTTCAGCACATGCATATTTAAGAGGGTCCAAAGGCATCTGATCTGAGAAACTAAAAGGGTCAGCTCTGGTAAGTACTTTTATAGAAGTCTACCACTGTATACCAGATGCTGTAGTCTATATTTTCAAGCAGAAGAAACTGGCAAAATGACATCTGATTTTTCTTGCCTAAGAAAACCCTACTGAATTCATGGTTGTACCATAATAATAATAATAATAATAATAATAACAACAACAACAACAACAACAATAGCAAGAAGTAGTAGTCAACAATTGACTTGAAGACAGATACATACTAGCACTACCTAATATAAAAAAATATTATGAAGCAAGTAGATTAAATTTGGTTATAGAAGGAATGGTTAAAAAAGAGGGAATAGATTGGCTTAGTAATGAATCAGGAAAAATGGAAGATGAAACTTGGAATATATTTTTTAAACAACATACTAGAAAAGAACTGAGGGAAATTAGAAACCCAATGCTGAGCAACATACTGAAAGTATGGAATAAATACAAGGGGAGGTTAATAAAGGAAGGATCAATTATAACCCCAATAGTGATGGAAAAGAAATTCCCAAAAAATTTTTAAAAAGCAATGGATAAAAAGGTAAGGGAAATAAATTTAGATAGAATAGGGGATTGGATGAAGGCGGAAATGAAGAGGAAAAGGATGTTGGAAGAGTTTAAAGAAATAAAATTATCATGGTTTCATTGTATACAACTAGAACAATGGTTAATAAACTGGAAAAAAAATAATAGAAACGGAAGCCAACTCAATCAATTCGAACAAATAATACAGAAGGGAAGGGCAGTAGAAGAACATGAAAACTTGAGAGGTATAATTAGCAAAATCTATAAGATACTAATTGAAATGAAGGATGGGAAAATAAAAAAGAGTACCCTTAAGGAGATTTGGGAAGAGGATTTAGGGATAAAAATAAGTGAAATAGAGTGGCAACAGTTATGGGGACAAAGACATTTAAAAAACCTATCGATACATGTTAAAGAAAATTATTACAAGTTAATATGGAAGTGGTACTTAACACCGGTAAGAATAGCATATATGAATAAAAACAATTCAACAAATTGTTGGAGAGGGTGTCAAGAACCAGGAACATATATACATATGTGGTGGCAATGTAAATATGTAAATAATTTTTGGGAGAAAGTATTTAGAGAAATAGAAAGTATAATGAATATGAAAATAGACAAAAGTCCTAGTATAGCTTTATTATCATTATATACCAATAAGCAACTGAAAAAGGAGGATAAAGAAGCGATAACAAACTTACTAACTATAGCAAGACTGCTCATAGCAAGGAATTGGAAAAAAGAAATGAATATACGAATAGAGGAGTGGTATAAGGAAGCATGGAAAATAGCATTAAATGATAAACTGACATGTATATTAAAGGTTAAAAAAGGTATATGGAAACAAAGTGATTTTGATGCTATATGGGGAAAATTTGTGATAAATGGATTAAAAAATAAGGAAGGAAAATTACCGTCACAAGAAGAAATGAAATTTTGGACAGATGAAATGTAAGAAATGTGGCTTGAGACGGGTGGAGGGGAGCACTGAGGTGAAAAAAGGGGGGGAAAAAAAGAGAAGGGGAGGAAATGTCAAAGCAAAACAACAAAACAACATGTTAAAGAGGTTGATGTATAAAATGCAATAGTATGTAATAATTGTGATAAATCAATAAAAAATTTATATATATAAAAAAAAGAAGAAGACAGATACATACACACATAGTATTCCCCTCTTCTCACTTAATAATTGCCAGTGCCAGAAAAGCTCACAAAGCAAGAATTACGCTAAATAGAAGAGGATTAAAAAAATTAAAGTTCTGGCTTTTGCAAAGGTAATCACAATCATCTTGTTTGGCACCATCCCTATTTGTTCATGCAGTGAACTGTGGATTAACTAGACCTAGGCATTTATTTCAGGATAGAAGAGGAAAGATCTGAAAAAAACAGCTATGACTGGAGAAGGCAAAGGCTGCAGAAACAGTTCTATCACAGTGCTCCTATGTATTAGGAATCACCCAAATCACTGATAAATCATTCTTGAAATTGCTTTACTATGCAGGAAAGGCTTATAATGTTCCAGTTGCATCCCTTGGCTTCTAGGAATGTCCCAATATTCATGAAAATGTGTCTCTTGGTAAATGTCCCCTTACCATCATTTGCAGCTTATGGTATAAGTGATAGAAAGAATTATTTCTGCCAAGTATCCTTTGCCATCAGTCGTAATTGTATTTCTTTTTTGCCTTGTAAATATGAATGTTGATAGAAGATGGCTGCTAAATGTCACATACTTTGGAAATGAAGGTGAAATCATACAACACTGGACCTACAGTAGCCCTAAATTGTTTGATTTTGTGCATAATATGGAGTTGGATTTTTAAGTCAATAATTTGAAATCTAAGTAGAATCTACATGTTTTAGACTTATTAATCTGATTTTATTAATTTGCCCAGGATTCATTTATAAATTTAGTATTTTTCAAAATGTCAATGTTATAAATTGCAATTATTATTATTATTATTACTATTATTATTATCATCATCCCACTTTATCTCTCCCAAAGGTTACTCACATTGGTTTAACATAAAAACCTTGGCACACCACTTAAAATATACAAATATGAAAACAGAATGAAATATAAACAGTATTAAAAGATTCACAGTTAAAACCATTCGAACATATTGATGCATATTCAAAACTAAAACGAAAGTACCTCCTGAATTGACCTTAAAAATCTTCATCTTTAAAAGTCTGTCTGAATAGAAAGATTTTAGCCTGCAGCCAGAAGGACAGCAGGAAGGGGTGTCATTCTGGCTTCCTTGGGCAGGGAGTTCAGAGTTGCAGGGCAGCCACAGAGAAGGCCCTGTCTCTCATTTCCACCAACTGAGCTTGGGATGGAGATGGGACCAAGAGAAGGGCCTCTCCTGAAGATCTCATGGCCCAGGCAGGCTCATACAAGAGGATCGGTAAGCCAAATAGCTTTGACCTGAACCGTTATCATATATTGTCATAATTCAAACAGCAGCTCCTGGTGGCGCAGTGGGTTAAACCCCTGTGCCGGCAGGACTGAAGACCGATAGGTCACAAGTTCGAATCCGGGGAGAGGCAGATGAGCTCCCTCTATCAGCTCCAGCTCCTCATGCGGGGACATGAGAGAAGCCTCCCACAAGGATGATAAAAACATCAATTCATCCAGGCGTCCCCTGTGCAACGTCCTTGCAGACGGCCAATTCTCTCACACCAGAAGCGACTTGCAGTTTTTCAAGTCATAGAATCATAGAATCAAGTCACTTCTGGCACGACAAAGAAAAATCATTCAAACAGGAGATGTTAACCATGCTGGACATCTAGCAATAGTATTTTTAAATTTAAAAGTTATTGTTCAAAACCTCATGATTTGCTCACAAAAATGTGTATTTCTGTGCAGAACAAATTCCCCCAACTACTTCAGAATGTGTGACTATTGGTTTTTTCCCCTGGATATGAGAACAAAATATTGTACAACCTGATGTTAAATAGACATAAACCTAATATAAATGCCTATGTGAATCATAAATGTACGTATGAGAAAATAAATGCAGCCATGCCATAATCTTCTACTAATCATTTTGTAAGAAACTGTTAGTTTTATAAGTAAGCTTATCTAAACAGTCTTGATTCTGGTCAAGATGTGGGTCTTGGAAGGGATTTCTGTACACTGTTTAGGAAATGAAATAAAGCTAAATTAACTTGCTTTTGGTGACATCAATCATACTTCTAATGATATGCCAGGAATACCATGAGAAAGAAGTGAAGCACTGGACTTAGAGAAATTATGAAAACATGGACACTTTTAAAAACTATATTTATATGAATACGATGTTTTTTATTTGAGAATAGGTTAAGATATCTGAAAGTAATAAAAGAAATGTCAATTATTAACAAATAGTGAAGTTATCTTAGGTCAACTGTTCTAGTGTGGGTACTCCTAAGAGAAAATTAGATAGTTGGGCCTAGGGACTGATAGGTGTTTCACCGCATCCTCTTTTTCCTCAGTAGACCTCAAACCCTCTTAAACCCTTTAGATAAACCCCTCAGGCCCATCTAAAAGGTCAGGAGGATACCTTATGGAATTGAGTGAGGCTCTAGGAGACTCTCCAAAACATCCAGAATTTTTCTACTGTCTAGTCTGAGAAACTTCTAATTTCCTTTCAGCTCTGCCACATGCCATCTTACTCAGCTATCGGGAATGTTTTTTTCCAAGGGGCTGGGGGCAGAAAGAGGAGAGGCTCCTGAAATGAGGAGTGGAAATACTGCCTTTTCTTGACTAATTTCAGTAACTTCCTTCCTGCTGTGAAACATTATTTGAAAACCATCTAAATGTGTGTTTTCTACATAGAAAAAATTGCAAAACAACCATGTGTGAACGTTGTACAGAATAAGTTTTTTTTGTCAGTCCACGATTCTTCTCAAGAGTTTTTCAATATTTAAAAACCCACGTGTTTTGAGTGATTTAAGTATTTAATTTTTTTTTCATCCCCAGCATAAAATCAGCTTTTCTTATATCACTTGAACTTATGGTTTTTAGTTTAAAGTCACTACGAGAGTATTGCAAATGGTTAAATCAAGTCTTTTAGCCACAAATATTTCAGTATAATTTTATTATGGTACACATACATATGACTAGCAGAAATATTTGCACAGGAATCTTCATTCCTGGTGCTACATTTTAATACTAAACTAGATCAATTTCCCTGAAAACAGATGAGAAATGTGGCTCTTTTTGATGAAGGTCTATTTAAATAAATAAATAAATAAATAAATAATAAATAAATAAATTTTGTCTCTCACCTTGTAATCTACTGTCACTACAACCTCCACTGGAAGTTCTATGGTCTTCTAGGGATCAGGACAGATACAGTTTGCTGCTATGGTAGTATCATTATTATTTTCAAACTCAAGGAGAGCCTCAGACATCTATCAATTTGAGAGGGAGTCCTCATTTGTTTATATTTTTCAGATTTTGACATGGAAGAGGAAATATTTCTTTAATAAAAATAATGCATCCTTGACAAAATAATGTAGCATATCATTAAAACAAAATAATAATAATAAAAGCTTATGGTGTGATTTGCTCGCATTATCAAAGTGCAAATCTTGATGCGGTAAGGCATTAAACTGTTCAGTGAACTATTCTTTATGAATCATATCCTGTGAGGTAATAGCTTACACTTCAGTTGTATTAAAAATGTTGACTGTGCTTGGTTCTTGCTGGCATCCCTAAGCAATTTTCCAGAATAAGGCCTGGGGGGTGGGGGTGGGGGACTTGAAATGATGCATGATAATAGGAATGATCTAACAGGGAATACTGGCCAAGAAACCTATTGTGATCCAACAGGGAACACATGTACCAAATCTGATTTGCATCAGTGCTATTGCATTGACTGGATGATAAATCAGTCCCAAAGTTTTCCAGAAGGTATACAAACTATTTACTGATCTTGAGAATAGATTAACAGACACCAATTCCTTAAACAGTTAGACTCTTAACAAGATATAACTCCATTCTATAACATTATGTGGTTCTAAAGATTAAGCCTCCCCAACTATATGTTACATATTACATCCAATTAAGAACTAAAGGAAAAAAAGAACAATTAAAATGAAAATAAAACACTGAGGATAAAAAGGGAAAAATACGTCTGAAGGATCTCTGGAGACTTCTGAAAACAGCAGATTTTAATAAACCATAAATCAAAATAATGTCTAACTCAACAAATCAGCATTGAATTAGAAGTATGTTTAGATAAGTGGATGCAATCGGAAAGAAATTACTAAAAATGTGCAGGGAGATTGTTTTGTTTACTTTGGATTTGTTGCACCATAGAATCACTGAATCATTGAGTTGGAAGAGACCTCGTGGGCTATCTAGTCGAATCCCCTGCCAAGAAACAGGAAAATCGCATTCAAAGCACTAGTGCAATACTGCGATGGAATAGGATTTCCAAAACCTATTTGTGGTGAATATTCAGAAAATAACTTGCAGTTTTCTGAGAAATTCAGTATAAGGAGCAAGCTAGGATAACTAAGCCAAAGACTCTCTAAGAAGTAAAAAAAAAATCAATTGGATCCTAATGAGTGTAAGGAGAAGACCATTTCTTTTCCTCTTTTCTCCAACCTGGTCTGCTACAACCACATAAAAGTTTCTAAAAACAGACAAGTATATGTTGCAAAGGAAGCAATGAGTAATTGTAGTCTATTACTCCTGCTGTCAGAAAGTAGTTGAAAACCATGCAGTTTCTGAGATATATTCACAATTTGGGACGTATTCTACACAAAATTTGCATGTAATTGTTTTGTAAAGAATACACCATTTTCTATGCAGGGAAATAGCTTTTTCTGCACAGGAAATGATATTTCTGCCTAGAACAACCACAGGTGAATTTTGCACAGAATAACTTTCAAATTGATAAGATTCTCATTAGGATTCAAAGATACTCAAATCTATGTTTTTTGACCATCTGTTTAAATATATTTAATATTCTTTCCATCTCTAACATGAGTTTCAATGAAAAGACAACATGATCCAGAAATCAGTTATGAATATCTCACAGAACTCTAATTTCTGGATCTAGATGTCTCCCTCTACAAGTTTTTTAAAACAAATTTTAGATGGCTGGTTCTTATTTACAACATAGAAGAGCCCTCCACCTCTCCAAAAAATTTGAATGGAGAAGTGGAGGTTGCAGAGAGAAAATAGAACACCATAACTGGATCCATGGTTCTATGAAAGAAGTCAATAGTGCAGATATATTTCCTTGCACTAGAAGTGTACTAATCATACATGTCAATCACATACCAGTCACTATGCAGGGATAGGCTGAGATAAAGATCCATAGAGTGTCCAAGATTATCCTTATCCTATATGAGGACAGCTGATGAATCCATTTCCACTAGGGCAGTGGTTCTCGACCTTCCTAATGCCGCGACCACCTAAATACAGTGCCTCACGTTGTGGTGACCCCCAACCATAAAATTATTGCTACTTCCTGATTGTAATTGTGTTACTCTTATGAATCATAATGTAAATATCTGAAATGCAGGATGTATTTTCATTCACTGGACCAAATTTGGCACAAATATCCAACAACAGCACTCCATGCTGTCATGTCAGCCACATGACTTTGGAGGTGTCTATGGACAACACCGGCTTTTTGGCCTAGAAATTGAGCACCAACTCCCAGAGTTGGACATGACTGGACTTAATGTCAGGGGAAAACTTTTACCTTACCTTACCCAATATGCCCAAATTTGAACACTGGTGGGGTAGGAGGGAGAATTGATTATGTCATTTGGGAGTTGTAGTTGCTGGGATTTATAGTTCACCTACAATCAAAGAGCATTTTGAACTCCACCAATGATGGAATTGGACCAAACTTGGCACACAAAACCCCTGCGACCAAGGAAACATACTGGAAGGGTTTGGTAAGCACTGACCTTGAGTTTTGGAGTTGTAGTTCACCTGAATCCAGAGAGCATTGCAGACTCAAACAATGATGGATCTGGACCAAACTTGGCACGGATACTCAATATGCCCCAATGTGAACACTGGTGGAGTTTGGGGAAAAACAGACCTTGGCATTTGGGAGCTACTGGGATGTATGGCTCCCCTGCCATCAAAGAGCTTGGAAGGGTGTGCGGGGGGGGGGGGGGCACTTTGTCAGCCTTCCGCCTCGCCCCCTGCACCCTTCCAAACTCAGAAAGGTGCAGGGGGCGAGAAGAAAGGCTGCACTCATGGCAAGGCCATGAGCACAGCCCTCCGCCTCGCCCCCCGCACCCTTCCAAACTCAGAAAGGTGCAGGGGGTGGGGAGAAAAGCTGTGCTCATGGCAAGGCCGTGAGCGCAGCCCTCCGCCTTGCCCCCACGCCCCTCCAAACTCAGAAAGGCACAGGGGGCAGGAAGAAAGGCTGCGCTCATGGCAAGGCTGTGAGTGCAGCCCTCCACCTCACCCCCCGTGCCCTTCCAAACTCGGAAAGGCACAGGGGGCGGGGAGAAAGGCTGTGCTCATGACAAGGCCATGAGGGCAGCCCTCCACCTCCCCCCCCCCCCCCCCCGCGCCCTTCCACACTCAGAAAGGCGTGGTGGGCAGCAATTTTGGTGGGGACGGGGCCAACCAAGGCAGCTTTGCAACCCCCCAAAAATGGCCCAATGACCCCCCTGGGGTCATGACCCCCAGGTTGAGAACCACTGCACTAGGGTATTAAAACCACTCATTTTTATTAGCCCTGTCCCTGTTTCTGATCCGGACTTCTTGAAGCTCAGCCAGTGTAGTGCTTCACCCTACCTCTGGTAGCGCGTATTCTTGTACAAACCCCTGTAAGCTAAAGGAGAATCAGGGTGGATCTACACTGCCATATACAGGCACTCCCCAAGTTACAAACATCCGACTTACACGTGACTCATAGTTAAGAACAGGGCTGAGACATCAGGAAGTGAGAGAAATCTACTCCTTGGGAAGGGAAATTCAGTCCTGAAAGAGTTTCATGGGGGGAAAGTGAAACTTTTTCACCAATCCAATCCTTATTTCCACAAGTCAAATTTTTGAAAATCCAATTATTACAGGGACAGAAAGTGTGAAGGAATCTTTTGAACTGGGGTACAGACAGCAAAACAAACTGGAGTGTTAACCTTATGCTATCCAAAACTAACGAACTAACACTCTCTCTCTCTCTCTATATATATATATATGGTTGAAATTACACTTAAAAATGTACCTGTTCCGACTTACAAATTCAACCTACTGAACCTATCTTATTTGTAACTTGGGATTGCCTGTAATCCCGATCAAAGTGGATAATCAAGATGAGTTTATACTGCCATATGATCCAGTTCAAAACAGATAATCAGAATTTTATATGGCTGTTTACATGGGGCCTCCACTGTTTATTTACCATTGAAAAAATAACAGACCCACTATCTGCTCCTGGGGACAGAAGTGCAAACCCAGCCTTACCAGAAGATCCAATCCAAAATCAAAAAGGTTGGTTAAGAAACCTCCTAGCACCAGTGTTTAAAGACAGGAAATAGCTCAATGGACATTAAAAGACAACTTCTCAGTAACAAAATCTACTCATGACAACTTGCTACATGTCCTGGTCTTGTTGTATTTGATCTCCTCCACCTTAAATTTCCCTTTTACTGACAATTTTTTTTTGCTTGCCCAAGCCTGATACCTGTCTGGATCCTAAAAGTCTAAATCTCAGACTGTCATCAACTAGCTGTCTTTATTGAAACATCAATATTCTCTGCCAAAGAAAATTAACATCTCACCAGCCATCTTAATGCCAACCTTTGAACATTTAAATGGGAGTCAATAGGATCAAAACTATAAGCGTTATAGTTGTATAGTTGTTGCTGAAGAAACAAAACTATTTGATTTCAATTTCCTACAGAAAAGTTTTACTGACAAATTTAGTATATACTCTCTCAGCTTCAAAAATTATCAGATTTATTCTCATTTTCCCTCTTTGTATCAATTTCTCTCTCCCTCGCCCCTTTATTTTCTCCTAGTTCAATTCTTCTCTTTGGCAAGGGTTTTCCCTAGCAACAGATCCTTTTTCAACCAGAAGCTCTGTCACCATCTGCAGTTCAGGAGAGAATCTGGGACTTGGCCTTCTGTGGCTTCATCAATCACACATAATTTCAGCAGTGCTGTCAATAATGCTTTGGGGTTGAAAGCTCTGAACTCTATTCAGATAAACATTTTTTCATTATCAATCTCTTTCCTATAGGGACACAGGCTGTAAGACAGAGCAAACAGTGTGGACATCAAGGTTTTTCCCTGAAATGAAGTCAGACCTCTTCTCTCCTGACAGCTGCATATGTGGCAACCTCTTGTTGCTTTCTTCTATCAGCTATGAGGTGAGGGTCCTCATAGCTTCAGGCTAGTTTACTTGAACTTTGCCATTGAGAGTGACCCTTACTACTTGGCAATAGCACCATCCTTGACTGTTTAGCATGAAGCTTCTGTGTTTTTACAATGGGGAAGAACAGAGTCCACCAAGAGCATCAGTTACTTAACAATATCAGTGTTCTGGCACTTTCCTTGTTTTTGGAGTAACTTTCTGTTCTGTAAATAACAGCTTGAAAGAATGAGAAAGTACCTATGTTCAGACATTTCCATCAAGCGCTAGGCAGGTTTGCTGTCCGATTCTTATAGTTTGGAACATTGAAGAGAGAGATATTTCTATCATTTTACCTGTCTTCTTACTTGGTAGCGATAATATATCATATCAAAAACCTTTTAACTTGAATAGAGCTTTCAACAATGGGTCTATTTACTATCACTAACCCTTCCCTCCGCCCTCAGCATCAATTTCAAATGAGTTACAATTGTAGGCAAGATGGCCCAAACCCATAAAATGATCTTTAAAATTAATATAGCCGGCCCTTGGTATCCACTGAGGTTTGGTTGCTGGGCTCCCCATGGACACCAAAATCTGTGGATACTCCAGTTCTATTATAAACAATGGCTTAGTAAAATGGCACCTCTTATATAAAATGGTAAATAACTCAAATGAGTGCTGGAGAGAGATTGAGGAACTGTGAAATGGTGAGACGGTACAGCAGGACATACCTACAGAGTAGTCCTCAGCATGCAACAATTTCAAAGTTTTGTTTTGCTTCGAAATATATTTTTGTATTGTTGAATCCATGAATGGTGAATCTGTGGATACAGAAAGCTGACTGTATAGTTTTGGAGCCAGACATTGTGTAGGCTTCAACTTGCTTTCTGAGATACATTTCATATCACACGTTTTGCCTTTAAGGTTCCACATGGTTCTTTGACACCTCTCTAATTAGTGCTTCCTCCCTTAACGCCCACCTCCCAAAGGACTTTTCAGTTACTGAATTCACAGTAAAGCTTAGTGATTATAAATCCATGCAATCCTGCCTAAGTGAGTTAAGCTACAATATAGTTCACATGTCTTAATAGTCACAGGGATGCATAAATCAGCAAAACTAAAGCTCATTGAAGTTACTTCCCATTTCCAACTCATACATCTGCTCACAAAAATTTCTTTCCTTTCCAGAAATGCTTACAAAATGTGCATGTTTAAAAAATGCTTTTATGTGCATTTTTAAGCATACACATTTTAATATAGATTTATGTACTGTTTTCCCATTGACAAAAATGTGTCCATCTCCGTTATTCAAATCCATGCATTTTTTTTCATGCAAATTTTAAATACATTTTTGGTGCAGGTATCAGTCAGCAAGCTCATAAATGTATGGACTTACATATTTGCAAGTTGTATTTGGGACTACGTTCACTTCCAGGGACTCTGAATTGTTTAAGCTCATATAAATTTATGAAACCAATGAATTTATCTCTTGATTCACAATATAGACATATTTAGATACTATTTTTTTAAAAAAAAAACATTTTTAACCTTCAGTGTAAAACTGTTGTTACTTAAGGTGTTATATATTAAACAAGTTGAAGATGTTGTGATTTAAACTCAACTCTACTGGGTCTTTCTTAAGGATTTGAACACTGTGAATAAGCATACTCAGGGCATCTTTCAAATCAATCAATCTATATATTAAAATAAAAGTGAGAAAGAGAAAGAAGGAGTAAAGGTTTAATATGGTCATAAGAAATGACCCTGAATTATAATGGAAGCTTGAGTTGTTGTTTTATATGCCTATATGTTTTATTCAATTGTATTTTACAATGTGCTTTATTTTATGTTCTGTTCTTAAGCACCTTGTGCCACGTGTAAGCCGCCCCAATTCCCTTCGGAGAGATGGTGGCAGGATACAAAAAAAAAGTTATTCTTATAGTTATAAAAGTTATTATGATTATAATGATTATTATTATTAATGGGAAACATGAAAAATGCTAATTATTGGGTCTCCTGTGACTTCCTAAGTTTTTGGACATTAACACAAGAAGCTGCTGTTCCTTGGTGGTTGTGCAGGCACTGATAGTGGCTACATACTGGCATGACCTCCCTCACTATTGCACCTCTCTCCTTTGTGCAACTGAATTGAGTTGCTAATCAATGGTCCTGCATTTGATCTTCAATTTGCCCTTGTAACCTCACTTTCCTACACTTCTGCTCCTTCAATTAATTTTAAATTATTTTAAAGCAATTTTGCAGTTCCATTTTAAAAAGAAAATCAAGAAGATCACTTTAGGAATAGTGAGGAGGTGGATGAGTGGAAGAGAATCCTGACCTTTATGTCACTTCTGTGCCAGCATATTGACAAGGAATGGGGATGATTGATGAGAGGAATGCTGTGGGATTGGCAACTATTGATGGGCTTTTTCCCTGTCAATAGTGGCAAGCTAGTTATATATACTAATAGGTTCTGAGTGTCCACCATCATGTATCCAAAATGCTAGCCACACAAAAATTGGATGCCTTGCAGAGGAAGTTTGAAGCACCATAGTATAGTAGTATGAGTGTTGGACTAGAATTCTGGACACTAGAGTTCAAATCTTCACTCATGGAAATGTTAATGTCCTGTCACTCTGAAAGGAAATGCATAGGATGACCTTGAACAATTCACTCTCTCTCTCTGCTTCAGGACAAGGCAAAGTTAATCCATAAATGAATTTGGCCAAGAAAACCTCATGGTAGATTGTTACGAGGTCATCATAAGTTGATAATGACTTAAATACATATAACATTAACAACAACAAATAGAGATGCCAGAACATCTCAGTAACAACCTTTGGCTAAAGAATGTTGGACACACAAATGGAAATGGAAAGTTAGGGGAGAGGCCAGTGAATAACTGGAAGCCTGAACTTTACACTACAAGTACCACTTGTTGTACAGTCTCAGGCAAACTCTGAGTAAAAGATTCTTCAGGAGATTATTAGAACCTGAACAAACTTTAAAGCAATGTTGCTCTTTCAATTGTTTATGTATCTTAATAGAAAATTGCATTTCCGTAAAAAATCACAAAAAATATCCTTTACTCTGCTTCTAAATAAGTGTATACTTTGGGGTTGGGGGGGGGGGGCTCTCAAAAAATAATATGAAAGATTTTATATCCCATTTCCTACCGTGGTTGCAATGTTTTGTTTTTTTTCTGATTTTTGTACATCAAGTGATCTCAAAATTATACAAAACTAAAGCAGATGACAGAAAACTGTCTGGATATAGAACAAAGAAGCAGCAGAATGTTTTATGCTTGAATAAAAACTCCTATGGAAAAAGAAGCCAGAAAATAATCCGTTCTTTCTGTAAACAATCACTTTCATGTACAATTTAGTTACAGTTCTGTCCATAATTTTGGAGAATGCTGGCTCTGAAAACAACGTCTTCATAGTTTAAGCAGGCTATACTGATCAGTGGTATATTTCCTAACAGATTAATAAATCTAGTTATTTCTTAGCCTCTGACCTTGGAAACAAGGTAAGGACAGTGTTATTTTCATCTGTATTTGGACTTCTATAACACAGTCACACAGAACTGGTGGAATCCATGTTGAGTTTCCACCGCAGATTGCTCATCATTTCATTATGCTTCATTATGTTGATAACTGTCAGAAAGCATTAGAAGCTGGGGTTTTGAGTAATAGGACTAAAACAGTAATCTAAAAACAATATACTTTCTAAAGGCAATATAGAAGTGAACTGAATTCAATTAGAGAAAGGCAAATGCAAAGACAATCTAAGAGAGGCTTGCTTCTTAGGCCCCTTTTGATTTTATAATAACCTCAAATAAAAAATAAAGGTTTTAATAAAAGCAACTAGCATTGTGAATCTTGAAAAAAAAGTCTGGCCTTGTTATCTTAAGTTTCTCTTCTGAAAAAACATCTTGGAAGTAGTAGTTTTTATGATCGCCAAACTGTCTGAAAATTACTTTTACAATTTAAATTCTATATACAATTGAAATTGCAAAAAATAATTATTGGACACCTTGTATATTAAAACCATGTCAAAATGTCAATCAATCACTCTTTGTTTGTATAGCCCAAGAGACCAAATAAATCAGCATAACTTAAAGAGACAAATTTGCATTATGCTTTCAGGCTGGACAGGCAACCCTAATTATCTTAACTCAGTTCAACACATTAATAATCTCAATCAAATAAGTACCCCATAAACAGTTATAACAACATAAACTGTAGGGAGATGAGGAAAGGAGGGGTGGGGGAATGAAATAAGATTTTTGGCTGAGAGGTCATTTTAAAAAAAGCTTTCATTACTGGAGTTTTGATTTACAATTGTTTTATTTAAGAGGATGAAGAGCTATGTATGAAGATCAGGTAACATATCATGTGTAATAGAACACAGCATCTGTGCAGGAAGTAATATTTCTAAATTGAAATAATATTTTTTTCATGTGGAATATGCTGTTTTCTATTCAAAACAACCATATGCACATCTTGTGCAAAGAAAACCCCAATTACAGATCTTTTCTGCACAGAAAAAAAGGAATCTATATTTCTGTATTGAAATATCATCTTCCAAGCAAGAACAATTGCTGTTTTCTGCACAAAACAACTGCCTGTGAATTTTGCACAGTCCTGAATTGCAAATAGCCTTCAAAAACTGCACTGTTTTCTTTCTCACAGAAGGAAGAAAATTACTGAAATTACTGGCTGATGCCTTCAAGAAGAAGCCTTAGTGAGGAATTCTATCCCTATGTTTATTGTAAATCACTCGTTCCATTTCCATATCTTAGCATACAGCTGAGAGAGTCACTATACTTGAAAACTGCCAAGGATGCAGTTTATAATGTGTGAGTTCATCAAGACTGCAACTTGGCTCATCTAGAATGCCAAGTTAAGAACTGGAACTGATGAAGAGGCCTTTCTTCTGATAATCATACAACAGCAAAAATTATCTCCGCAAAAGGAGTCTGGTGCCAGAGTATCATTCTGCAATCTCTCACAAGACAGAGCAAGCAACCGGCAAGAAAGAAAAGGTGCCACAAGTTCCCAGTTAAAATGTTTGGCCAATAAGCCCCACCCATTTATTGGTGACATTGGTTGATAGGGAATAGTTCTTCCAAGATTTCTACTTTGGCAGCCTTTCTTAACAATTTTACCAAGGAGAAAAACTTGGGATAATTTTCAGCTCTCTGGGAACTACCACATAAATATTATTATAACTAGAGGTTTTAAAAATATGTATTTCCAATCACAAGACTTCTCTTGGATCCTTAAGAGTTCCAGGGAACAAGATAAGGAAATTACATCCTTATCATCTATTATTAATGTAAACAGTAGACATACATCCCTTCCTCCTATATCATCATCAGTTGCCTCCAGTAAGGATTGTCAATGCTTCTTGCACACCCTTCATTGGGAGCTGCCTGTACATCTTAATAGATTTGAATCCCAGACCATATGCTGTCAAATCATCAGGCAATGCATTCAGTTTTGCTGCTGCACTCACAGATATCTAAAACACTGCCGTCTGGTCTTTCACTTAGGTTAAGCTGTAAACATAAAATCTGAGCAACTGGTTTAAAAAAAGAACAACACTTGGGATCAAACTAGTCCCGTAAGATTTTGCATGTTTTAAAGACCAATATTCTTGAGCCAAGGCTTTTATTCTGTGGATGTTAGCAATTTATAGGCTCTGTGCAGTGCATTTTCTAACCAATGCATAAAAATTAAGCATGCAATTTTCATAATTTGTCCTGGGGATTGTATAAGGGGGGGGGGGGGGAGCTTTCTAGTTTCCTTCTCTCCAGTGTGAAATTCAAGCAAATAGAAAGCTATTAAAGTCTACCTTTCCTGGCCTGGAGTGTTAAGATGTAGAAGCAAAGAAAGTAGCTATTAAAATAGTTAAAGGAACTGCTACCCAAGGAACAATGGCGTACAATAGTGGAGACTTGTGAATGTCTAACAATTAAAATAAATAATTAGCAACAAAAATACTTTCCTCCCCTTCCTACACAAAACTAAAGGGGGAGTAATTTTCATTTCATTCCAGGTGTTTTCCACCAAATTACCCAATATTACTTTTTTCACCTGGCGTAATAGTGAACGGAAACCTGATTTTACAAGCCAATGGAGCAGAGTGTATGTTTTTGCTAGAAGAATAGGTCTCAGATTCTATGTTTTATTTCTTCATTAGGAAGCCGTCACACTGAGCGATTACTAAATGCAAGGCTGAATGAGACTACTGGGGTTAAAGACAGCATAATGAACAAAGAAGGTGCTCGATTATTATACCTGTCAGCACAAGGAAATTGGGCTTATCACATGATTTAACCAATTGCTAAGAAGTAGGATAAGTGAGAAATACCCTCTGTTTGTGTTCTTCTCCATCACCCTTGTCAAAAAATTTAAGCAGATTGAGTAGTCCCTCTGACACGATTCTTTAAATAAGTCTTCTTCATCTGCACATCTGCCATCATGCCATCATGTTATTTCTATTGCTAATCTTGCTTTCATATTGCGGTTTTGCTTTCTAACTTAAAAAAAAAACAAGAAAGAAATCCTAAATTAATTCTGCCCTCAAGCTTCCTTCTGCTGAAGTAACATGTTTGTTGGACCCTCTGGTAAGCTTGTTACAGGTAAAAAATTAGAAAGATTTTTGTATTTAAATATTCAGTTTTACAGATGAGGGATCTTCAGGCTTGTTTTTTACTATATTTTTTGCTATCTACAAAAAGAACACCCATTGAGAGAATGTTGTATATGCCAGAATCCCACTGTGGCCTACTTGACTTTTTAGACCCAAACTGTGGCCTTTTAGCAAATTTGTACACTACAATGGGTGGTGGCAAGACTAGTTATATGTACTAACTTTGCAAAATATAATATTCAGTGTCTCCTTATTATCAAGGTCTTTTCAAATATCCATACAAACATTGGACAAGAAAATTATGCTATGTTTGTAACGGTTCAGGCAGAAATTCGTAGCATATAGAAAATTGCATAATGCTTGGTTACCCTGTGAATTCAGTCAAGTCTAACACTGTGTACTAAAAGCTCAGTACTAACAAAGAGCAGCTGCCCAAGGTCTCTAACATACATCTTTCTATCATCTATTTTTTTTAACAAGTTGCTATCTTCTTCATGCACAAACTGTCCACTGTATCATATTTCTCACATTACCAATTCTGGCTGCTAAACAAGACATTATTTCTTCATATAAATACAAATCTCCAAAAGTCTGAACAGAAGTAAAACTGATTCAAAAGAAGTCAATTTTGGACAGAGACTGAAACTTATTTCTCCCCCTTCTCCCCCCCCCCCCCAAAAAAAAACACCATCCCTATTTGTAACTGATGTCAAGTTGGCTTTAATTTATGGCAACCCTATGAATGAGAGACCTCCAAATAACCCTGTCATCAATAGTCCTGCTTGGGTTTGGAGGCTCAATGCCATGGCTTCCTCGATGGAGTTATTCCATTCCTCCTTTTTTGGTATTTCCATCTACTTTAGCAAGAATTATTGCCTTCTCTACAAAGTCATATCTTCTCCTGATATGTCTACAGTATGGCATTCTTACTTTAGTTAACCTAGCTGCTAGGACTTGATTTGCCCCAAGATCCATTTATTTGTCTTTTTAGCTGTCTATAGAATTCTCCTCCGGCACTGAATTTCAAATGAGTTCATTTTCACTATCCAAATTCCACAATCAAGCACAGAAATTGGAAATATCCTAAATAGTATTCAATTATATATATTGACACTTCCGTTTCTTGTTTAATTTCTTCAAAACTACCCTTCCAAGTCCTTGTTTTTTTCTGATTTCTTGATTTAAATCTCTACACTAATTAATGACTAAGACAAAGTATGGAAAATCTAAATGAAATTGTGTGTGCAGGAACAAGGAGAACTACTACTATAATCAGTGCAGAGAAATAGAGGTCAGCAACAAAAAAGGAGAACGTATAAGACACTTTCCCCCTCAAAATCTGAGAAATCACAGGAAAATTTAAACCAAGAAGACCATAAGCAGAAACATTCCTCCTGAGAATGTCCTTGTTTTCAGTCCAAAGTTCTTGTCAATTAGATCTCAGCCAGTTTGGTTTAAGAGTGCAAATCTAGTTTTACAGTTATTAGCCTACTATTTTTGACTTTGATATGTAGTAGTCCTCCATGGTTTCAGGCAGAATTCTATTCCAGACACATTTAGAAATATCTGATATTATGTACTGGTCTTCAATTTTAGTATTACCAAAACTTGTGACCACTATGCTTCCAAAATAAAATTAAATAAGGTACGATCAGGGGGTTGTGATGATGATGATGATGATGATGATGAAGATGATTTCACCATTGAATTTGATCCAGGGTTCTAGGTATCTTACAGAGTTTAATACAACTTTAACATTCATGGCATACAAAAATTGGAAATATAATTTTATTTTTTGTACTTCACTGAACAAGGACTACTGGGAAAGCTTGCTAAAAAAAAGCCAAAATAATCAGGCCTATCTCCTAATAAATTCAAAAGGCAAATTATTTAGCTGCTATAATACTCCTAAATAAGTACAATGGGACATGTTCCTTATGATTTGAAACACTATTAATTATTTGCACATTTTTCTGTCTTTAATTTCAAGTGCTTCTTTCAAAAGATGCCACTGTGGTCTTACAGTTCTACTTCATCAATGTATATATTTTTTTCTGAATTTTAGTTTCTCAGGGTTTTTCAGTACCGAACTATTGTTTTCAATGGACTAGTCTTTTGTGACAGGAAAATTCAGTACAGATAAGTCACATGGTTTTCAGAGTCTGGTCCTTTTTAGAATTGTGAACAAGCAATTAGTTTTTAGAAATCATTTTTTTAAAAGAACAGTAATTGTACTAGGCTATGGATCCCAACACCAATCAGATATGATTTACCTATACATGTTTCCAAGTTAGAGGAAAAGGCACAGAAACAATTTAGAACAAGCTTTCCAGTTTCAATTTAGAAACAGAAAGTGGAAAGATATTTTAAAAATACTCATGGCTTGACAATGCAGTTAGCTGAAATTTAAGAAACTATTTGCAAGCAGGGATGAGCACAAAAAGAGAGAGACATACAGCCCATCTGCAGGCATTAAAAAGCTGTGGGAAAACACATAGCCTAAAATTGTGTCCAACACCTTTTTCATCTTAGGAATGTTCTAAATTAGTTAACACAATGGGATTCAGAATCTATATTGTTCTCTTATTCCCCCTCCCCTCCCTGTTCCATTAGCTGAACATCAATGACAGCAAGATTCTCATCAATGACTATCAGCAAATTGTCTTTACAAAACTAGGCAACAAAAGCGCCTAGACTGCCACAGAAAATGTTTGCCACCCATGCACGCATGGCCCATACAGACTGAAACTGTCACATCTAATCAGGACATGAAAATAGTTGTACATTTGTTGGGCATCTGACTAATCAAAACAGATTTGGTCAACAGAGTGTTCTATATTTGTCAAAAATGTACTCATAAATTTGGAACAATTATAAAGGAATTTTCAATAACTGACAAACATGATATTTGTCCTAATGTGTTTTTATGGCAAAACTAAAAAATTAACTTTAAAAAATGCTTTGGATGATTATGATTCTGAAAGATGCTAGGCAAGGTTTCTACCAATATGAATATTATTTATTTATTTATTATTTATTTATTTAAAACGTTTATATCCTGATCTTCTCTACCTCCGTAGTGGGACTCAGACCGGTTAAACTGAAGACACTGTGTGGTCCGTGAGTTTTGTTTTCTTGAAATAATACTGGCCTAGAACAATGTAGAATTGGCTAAGGACCACCACAGCATCACAAAAGCTTGAATGTTCAACTGCACAGCTCTTCTTTTTAACTTTGCACACATAACATTAAAACCACTTAAATGTTTAAAAAAGAAAAGAAAAAGAAATGGAAATAGAATTAAAGTAACACGAATGAATGGAAGAAGGTAATCAACCCAACTTTTACAAAACGTAGTTTTAGATAAGCTGCAGGGCAATAGTCTAACATAATCAGCACAATTTGCCTAGTTCTTCCAGCATCAAAGACATGATCCTTGGTTTGGAGAAATTTCCAATTGCAGGAAATGGACACAATAATACATTTTGTTACAGAAATAGATTTGCCCCAAGTGCAAATCTACAACTACAGCTTTGCAAAAAGTTAAGCTGTCAGCTGCTTTCTAGCATTCTTGGCTCCAGTGAATATTTGACACTATAAGTTGCCAATAGGCAATATTTATCTGGTCAGTTGTCTGGTGTCATGGTTCTACTTTACCCAGCAAACTTAATGGATTTTTCTTGGCTTTAGCACTTAATCACTGAATACAGAGTGGGTAAGAATCAGAACAGGTGATTGCTAGGATAAAGAGCTGAAATTAATTGTGTGTTTAACCACACTTTCTTGGTATGTTGAAATAACAATATCTAGTAATTTAAGATGACTTTTTGTTGTTGAAGTGGTGGCAATGACATGTCCTCCTCTCAAATGCCTGGCAATGTTCTATGACTGCATGCCAAGGACTGCTGGGAAGTATTGCATCCCAGATGCTAAAGACATGGTCCCATAGTGCTGGAAAAACATTGCCCAGCCTTCCTTGCTTCTGGCACATATCCTTCATAGTATGCTAGCCACAGCGGGAGGAGGCAGGGAGAAGAGAGAAGTTCCATCACCTTACTCCATGACACCAAATAACTAAATGAGAAGAAAGTTTGGAGTAGAACCTGTATATCCGAGCAAAGCAGAGCAATGGAAACAGAGATGAAGAAAAAAGCCTAAATTTCATTCCAACTGGAATGCTTGTTCCATACAAAGGTTGTGGCTGTGTTCAGATAATATCCAGAACCCGCACTGTAATTTACAACAGATTTTTCAATCTAGTAATACCCTCAATCCTGCTTTTGTCTGTTCTACTTGCTTAACATCACAAATTCTTTATCCATTCTTTCCTGCCTCCATGCAGTT
This sequence comes from Anolis sagrei, assembly GCF_037176765.1. Taxonomy (NCBI): domain Eukaryota; kingdom Metazoa; phylum Chordata; class Lepidosauria; order Squamata; family Anolidae; genus Anolis; species Anolis sagrei. The sequence goes on from NC_090023.1 coordinate 232,820,548, forward strand.
TCCATAAAGAAAGAGTATCAGAGTAATTAATTTTGCTGCCTTACTTTTCTGACCTGCTAATTGACAAAACATGCCAGAGGGCCTTATCAGCTTAATTCCAATTGACAGAATTGCAGTATCAACACTCTAGAGCAGGCATGAGAAAACTTCAACTCTCGGGTGTTTTGGATATCAACTCCTACAATCCCCAACAATCGGTAAGTTGGCTGGGATTTCTAGGAGGTGAAGTCCAAAACATCTGGATGACCTAAGTTTGCCTATGCCTGTGCTAGAAGGAATGTACCAAGGCCAATGAAAAGAAACCAAACCAATGTGACATGAAACTGTTCAGAGCACCATCCTACGGAAGAACCAGAATGATATATTGATTGGAGAGTTCAGCCACAATTCTAAAGGCCAGAGTTTAAAGCCCTGCTCAGTTGTGGAAACCTTAAGCATGTCACATTTTCTCAATTTCAGATAAATCCTTTCTAAACAAATCTTGCTAGAAAAATCCCATTTTAGGGTCCACCATAGCTCAGACATGTGTAGAAAACACACAGCAAAAACAAAAACAACCCCAGTGATGTTATATTGATACATACTTTCCTTCATCATCCATCTAGCTCAGTGGTTCTCAACGTGGGGTCCCCAGATGTTTTTGGCCTTCAACTCCCATAAATCCTAACCGCTGGTAAACTGGCTGGGATTTATGGGAGTTGTAGGCCAAAAACATCTGGGGAACCCAGGTTGAGAACCACTGGTCTAGCTAAAACGTTTTTTTGCAACACTAGTATAGGCAGGGTGCTAAACAGGTCTGGTGAAACACAGACTTTCAGTATCATGTTTCAACAACAAGACCACAGTAAAAATGTAATAAAAGGTTGAGCTGGGAACTAATGGGATTATATCTATCTGGTTAGAAGAGGCTAGAAACCCTTTAATGAGCTGGCCTGAGTAGCAAAAAAAAAAAGAGAAAATGCAAGAGCAGATAAGCTTGTCACATCCGCTACCCAATATGTTAAAGAAGCATATATGTATATGTGTGGGCCCAAAAAAAATAAAATAAAGTAAGATAGAGGCTGGTGAAAGAAAAAAAATCCTGGATGCACAAGTTGTCTCTAGGAAAAATCAAAATGTTTTGGTTAATGGTTAAAGAAGTAAAGCTTTTGCTTCGTTCAAAAATAGACATAAGCAGAGTGGACTTGGAGCTTCTTGTTTTAGGACCCCAGCTTTAATTGATAAATTGATATATTGTGTTGTACCTTAATTTTAGATGTTATGTTTTAATTTGTTTTTATATGCTAGGTTATTTTTTTTTCTTCTTATTTATGTATTGGTTGTTGTATACAGGCACTGAATGTTTGCCTTTTTGTGACTGAAATCTGCATTGAGTCCCTGTGAGGAGATGGGTGGAATAAAGTTGTTGATGTTGTTGTTATTATTATTATTATTATTATTATTATTATTATTATTATTATTATCTTATGCAAGACTTACCTGACCTAGTCACTTCATTTCACATGTGTGTATTGTTGCTTTTAGACAAAATATTTGCTGAAACATACTGAACTGCTTTTTTGTGGTACATGAATCTATATTAATTCCACATGATAGAGGACTTTGACACTAAATGTTCTGGTTAAATAATTCCCAGGAATATGTCTGCTCCTTTAATAGAAGTATACCTGTGTATCAGTAGAAAGTAAAGCAGGGAATTGTTTGTGCAGCATTAAAGCTTAGAAAAGCTACTTTTAAGACTTTACTTCAAAGGAGGGACTAGAAATAGGTATTATCTTTCTCTCATGGGAAAAGTCAGGCAAATATTTGTTTTTCTTTACAAATTTCATGTATTTTTAATACAATTAAATCCCATAGCACTGAAAACACAACGCTAAACTAAACTGTATAGATCATATGATGAAAACTTTTTTAAAAACTATATAAAAACAATAATAAGAACACTATCACAGTCAAAATAAGCCTGGGAAAACCAATGCAACAAAATTACATAATAAAAAGGCATTTACAATTTCAAATAGGCTAGAGCTTTTCAGTGAAATAAAACTGCTGCAGTGTATATTTATGCATAGCATAATCATCCTCAACTAATGGTTGGATGCTGTATTAACAGGCACTTAGCAACACAAATTTATTTATTCATTTTTATTGCATTCTTAAGACACCCAGGAAGTTGAGGGACATGCATCAATAATTGAGTTTACTTCCTGCATCCTTTGTTTTAATCCATGAGACCCAGATACTTAGCTTGATTTCTAAAAACTTAAGTTGGTGTTCCAACAAGCAGCATATGCAATTAAAAAACTTGATTACATGAACACTCCAGAATGTGTTGTGATAGTGCTTTGCAGCTTCCCACAGCTGTGATTCCTGATGTAGTTTTCAACAAGGCCAGAACCATTGCATTCAACAAGGCCAGGAGAAATACTAATGTCACATTCTGATAGCTTTCACCATGCAACAAAGAATGTAAAAAGAACTGTGTAAATCAGTTTACTGATTGAGCCAAAATGAAACTTTTGCCCCATTAGAAATATTACACAAAAGGGGAGAGAGCCTATTCAGCGATATCACACATTTGTGTTTACATGACTCAGTTTCCTTCGGAGTGTATTTTCTTTCATTTACTGATTATGTTACGATATGGAAGGCTAGAATTGTTCCTCATTATATGTACACAGTACAGCCTTGAGGCACTTCTACAATGCAGAAACCAAAAGGGAGGGGAAGCAGGGGGAAAGAATGAGAGCCTCTTATTCTTGCCGTTGACCTACATACTGTCACTTAATTGCAAACTTCATTTTCTGTTGTGTACCAGGAGAGGGGACCCGGTATTGACATGTTGTGTTGACTTGTTTAAAAGGGAATTGTTACTGAATGTTCCTGTCACCAACAAGACACTTTTCATAGCAGCATGCACATCTCTGGGGAGTGTTTCGTGTATAAATTATTGAAGCAGCAAGAGAAGAAGAAAAGGAAAATTAATAAATAAAAGGAGCCCAACTTACGAGTGCAGGGCATGGCAGCAGCATCATTTTCTGATCGAAAAAAGCCTGGGTCACAGGTGCAAGAGGTAGAGCCTTCCCAGATGGAGAAGCTGTGAGGCGGGCACTTAGAACAGGCAACATCTGTTGAGAGAGCCTTGTAGTATCCGATCTTACAAGCTTAAAGAGAGAGAAAAAAGACAGGAAGGAAGAGTGTTATTGATATAGGAATTGATAATAAATTGTTCTTTCAGTTATTTAGTATCCAAATATGGCCACATTTTCAAATGAGAAAAAAATATATCCAATTAATCCCAAGAGAGAAATTAACCAGCCAATAAGCACTTGATTGCAAACTCTTGAACGGAGGAAGGCAATTTTTAATTCCACTGAGAATCCCATAATAAGCAGGCCTGGAGAGCTTACAGCAGCACCTATAAGCAGGCCCATGTAGCAACTTAGTTGGAAAAATCTGTCTCGTTTTGATCTCTGCATGAGTCTGCTATGTAAACCCAACTTCCTCGCTCCCCACCTGCAAACACTCACACATTACTGTAAACAGGGTGCAGTTGTTTTAACTCTATGACCACTTCAGAAAGGCAGCTGATGCTCTGTGACACTGCCAATTTTTGAGATGGAGCGGAATAAAATCCCACTGTGATTGGCAGCCACCTCTTACTCAACACATCCGGAAATAGCAATTCTCTCTTTTTTTACAAAGCCAATTAATTTAAACCCACCTCCATCCCAAAAGTGCAATGTACCGGTGGCTGCACTCCTGGACACAAAAGACCCTGTTAAGCATTTGGCAAGCATTTCGTGACATCATCTTCATAGAGGCAATATTGCATGAATGGTTACTTTTACCTCATTTCAGCTTGTTTCTGTTTGTGCTTTTTTGTTTTTAAAAGCCACTTTCTGAAGTACTATTCAGAAAACCTTTTGAACAGCAGCCCAGAGTCTGTCTCCTCAGGAATTTTGGCCATGGCTAAAGATTACAGTTACTTAACACTATGGGACACTGCAAGCAGGGAAGGCCTTCCAGGAATTTTTTTTATAAAGGACAATGGGCAAAAGAAAGGAGGAATTGCTGCCAATATTTGCATGACTCATTTTCACATCTCTCGATCTCTAACCTAATGTGTCTTTAGAGTTCATCGTTTATACACCTATATGCAGACGTGGCTCCTACATACATTCCTTGGCACTGGGGCAATGAATGTGCTCCAAGGTTTAAATTATTTATCTATGGTGCTGAAGCTTGGGCTTTCAAGTCTAGACTAAAACTTGGAGGGGTTTCACTGCTTCACTCATAGGGGAGTCATCAGCAACCACTACCAAAATGTTGTCATTTTCCACTTTACTTCCACTCACTCTTCATCCTTTTATGTGGTTTTAATTTCTTCTCTTTTACTCACCCACTTTTCCTGTAAAAAAAACCCATGGATATCTGCAACATGTTTGCAAACCAGGAAGTCATTTCACCTTATTAGCTGAGACCATTTATGGAATTTCCTTAAGGAGTCAAAGCTCTAGGAAGTGTCCATAAAAAATTACTGTGAGATCAATCTTGCTTTTGCTTATTTCACCTGTCACTGGAACAAGAATCTTATCACAACACATAGACCTGTTGATAAAGGTGTACATTTTCAGAATTTATACATTTCTTGTAATTAGACTGGGTTTACATTGCATTATACTTTTCCCCCTATGTTTCAAAAGGCCTTGGGGTTTTGATTAAAATCAGAAACCACAACACCACTCAAGCAGAGCCTCGCCACATCAAACACAATTAGTCACAGAAAAACAAATGTAAACCTGGATGGATTTGGTCCATCATTCTGCCAGGGGCATCAAGAAAAGACAACTTACATAGAAATGAATATATATATTTTTAAAAAATGCCCCCAAAAGCTGTAAACAGGGAACTATTCTGCACCAAATTTTCATGTTGTTCATGAAAACAAGTGTTTTCTGGACAGAAAATGTTTTTTTTTTTTGTGCAAAACAATCATGTGTTCAGGTCCCAAACAGTAAATAGGGTTTTAAACCTTGTTTTCTTGCAGTAGAAAGGCAAATATTAAATAATTTGATTTTAAAAAATTAATGAAGAATTATATCTATAGCAGCTAAGAAAGTACTAATTAATACCCATAAAAGCAAAAAAATAAACAAACAAAGCCTGAAGGTCTTCAATTTCCGTTACTCTAGGGTTTTGCTGGTTTCCTGAGGATGGAGACTAGTTATAAATGCATCTTGGCATGATTTGGGAGAGGGCCTAAACTGCAGTTAAAAGGCAGCTTCACCATCCTTCCTCCCTCTTCAATTTCTTTGAGTCACCATCATGCCTCCTTACATGGTGTAACATGTAGGATTTCCCCCCACCCCTTTATAGGCTTTCCCCTCCATTCTACCCTACCTACATTGTCATGGAGAATTGGATAATTGGCTATTGGTATTGTTAAATAGATTTTTAAATAATTGGTATTGTTAAATAGATTTTCATGGCAGGTGTTGTGAAAACATAGGATCTGGTGATATACCTTCTGATACATGGATGGGAATTTGAAACTGTTCCTGTGTATCAAACTTATTTTTCCTGTGGTCTGGACTCTGGATCTTTTGGTCTTTACTTGATAGGTTGGGCAGCAATGATGGAGGAACTGCAGTAATATCAATGGATTTGATGTAGCTGATGCATCAACATGTGAATACTTTCATAAATACAATTTGAAAAGTTTTGTTTTTAAAAAGTGAAGCCTAATGTTCTGGGAAAAGGTCAGGAAAATACTATGTATTTTGGTACTTAATGTTAAAGCAATAATACTGGAGATGCCTGAATATGGATTTTCAGATTATGCAGTCCCAATTCCATTCTGACTTGAAAAATTCCTCCCTCTGCAAGAGCTGTGTGCATAAAAGTCAGTCCATTCCTGACTAAGAACTGAATTATCAAGTGGAAGATATGCGCATATGGAAGATTGGAAACTATCTAGGAGACACTCTTTCATACAGCCAAAATGGGGTACTTCAGATTCTGAAGTAAATAATACAACTTGTGAGTAAATCTTTTAAATGATAAATACAGGATATTAAAAAAAAACCTTCCCCAATAATTTCTGCTCTATGGGCCAGGAATATGCCATAACTGGCTTGTTTCTTTTCAGACACCACAGATAGGATTTTGATCACCATCTTGAGATGTAAGCACAAACTCTTAGGTAATGTTTTCTTCATGTAATACGATTAACATAAGAAATTCTTTTAGACTAGTTTGGAAAACTGATGACTGTGCCAGTAGAACCGGGAAAAGTGAAAAAGAAAAAAATATGGAAAACAGTTATTATAAGCTAATTCTTGATTCACATACAAGACGTACCAGGAAACTTCATGTTTCCTGATTTCAGAGTATAACAACTTGCTAGACTTGTTCACCGTTTTGTTCAAAAGTTGGATTTGGAGATATTAGCATAATCAACAATTCTAATATTTTAGAAGTGAATATATTAACATCAGCAAAATAATCTCCTTGAATTAATCTCAGAGTTCTTCCAGACAGGCCCTATATCTCAGGATCTGATCCCAGGTTTTTTTGTTCATCCCAGATTATCTGGCAGTGCAGACTTATATAATCCATTGTAAAGCAGAAAACTCGGGATCAGATCCTGGGGTATTTGGAAGGGCCCTCAAATGCTTGTGAAGTAAAGCTGTTGAACAGACTGCTTGAAATTAATGTCCAGAGTGCCACAATATGTGAAACGAATCCCACCAGTGGTAGAAGCTGTCTAGCATATAGTAAAGAGCCTTTGGAAAGATATGTTGGATAAAAGCCAGAGATTGAGGGAATCTTTTACCATAAAGATATAATTATGCAAATACACTCACAGGTAATTTCACAATCTTCAGTAAATCTCACTATCTTCAGTAAATCTTACCTGGACTGTGCAGAAATTTCTCACAGTCATTTGCAAACTTCTCTAACTAAAACTTTTAAACTGAAATGAAGAGTTGATGGTTGAACTGCTTTGACATTAACTGAACCATAATATTTTCACACAATACAACAAATGCATCAGCTCAATATTTTAGTGACTATTACAATCCATGTTATTTCTAGATTGTCTTGAAAGTACTCTTTCAAACATTGATGATTGTTATGAATGAGTCTTCAAAAATGACCATAAGAAAATAAGACCGACTTATAAAATTTTTAGAAAAGGTGATGCTTTGTGTCCCATCTCTCACTTTACAGAAGAACCCTGCCAGATTGGATCAAAAGGCCAGCTAGTTCAGCATCCTGTTGTCCACTGACTACTTGTCTATTGGAAGCTCAGAAGAAGTACATGACGAGGGTCCCTTTCTGCTGCTGGGCTGGGAGGCCTAGGTGTCCTGGCAATTGGGATTCGGGAGCATGCTGCCTCTGATGATGAAAATAGCATGAAACTACTGTGACAAGTAGCCCCTAATGGAGTAAATCCTGTGAAGGAAAAGGTATGATCCCCCAAGGAACTTCCTCATGAATTTACCATTGCCATAATTAGTAAATATTTTAGCTTGGAAGGTAAAGCTCTTTTAAGAAAGTAAATGTTTCCATATGAGGTGAGAATGGCCTTGATGGGAAAAAGATAATGCTGTTGCATTTTCCAGAGTATAATTTAACCGGTACATATAGCCCTTACTGTGTGTATGTGTTTTAAACATATAACAACAGGATCAATATAGATTTTTTTTTTTTAAAAAAAAAGAATCTTGCTATTGGATTGAATCAAAACAATCCACTCCATTTTTCTTTCATACTCTCACACACACAAATATACACATAGATTGTCTTTTTTTTAAAAGAAACAAAGGATGAGGAGGAAGGTTAGGAGAAAAAGCAGGAGAGGAAGACAATAATATTTAGTAATGATGATGCGTCTTTCGGTCCACTTATCTGAAATTTTCACTTTACTAAAATGACCTAGTAAATTTATTATCTGGAGTGGGCAAATTGGACCTCCAGATGTTGGATTGCAATTCTGGCAATTTCAAGTGCAGGATGACCTAATCAATGGCAAGGGATGCTGGGATTTGCAATCCAATAATATCTCAAAAGTTACACTTTGCTCATGCCTGCTATTTAAAATTGGAATTGTTTTAAACACTTGATTTTGAGGTCTTCAGCATGGTGTTCCCTTAAAAGCAGCCTAAAACTCAAATTAAGCAGATATGACAGCATGCAATGAAGTTGGAAGCAGTGAAGAAAACTGTGAGAGGGAAAGCCAAGGGAACTAAAGTTCTACCAGGAATGCCCAAAAGCATTTCTCTTGCATTTGCGTAAAACCATTTAAGAGAGGGGGAGGGATCTGCTAAAGACTTACACTGCAGGAAATGGGGTCACTTTCCTATATGACACTGAAAGGTGATTTTGCGTTTCTTTCACAATGTTTACATTATGTACAAGTATATTTTAGTTTGGCTAAGGAAATGGAATAAGGGCATTTTTTAAAAAAAAATTATAATCTTAGATTTTCCAATCATGTTACAGACTGATTAAAACACACATTTAAGTCTCATTGGTGACAATGCTTTTGAGTTATTTTGAAGCAGTTCCTTCCATATTTCAGACAAGTATTTTGATAGAAAGAGTTTAATGAATCCAAAGCTGGTAACCTCCGGTTCAAAAGATCTGTACCTCCCTTTCTCTCCCTCCCTCTTTTACACAAAGCCACACACACACTCCTTCTCTTTCGAGCACTACATTTGTTTCTTTCTCCTACATTAAACTGAGTTCATTAATTTTTCAGGCCCTAAAGAGAGCTCTTCCTAAAACACTCTTTGAGATATACAGCCATTTTGCTTCAGTTATAGAGAATCACATAACTGAATTCACTCTTCTTTCCTTCACACTATACAGATTCAATATATTCCAGTTCTTGGCATCTCACTCTAGTTGCTAATCCACTGCATTTGTTCAACATTTCTTTACATCTTGATAGACTTCTCTGCCACAGCCGAATCTAACTCTCTAAAGGGTCCTTTTTTTCTTTTCTTTTGGCAAGGAAAAACAGCTGACACACCTATTATGGCTGATCAAGACCCTTTCAAAAGAAAACAAACTTAAGATATCATACAGTATTTTTGAATGTTAATGAATTGATAGAAAAACAAGGCAGTCTGCATTGAAACCCATTTCCTGAAAGTCTTTATTGCATACTGAAGGCAACCCCTCATTCTTTTTCCCCACTCTAGGGAGGATTTTCTGGAGTGTGAATAGTATTCTTGCATGCCTTGCAAAAGATGTATTCTTACATGGCTTGCAAAAGATGCCATTGTAAAAAGATTAGGTCACATGAGCAATACAAACTTTGAATTCAATTCCCTTAGCTTTGCCTTAATTAGTTCTTTCTGTCGGAAAGAGACAGAGATTGAAAGAGGGCCAAGGGGGAACATTTTCTTTTATTCAGATCACACACTGACATGGCAATGTTATTGTTTAAAACATACTGTCTTCAAAATATGGCAATAGAAGATTTGAATTGTAGGAAAAGAGATATACCTGCATGTATCCCTCAAACTCATTCCACCATATCAATTTTTATCCATATACAGACCACCTCAAATAAAATAAAGATATAAAAGTACTTAATTTTGGGCTACATGATGGACAGTCACTAGAATAGTGGTTCTCAACCTGTGAGTCCCCAGATGTTTTGGCCTTCAATTCCCAGAAATCCTAACAGCTGGTAAACTGGCTGGGATTTCTGGAAGTTGAGGCCAAAACACCTGGGGAACCACAGGTTGAGAACCACTGCACTAGAAGATGGTAGTAGCACAATTGATGTCCTTTATATTAGCATAACGGCTCTGATTCAAAGATAGCTATGCTGGCGCAGGTATTGGATTGGCGGAGTTTGTCAACCAGAGTTCCCCAGTCTTTAAGATTCCATAAGAGGTAGCTATGGGTTCTATGGAGGATTGTGGTTAAAGAATGTAAACAGTTTTTAATTGTAAGTAAATTATTTCTTTAATGAGATGGTTCCCTGAGACCTGAAAATTAATTCAAGAGCTCCTCCAATATAAAAAGGCTGATCTTCCTTGGACTGCGAGAAGATCCAACCAGTCCATCCTCCAGGAAATAAAGCCCGACTGCTCACTGGAGGGAAGAATACTAGAGACAAAGTTGAAGTACTTTGGCCACATCATGAGGAGACAGCAAAGCCTAGAGAAGACAATTATGCTGGGGAAAGTAGAAGGTAAAAGGAAGAGGGGCCGACCAAGGATAAGATGGATGGATGGCATCCTTGAAGTGACTCGACTGACCTTGAAGGAGCTGGGGGTAGTGACGGCTGACAGGGAGCTCTGGCGTGGGCTGGTCCATGAGGTCACGAAGAGTCAGAGACAACTGAATGAATGAACAACAACAAGGCCTAATCTAGAGATGGGTTCTAATGGTGCAAAGTTGTGTGTAGCAAGCATTGAAGAATAAGCTTTGCCATCAGTGTTAACAGCAGCCAGTTTCTATCAATGCATTCGACAGTGTTTTTGTATCCATTTTTGGAATACATAAATCCAGCTCATGAGTACCTATCAAGCCAATCACAAGCTTACTCATACCAAATAGTCTATATCTGCAAAATCACTAGTGTCCCCATAAAAAGATATCTGATATAAATACTTGAATGTCACCCCAGGGCATGAAGAGAGATTTTCCATGTCTGTTTTATATGTAAAGAGAATTATAACATTTATTTGTTTGTTTTATAACCTGCATTTTCCCCAATAGTACCCAAAGGGGCTCACAACATCTATTATAGAATTATTATCATAAAAGTAATACTAATTATAGTAATAATTAAGTATTTAAACAGCTGTATAAAAAGGTCTTAGCCAGACTGAACTCTTACGAAAAAGAATTCCAAAATCTGGGGAGCAAACACCAAGTTAAAGGTAAAGGTTTCCCCTGACAGTAAGTCTAGTCGTGTCCGACTCTGTTGCCTCGATCTTATGTTCTCATTAAATGTGCCTGTTTTGACAGCAGGATCATAGAAAAGCTTTCCTGGGGAAATCCATCTGACCTATAGGGAAATAGGATATTTCAGACAGTCTGTATCCAACTATAGAACAACAGATACTTGTAAAATTCCTGTTTGAAATAGGCAGCATCAGACAGGCCATGTGGGTAAAAAAAAAAAAGCACTGTATAGGAGTCATGTAGTATAGTGTCAAAATTGTTTGATGACTCCTATACAGTGCTGTTTGCATAAATCTCTAACACCCAAATTGTGTTCTATAAATATAGTCATACTATATTCACCATATTATGGTATCCCATTGCATAAAAAGAAAATTCAAAATTTTCAAAAGAAATTATGGTATGTCACATTGAAAACCGAGGAATTGCATATTTTATGTGTTTCTTAGGAACTGAATTTTCTCCCATGTAAAGTACATGTATGAGGCTTTAGGTCTGTAAGGACAGCGAGTGTACACAGTTTTGTTCTTATACAGTCCAAGTATAAGTAGAGCTTTCAATAACTGGGTAATATGTGCAATCAAGGAAAGATAAATCTTTTAAGGAAACAGGCTCAAGTAACCCACTTCCTATCACTTGCATGCAAACAAAACAGCAACAGCATTGGTTTTAAAAATGCCAAAAGTATGGCTGCTAGTATTGTTTGAATACATTTTTGATAATCACAGGTTTACACAGAACCTGATACCTCAGAAAATAGATGCAATTTTATTTTAGTGCAACTTGGTGTTGATTTTCCTTCTCCAATCCCCACCAATATTTTTCTTTTGAATATATTATTTTTCTCAAAGTACAAGAAAGCCACATCTGCCTCGTGAACAGATAGCTTCTTCCCAGTTCTCCTTTTTACCACCTCTGAATTAATTTCTAAAGATTAATTATTGGTCTCTATTGTTTGGATATCGCTACTGGGTGTATGTTTGTGTATGTACAGGTGTGTGTACACCTTCTAGTCACCTATTTATGGAGATCTCATGAATTTTGTGGCATAATGTAAAGTAAACCACATGTAGTTCACGTTTAATCAGCCCACACATTGCTTTGCCGAAGAAAGAAACTATGCCATGCAGATGAACAGTAAAGAACAAGTCGTTTACTCTTCATAGTTTTGAATAATATATGTACAATGTGATCAGTTGCAGCAACTCACTTTTTTTTGTCGTGTCAGGAGTTACTTAAGAAACTGCAAGTCGCTTCTGGTGTGTGAGAATTGGCTGTCTGCTAGGGCGTTGCCCAGGGGACGCCCGGATGTTTAGACGTTTTATCATCCTTGTGGGAGGCTTCTCTCATGTCCCTGCATGAGGAGCTGGAGCTGATAGAGGGAGCTCATCCGCCTCTCCCCTGATTCAAACCTGTGACCTGTCGGTCTTCAGTCCTGCTGGCACGTGAGTTTAACCCACTGCACCACCAGGGGCTCAGCAACTCACATGCTGTCCTTTAATTAGATATTTAAAATGGTCTTTCTTTGTCCATGTGGATAAACTCTTTCAGCAGCTCATGAAGAAAGAGCATATTCCAAACTCTGTCTCTATCTGATTCTCTCTGAGTACGTGCATAGCTCAAGCCTGAAAAATGTAACAGAACCCAAAAGTCCCAGGCTCAGTCAGCTTCATGCATCTTATTTTACAGTTGGTGCACACACACTGATTTCTTGCATGCTCCAACAAATTCCATGGGGCTTTCATAGGCAAGGAGTACTCACAGGTAATGTTGCCAGTTTCATCCTTTGAAATATATCCAACAGCACCTTGTTTTTTACTGGCAGTATCCTATCTAAGCACTAACTGACCCTGTTTAGCTGCCAAGATGACATTTTGGGCCTTTCCAGTCTGTGCAATTCTTTTAACCCTAAAGGCTCATGAGCACTTTGACTTACCAAGCCAGTCTATGATCGGAGCTTTGGACAAAAAAATCCAAGGAACAACTCCCTCATTTCCCTGAGATGAATAATAATACAATCCTTTCCTCGTTGTCCTTCCCCAAAACCTGGAACACAACTTCTTTTTCCAGATCACTGGCAGTACATCTATAATTATTTTGAGGAGAGTTAAATGGGAATAGTTTAAATAGAATGAATTAATGAGTCCCTTGTAAAAATTACAGCATTTTTCTGGTCCAATCTAATTATTCAATGCAATGCCTCAAGGGTAATATAGATCCTTAGAAGTCAGAAGAACAAAATAAGAAGAAAAAGAACCTTCACTTGCACCCTTCTTACATTCAAGCTGTAGAATTCAATGTGATGTACCAAATTGCCAAATAAAAACAGCTGCCTTTGATCTTGGCAATGTAAGATTTCATGTTTCCTATTGATGGTGACTGCCTGTGTCCTGCAAATTAAATACGATAGCTGTATCCATTAGATGGCTTCACTGACGAGTTAAAAATATTTTGTAATGTCAAGAATTATTTTAAACATTACATTGCCACTTATATAGAAAGGGTAGAAAAGACAACCACCAAAGGACTTTCCATATTATTTTCTAATGTGCAGAGACTCTTAAGGACATTTGAGACAGATTTGCTAGTTGTGTAGCCTAAGGGACATTTCTTTTTCTGTAAATAGTACTATACACCCTATGGCGGGGGTCCACAAACTTTTTAAACAGAGGGCCAGGTCACAGTCCCTCAAACTGTTGGAGGGCCAAAATATAATTTGAAAACCAAAAAAAATTGAATGAATTCCTACGCACACTACACATATCTTATTTGTAGTGTGAAAAAACTTTCAAAACAATACAATAATTAAAATGGAGAACAATTTTAACAAATATAAACTTATTAGTATTTCAATGGGAAGTGTGGGCCTGCTTTTGGCTGATGAGATAGTATTGTTGTTGTTGTTGTTGTTGTTGTTGTTGTGTGCTTTCAAGTCGTTTCAGACATAGGTTGACCCTGAGTGAGGGCCTGGTAAATGACCTTGGAGGATTGTAATCCGGCCCCGGGCCTTAGTTTGAGGATCCCTGCCCTATGGTATTAGAGCTCACTTGTTATGGGCTATGATTTCTCTATCTTTTATTGGGGGTGGTTGGGAGAAAAAGGAGCTGTGCTTAGAGCCTTGAGAAAAAACAAATCAGGGAAGGAATGGGAGACGGGGAGTAAGGATTTTTTCCTTCCCTTTTAAAGGTATTGGGTAAGGGAAAATTCTTTATTCTTCTTTTCCACCAGGCTTTCACATCCCTACCTCATTTTGAATCTAAAGATCAAATTTCACAAAGATATTCCAAAATTTTTGATCTGGATACTATGTATTCATCAGGCCTGAAAATGTGTTATTTGCTGACTAGCATGTTTGCAAGTAGATGACCCTTATGCAATTCCTTTAGTTTACCCTCTTTGATGTAAGTGTCTGATCCATGGGTCTATGCATGGTTGGTAAACACCCTGAAGGTGCCAGATCACAACTTGGAAGTTAACCAGGTTCAGTTTCTACCATTCATAACTACTAGGTCTATCTATGGTGATCCTAAAATGTTATATAATCTATAGCAGAGGTTGGCAAAAGACCAAACCTATTTTAGGAAAATAGTTTGCTAAATAGTAAACATGGAGTCTACTTGGTTATGGAGTCTATTTGATTAGGGAATGAAGCACTACCAGAGTTTCAAAACAGTGGGAAAACACAGAAGAAATAATTGTGGAAGGAGGAAGGGGATTCCTCTTGCCATCCTAATGGATTTAAAATTATGGAGGTAGGGAGGAGCCCTCTCAAAAACCAAAAATAATCAAGCACATATGTTCAATCTCTATGCTCTAAAAATCTGACAACTCCCCAATTAAGCAATATAATGGCATTATACAGTTTCTAAGGAAACCCACATGATTGCTTAGAATGAGATATGAAATAAAAAGACATATAGCTTATATACTTTTAATAACAAAAACAATTAAGATTCAGAGGGCCCATCCAGGCAGCCCTTTTATTATGGAAACTTCCACAATAAAAACAGGGCTGTCCAGATGACATTCTGGCCAACCCACAATTAATTTGCCACAAACCAGGAAAATCTTGGTTTGTGGCAAATTAATTAGACAGTGAATTTATTCCATACCTTCTTGGAATGCGCGGGATAAATCCACTACATTCCCACAGTTTTCTGAACTAAATTAGTCTGGAAAACTGTAGGAATCCCACCCTCCTCCCCCAAAGCCCCCAAACGCTTTTAAAAGTAAGGAAAACTTACTCCATTACAGTATTGTGGGAGCCCTCCCGATGCATAGAAATAACGAGCAAGAAGAGTGTGTGTGTGGGGGAGCAATTTCTACGCGTCGGGAGAGCTCCAGCAAGACTGTAATGGAGGCCAGGTAAGCTTTCCTTACTTTTAAAGGGGTTTTTAGGGCTTTGGGGGTGGGGGTTACAGTATCCTGGTGCTGTACTGGGAAGTCCTACTACAACATCTGCAAACCCAACCCAGAAAGGGTGAACAGGCCCCCAGGAACATCCACGTTTTTTAAACATAGATGCTCCTAGGATAAAAGGCTGTCTGGAAGCTCCCAGAGTCAGTGGTTCCCAACCTTTTTTTTTTTTTTTTGACCAGGGACAACTTGACCAGGGACCACTTTCCAGCATTAGTACCAAAAGGGTTACGAAAGTTTTTGGTCAACTTTAGATTTGGTTTAGTTATTTGGGGTGCTGACTCAGAAAACTGCATTGGATAGATGACATCAGCTCTAGTTTCTGATACAGAACATATTACATCCAGTAGTCGCCATCTGCTTGCCCACAGAAAGCTCTATTCAATAATCTAGAGTCATGAACCTTATTTTAGTTCTTGCAGCCCACAGGTTGGGAACCACTGTTCTATGTGGTACAGTGACAAGAAAAATTAGTAAAATTAGAAAACAATATGTCTGTCATATCCCAGGTTGTTATCAAAACTTGTCAGTTCACATTTACTTAAAGAGGTTCTGATGATCAATATACAGTCAGTCCCCAAGTTATAAACATCTGACTTACAAATGACTCACAGTTAAGAACCGGGGTGAAACAACAGGAAGTGAGAGAAATCTTCCCCTAGGAAGGGAAATTCAGTCCTGAAAGAGTTATAATGGAGAAAAGGTGTCTCCACTGAAGCTTTCTCACCAATCCTTATTTCCACAGCAAGCCATTCTTTTTCAAAATGCAATTATCATAGGGACAGAAAGTCAGGTGAAATCTACTGAAAAGGGGCAAAGATAGCAAAACAACACTACACAGGTGTTAACCCGTCTATCTATCTATCTATCTATCTATCTATCTATCTATCCATCCATCCATCCATCCATCCATCCATCTATCTAAAGTTACATTGTTTTGACTTACATACAAATCCAACTTAAGAACAAATCAACTGAACTTATCTTGTTTGTAACATGGGACTGCCTGTATTATGGACTGGATTACCTCTATGCATACAATCTTGGAAGAAAAGTTTGTTGAAAGCAAGAGAAGGAAATGTCATGAACTGCAACCTAAAATTAATTAGATTGTCCAAACTAAATATGAAATTCTGGAAAAATTAAAGATAAATATGAAATAATAATACAGTGCCACTGATATTCCATGGTATCATATTACAACTCTATAAGAATGATCCCTTGCACGCATTCCTATAGTCTTGAAACAATAGCTAAAAGAGTTCGTTTTGCATGTCTCAGCAGATCCTAGAATCTAGAATGGATTTAAAACACACAGGCAAACACACTTATGCAGACATTAACACTGAAATACCCCACAGCAACAAAAAAACAGCTGATAGTATGTGGGGGAATTGCTTTGCGAGTTCAAAATGTCAGTTATGCTAGGTGCTCTTGGCATCCACTTCAGCACCATTGACTCTGCAACGATTGCTCCAACTTACACTTGATCTTTTTTTTCAATTGAATAACATTTAATACTGGTGTCAGCAGCAAGTGGTGCTGAGCGAACAATAATATCTGAAGTAGCTTTCCCATTTCAAACTGCTCAAGCTGCTGCAATGCTTATTATAGGCTTCATCTGACTTGGGAAATTTAATTGCTTTTGCAGAAAGCTGTTAAGATTCAGGAAATGAGTCAGCTAGTAAATTTCAGGGAGCTAGCTTTTTTCTTTTTTTCCCTTTTTAACTCAGCTAGTCGTTTCTCTCTTTATTCAAGGAACTAAGGGCAATCCTTGATGAGATTGTTAAACGGGCACTTTTGAAATGTAGATCAGTAAAGCTTTCTCTGGTAACATGGGAAAACCCAAGGACTGATTCAGAGACACGTTTACTCTTGATGACTGCAATATGTGAATGGACCATCACATACATGGTTATGACTCTCTCACACACACAAACACACACATATATAGTAATAATTTGAATGTGTTAATTGATCAAAGAAGGTATGGGGTCACAGGTAGAATGTTTGCATCTTTTCCATCACATCCAATACAGATGCAGGCTTTAGAGATGCAAAGACATCAGAAGTGTGTGTGAAAAGCAGCTTTGGAAAAGGGATGGCTGACAGTGGGGAAATGGCAACAGAATTTACAGTAGAAAAGACCACCTGTGACCATATAAACTTGCCCATAAATTCACATTCTCTTCTGAGATTCCCTACTGTGCTCTTGACTTTAAATACTAGATATAGAGAAAAAAATATTTGTCCTTCCCTATAACATCAGGGATTACAAACCAGCCCATTGGGCAAACCTTTACAATCTTTTCCTTTTAAGATTAACTAATTGCTTGAATCCTCACATAAACAAACCCTAATCCCTTTGCCATGAGGCCTCCTTACAAGCTTCCTTCCCCAACCTGGGGAGGTGGGGAGAGAGCATTGACAAGAATGGAGATCTGCATCTGTAAACACAGTCCAGTCTATTGGGATTATCTCTCATCTCTTAAATGTTAACAGCTCAGTGAAAAGGGCAATTAAACTCCCAATGTTAGATTAGGCTGTGATAGTGCAGTGTAGGAACGAGGCTAACATGAAAAGGAAAGCTCTAACATCTCACCTTCAGGCTCCAACACTTTCAGAGATACCTGAGTGCACGCGGTAGAATAAGTAAATACTGGAAAGTAACAACAGATCATCAGACATCATTGCCAGCAAGAGGAAAAAGTAGAAGCCTCTCTTTTGAGTCCTCAATAATGGCACAAAGCAGTATCAAACAGCTATGATTGTGCAGTGTACTGGAAATTGCACAATCTATTTGAAATAAGTGCACCATAAACTTATTGAAAAGGTAAAAATGATTTCACATCCCTTTGGCAAATATGAATTTCCATGAAAATGTGGAGACCACCTTTTAAAAACTACTAGTCAAGAAAAGCCTGACCTTTGTTAGAAGTCAACTCTTTGAACAAATGATATTATTCACACAGGTAAATCAGCTGTTAAACTGAAGGACCATGTGTTTAAACTGCCAAGGATAAAGACATGCCACAACAAAAATATATTGGGTTAGTGGAGATTATTGTTTCTTTGAAGTTGAAGTTGCACATCTACTATCCCTTAAAAATCTCTTGCTTAAAAAATGCACTGAAAAGACAAAAACAAAGTAGTCTTCTTTAAAATTAACTTATCAGGTTTACTAACAAATTTCTTGTATATATCAGCATACTAGTCCATAGTCCAATGTCTTTAAGCATATAAATATAGTCCAAACTGTATAACTGTTCACTGAAGTCTGAAAGGAGACAAACTGCAATCCACCTCCATTGAGGTCTAAAAGCATACTGTATAACAAAAATGGGAGTCCTGTGTCTGAAGCCCCTCCCACACCAAAGACGTACAGTCACACTGGCAAACCAAAATGTACATACATTATAGGTTAACAATTACTGTATACACATTTGCAAACAGTTAGTGGAGGCTTGGAAGGTTGCTTGCTTTCTCCAAATAGCACTGCTGGTTTAAATCCTACTATCGTCTCTACTACTAATGTTGCTGCATATCTTTTTACAACTTTACTCTCTTCTTTCTGCAAATCTAGGGGTTGATCAAAAAACAACTTCCAAAATCCTTACTTAGTGTTACCACCAAAAAGGCACAACCATTTATCTGGCCACATTTCTTAATATGGCAAAGGCATGGAAGAAGGGTTGAAGCAAGCAGGGGAAATTTCTTATTTCTTCTGTTGTTATCTCCTACCACAGTTTGCTTCAAGATTCAAAAACCAGCAGTCCTTTAGAGTCCAGGCAGAGAGGCAGAGAAGGAGAGAGGATAGGAAATGCCATGCCTCATCACAAGGTGGAAATGCTGGTATAACACCACATTATTTAGTGTTAGAGAAGCCATGGTAAAGCTTTGATTAGGGCAAAGAATATTACAAGCACGGTACACTGAAGCGAGAGATGGATGTCTAAGTGACATTACCTGCCATTATTCCCATTTTCCTACTACTGGCTCTTTGGAACTTCTGAGATATGAAGTCCATAAAATGCTGAGGATAAAGGGTTTACCATTTCTCTTATATGAGGTATCAGATCATATGATAAGGGCTTTCAAAGTATCAAAATAGGCAGCTGGGAACAATTGTGAAAAACAAATCAGCCAGTGATGGGTTCAGAGTGGAGAGATTTGCCATTTAGCTGCTCAGTTGGGATGAGCATTTAAGCATATATGCTTAAATATTAGAAGAATGGAAAATTTCTTTGGGTATCACAAACATTGCCGTAAGTTAGTTACAGTGAAGTTAGTTATAGCTTTCACATAGTGTGATCAATCTGCGTAACTCCCAAATGAGGAGTATCATAGCTCCCACGAATATTAATTTGAAACAATGCAATGCATAGATATACTTCTGAAAGCTTTCTTTAATGATCACCATAAAAACTATCAATCCCTGTCTAAGCTGTACATCAATCACAATGCCAATATGCAAATCATATCCATTAACAGCTCCATACTTGATTACCCATGACATTTAAGAGAGAACCATTCATTTGATGAGTTGCCTCTGTCATCTTTGCCCTTTGATATTTTGGATGCACCAATGTTAATACCACATTAGACGTCCAGGCATTTTGGAGAACTGTACAGTTATATCAGTGGATAAAAAAGAAAATTGCTAGTTTCATTACTTTTCTTTCCTATAAACAACATTTCCTGTTTCTGTGTAGATATATCGATGTAGGTATATACATTACTGTGGGCATTTCACAACACTATCTTCTTTGTCAAATGACAATAACCTTCCATTATAAAGTGATGAGCTCAAATCACATTGTATATTTTCCCTTATCTATCTTTCATCATCTTTTCTTCACTGAGGACATCTGAAAGCACACTGAGACTGAATACAATTTCTACCTTTTAAACAATTCAAACATTCATGTGACAAAGAGACACATGAATGCTGGTCTTTTATCAGTTTTTTTTAAAAAGAGGAGTTATGATCTCAGGAGGGGGAAGCACGGCACTCCTTCAAAGCACTTATGCATGTTCATTTTCACTCGATATATCTTGAATTTGATAACATCTGTAATGTCTTAAAGGAACATACAACTAGGATAAGCTCATTCTGTTGCTGAATGATTTTGGATGCTTCCAGAGAGCACTTAAATGTCCACAGAAGAGGGGTTAAGAAACCCACTTAGGCATGTGTGTAAATCCACTCACCTCCCCTTAAATCTCGTGCTTTCCCTAAATCACACCCACCCACCCCCCCACCCACCCCCCAAGACCTTAAAACAGAAAATGACTTACTGGACTGCCATTGTGCCTTTTGAATGTTTTTTAGAATTTAACAATGTAACGCTAAGAGATGGTGGAGCAGGAGTAGTGATTCCCCCTGCCCCGCCCATCTCTTAGCACTACGTTGGTGCATTTCAAACACCACACCAAAAGATTGTAAGGCCTGAGAAGTTTTTCCTTTATTTTTAAAGATTGGGGGGAGGGATTTGGGGAGGGGGAGAACTCTCTCTTTGCTTCTTCGGACCCACTGGGCATGAAGAAGCAAATTGGGCTGTGTGAACTGACCCCTCAGTAGTCACAAGACTACTATGGGGTCTGTCTCCACTGGGTCCATACTCCATTAGAGTATCAGATTAATTCAGGACAAAGCAGGGTTTTCCTGCTTTGTCTCAAATTAATTCGTCTCATGGCCTTGTCTGGATGAGCCCTTGGTCAAATAATTCCAGACCACAATGGCAAAAATTCTAGCAAATTTCAATTTAACTATGTACAGTATTGAGTAAAAAACAGTTTTCTTTGATGTGTCCTAAATCTTTCTCAAACCTGGTTCAATCTTTGTATACAGGTCTACATACAATAAGAGGGAAGAAAAGACTCTTGCTTAAATTTATATGCTCCCTATCAGCTTCTTCCCTTTTTATAGAAACCTCCAAATATTCTTATCTTTTCCCATAGTAAATTGTTGCAACCTGGATTAAGAATGCCCCTTTCTGCATATCTGTCAACTATACTTTTGAGATGTGATGACCAAAACCACACTTTCTATCAGATAAACTAAATCTCTGGATCCAGTCAAAGACAGCTTTTACTGAATTGTAAAATTCTAATATCAAATTTCTTTCCACTACAGTTTTCAGTGACACTCAGAAGTGGGCACTGGGTGGTTCCCAGCCCATCAAAACCTGTTTTTCAGGATGTGCAAAGGGCTACAATGAGAATGGGAGATCACTAAGTTACCCTACGCCCCAACAGAGTTTCATTGCACAGTTGGGACTAGCACTTGGATCTCTCAAATTGCAATAAGAAAAACTCCAAAGCAAGACTGTCACTCTTGTTCTTTTCATTTTCACATATGGTTCAGGTATAACATGCAGGCTAACAAGTGTCTGCACACTGTTTGAATCCATATTTATTATTACTATATGAAAAATAGCTTTTTAGAAACAAATGGTATATCTTTTCTTCACACTTTAGTGATTTATGCTCCACAGTTACTGAAGAAAAGGCTTGATTTATTTATCACGTCAGTAGCAAACTGAGGGTACAGTTAAAATGTATTTAAAACACAAAGTTAAAAACTTGCATTATGCTAAATTCCCTTTAACTGGCCACTTGGAGTGCCCCTAGTGTCGCTGTGATGAGAAGGTCCTCCATTGTGCGTGTGATGGGGCTCAGACTACCTTGTAGTAGGTGGTCTGTGGACTCCACTCTGTAGCCCCATTTCTTAAGATTGGCTCTGAATCTTGTGGCATCAGAATGCAGCCTGTTCAGTGACTTTCAAGTCGCCCAGTCTTCTATGTGCCCAGGAGGGAGTTTCTCATCCAATTTCAGCCACTGACTGAGGTTCTGGGTTTTAACCTGCCACTTTTGGATTCTCACTTGCTGAGGTGTTCCTGAAACTATATCTGTTGATCTTAGGAAGTTGTGTCTTGATTTAAGGGATTGACATGCTGGCTGATATCCAAAGAGAGCATGGGCTGGTGATGTCAATGCCTTGGTTCAAAACCTTGATGAGGAAGTAGCTATATTAAGTGGAACATTTAGCAATTTTGTGATCTGGGCAACTCAGCAATGGGCTGTTCTCATCACAGAAATACCGGAGCCCCCGGTGGCACAGTGGGTTAAACCCCTGTGCCAGCAGGACTGAAGACTGACAGGTTGCAGGTTCAAATCCGGGGAGAGCGCGGATGAGCTCCCTCGATCAGCTCCAGCTCCTCATGTGGGGACATAAAGATGCCTCCCACAAAGATGATAAAACATCCAAACATCCGGGCATCCCCTGGGCAACGTCCTTGCAGACGGCCAATTCTCTCGCATCAGAAGCGACTTGCAGTTTCTCAAGTCACTCCTGACACAACAAAAAAATCACAAAAATGACTTGTGTAAGTATCTAGGTCACACTTAAGTACTTCCATGCAATTATTTTAAAAACACAGAATACCACAGAGCACATGATAGTATAGGTAAGGTAAGTACCATTTCCTCCTACAAATTGGCTTTAATGGAAGGTCTCAACTACTCTGAACTGTAGATACAAATCTACTGCTTGAAGGCTTAATGCCACTTGGAGGTGAGGTAAACAACTTGTCTGCTACATCTGGATTTTCACTCCCTGCCTGAATTTGTTTTATTTACTGCCAACCAATCGGAATCTGCATCACCAGTAAGACAAAATTAGTTGTTGTAATTTTAAAAGTGAAAAAAAAGTTTGTAATGATTTTACATTATTTATTTATTTATTTATTTACAGTATTTCTATACCGCTTTTCTCACCCCTAGGGGGACTCAATACAGAAGAGCATATAAAATCAATATTCAAGGAAAGGCCTGAAATATCTGTGCATTTGAATATTTGAAATTTTACACCCATGAGGCATATTGGAAGAAAATCTTTGGGGTGGGAAGGAAGACATTTATTTGCTTTCTCTCAGGGTTTACATGTATCTTGGCACCAGTTGTATTTCTCCCTCAACATTACTTCTTTTTAAGTACTAAGAAAAAAACCCACCAAATTATCACAATCCCAATAAAAAAACTCCTTGAGTTTTCAGATCTGTCAGACAAATGCCACAATCCTATACATTTTATTCAGAGATAAATCCAGTACATTCAAGGAGATGTATTTTGAAGTGCATAGAATGCAGTTGCAGAAAACATGCTTAGGCATTCAGAATTATAAATTTAATTCATAATCACTTTTGGGATTATGAATGAGCCCAGAAAATCTTATCAAAGTCAGTAGTGCCAAGTAATTCATCAAGTAGAGTGTGTGAGTGAGGAGTCGCTGTTTGATGTGTGAGTTAGAGTCCACTGTCACTAATATATATATATATATATATATATATATATATATATATATATATATATCAATGTGTTTGAAATATATTTTCAATATTATATGTTCAGTTCTGAAAGAAAACAACACTGCAATTCTTTTAAAAAATGCTCTATGTGATGATAAGTGGAAGATCTAACCCATTCTCAAGAGCAGTCTATTTCATAGTAAACAAATAAATACTATTTACTAACCATATTTGTTTGGCATCTAAGAACAATACAATAATAAATTATTAAAATGTAAAAAAAATGCAACTCTAAACCATAGGCAACAAAAAGTCATAAGATAATCAGGGAAACATTTAGTAACAGAGAGTAAAGTCAACTAATTAAAGAATCAAACAGAATGAAAATCATGACAGCATTCAGAGGAAAAAACTGGTGTTTAAAAAAGTTGTATTTTTTTTAACACAATAAGAATCAGAAGCAGGGAGGTTTCCTTTTGGTTCTGAAAGGCATCATGGGGAACACTTGTCTTTCAGTCCCACCTCTAAAATAAAGAGAATTTCCCATAGAGAATTTTGTAACATTCTGTAATTAACTCGTGCAATTTTGCTGAATTTGCGAGGTGGGGGGAGAGAGATCATAGACTAGACGTGTGTGAACCCACTAGCTAGCATGTTCACTTGTCCTGATACCTAGTGGATCCTAGGGTCTCTATTCAGAACTTCTCCAAGCTTGAATGGGGGCAATGAAACAAAGGTCATCAAAGTGTTCTTACAGAGAGATTAGGACCATGGCAAAGAAGGAGATTATTCTAAAAGGTCAAAGCTGACATTAAGAACTGGGTTTGTATATAAAGGTTCGGAAACCGCAGCAATAATAAAATCAAGCTGTCTCACTCAGCTCATGATGACACTGTCACATTTTGAACTAACTTCCATGTGTTTTCATGTGCAGACTAAACAAGGAGTTAGCAGATTATGGATAACTGAAAAAGCCTACCTATGTCCAGGCTGAGTTACAATGTGCATAATAGCTAAACCTGATGTGAAGGGATGTGAGTTACAGTGGCCACTTGTGCATCTAGAGACACTTACATGCTAACTCTAGAAGCAGCTGGAAAGGAACGTTCATAGTTATTTGTGAGCAGGTTGAAAATGGGCTTCCTTATAGATGGGAAACTCCAATAAGAAAAGTAATGAAACATGAAGAATTTAGTGCTGTTTTCTTCTAATATCTGAATGTTCTAAGCTGTTATGGAGGAAAATAAATATGTAACTCTACTCTATAAACAACCATTCTTCCATAGCAGCTTGGGACATTCAAAAACAGGGGAAATGCTGCAGAGAAATGTTTTGTTTCTAGAATAGAAATGAAGTACTTGAGAATCTACATCTCTAGCCTATATGACTAGTAGACACTTCCTTGATGAAGTTCTCCAATTCCCTTTTAAAAGAATGTCATCTCATAACTGGGGGGAGAATTAGCTGTCACCTCATAATTGGGGGGAGAATTAAAAATGACATAGAGCAATAATAGAGGCAACTTGGTAGTTTGGAAAGAGGTTGGGATAAGTTGCATGTTGGAGACATTAAATAGAAGAGATAGGTGACTGATACATAATACTGTCTGGGATTTTTTTTTTTAAAAAAAGCCCTTAATTCTGTGCAATGTAAAAGTTCCTGCAACATATATCCTTTTACCACTATAAAGATAAAAACGGCTGCTTTGGACAAGCAATAGGCAACACCCTTACTTTTTGGTTTGGTTTGGTTGCAGTCCACACAAATCCCATTGACAATATACTCACTGCAACAATTGTTATCTGATCATGAGCAATAGGGTAGCACACTGCCAAATCCTCCTCCTCCTACACACACACACTTCTTGAGGCTGCGCTAGCGCCATGGATTCCAAATGAGACAGCTAATACTTCTACATGGGATCCAGAGCTTAGCATTTGGCTCACATCACAGCGTATCTGAAGAAAAGAAAGGTTTTCCAATGACAGTTTCCAGAATGCCCCAGCTACAATGGCTATTGACCATGATGCTGGATCATTTGGGGAACTGTGTCTAATTTCCAAGCTGTGGTATGTCTGTCTTCTTTACCAGGATGCCTTAGCACACAAAGACTTCTATTTGAAGAACTCTGTGGGTATAAAAAACACCCCAGTATAGGAGCTCGGGGTGGCCATGGCTGACAGGTAGCTCTGGTGTGGGCTGGTCCTTGAGGTCACGAACAGTTGGAAGCGACTGAACAAATAAAAAACAACATATGTGTTAAGCAGTGGTTCTCAACCTGTGGGTCCCCAGATGTTTTGGCCTTCAACTCCTAGATATCCTAACAGTTGGTAAACTGGCTGAGATTTCTGGGAGTTGTAGGCCAAAACACCTGGGGACCCACAGGTTGAGAACCACTGTGATAAAGGATTAACAGCAAATAATACTGCCTGGAGGTAACTGGGGCATGATAAGCAAATTTTGCATATCCGAGCTGCATAGCTTAATCTGTTTTGGAAGCTGTGATCCAGCAATTAGTATTTATTCTGTCCAACCAGATCCATGGGTTTGATGGTGCCCAAGAAAGGGAAGGTGGGTGGAGGATCTAAACTGCAGTCCTAGTCCCTTTATACATATGCCAAGGGATCAGTCAACAGGCAGACTACTTATTTGCTTAAATATCACATCTAATATGGAAATTAGTAGCATAGACACCTGGATTACTGTTTTTACAAGGAGCTTTCTAAATGCGGCTACTGCTTAAAATGTTCTAAGGCTAAAGCCTACTTGCTGCTCTTATCACCTCTGATTTTGGCCCCGTAACTTAATGATAAGATTAAAGCTATCACCTTACAGTTCCTATGTCATTACTTTTATCTAGTTTCAATAAAAGGTATTAAGGTTTAATTTTACTGCAATGATTAACAGAATGCTCTCGGTGACATCCCAAAGGTGCTTAAAATGGCTTAGTACAGTGGAGCTTTGGTGTATCAGTGACAGGGTAACCTCACACCAGCAAAATAAATAAATTAGCCTTTTGTGCACAGAAGAGCAGCTTGCCAGAGTCAGCGCTGCTTTCCCACCGATGTCAAATTTAAATAGAGAGTATCTGCAGCCAGGTAAAGCCACTCTAAAAATAGAGAGACTACAGGCAAAGTCTAGCAATTTGTACCTTTCCAAAAACTATTTAACCTCATACAAACCTTCATACAAAGCCACTGTGCATTCCAAGAACTTTTTGACTAGAAGACCATGCCATGTGACATCTCCACCAAAATCGTTTCAGTCACTTCATGTGCCAAAATTCATTGCAGCTGAATTATCACTGGCATCCAGAGTGCAACCAATTTGTGGGATATCTTTGCAGTCAGTGTTCAATTCACCATATCATACCAGAACCAGAGAGTGGGCAGATTTCAGATGAAGAAGACGAGTACTTCAGATAACTGAATTACTCATGCCATTTTAATGTTGCAGTAGTGTGCACTGCTGGTTAAGTGAGTACAAATCTTTAGAAAACTTCATCATTGTGATCACCTAATAGTAAGAAACAGCCATTTTCAGAGTTTACTAGAAAACCACTGATGTACTTTTATTTATTTTAACCTATCTTTTTCTTCTTCTTAAAATAATACATGTGGCTTTCTTTCTCTCCATGCTACCCACACAAATATCGTACAATCTGGGGTGATGTGTAGAAAAGAAAACTGGTCCAAATGCACTAGTAAGTTTCAATGGATCAGTGAATACTAAAACCTGGAACTTGTAGAGGTTTGTGTTGTTTTTCAATAGAGAGGCTACAGTAAATTGGTGCAACCAAAAAGGTATTTTCAAAACATGTTGCTGTGTCTCAGGTATCAAAAAAGAACCCAATACATGCTAGTCTTTACAGGACTAGAAGTCTGCAGCTTTTTGAAACAGAAATCATGGTAGATTGTTTTTCAGCATTTGAAGTCTATTTTTTATGCCACGGGATATCCATAGATAAACAATCCTTAGATTTAATTTTTAAAACACAAGAAGACTATCAGGCAAGAAAGCTTTTCCTATAGAGAACATGGTGGACTATTTGTCTGGTCTGACAACTAGTCGAAGACAGCTCTTTACTGTGCGTTTGTGAGTTACATCAGCTCCTTTAATGCCACAATCTTTTATTCAGAACCTTTGCTGAGGAGGTTGTTCATCTCTAGATACCCAATGACACAACACTGAGGAACATACTCCTTCTGCCATGCTACCTGTATTCAACTTTGATAATTGCAATCATCTTGGAAGTTGGATACTTGTTTTATTTGAATAAAATAGTTGGATACAAGTTGCAGTCACCATTATGAACTTGGACCAAACACTTTCTTTCAGCTTGACCAACATTGCAGATTATTGAAAAGAGGAGGACTACATATGTTTATTAGAGGAAAGCTGAACATGGTTGTAGGTAATAGGCAGGAATTGGAAACTTGCTCAGTGCTTAATAAATTGGAAGGTTTTGCATGCCATTGTTCCTTTCTTTGTATTGGAATAAATATGCAATATTTGCTTTTTATTACAGCTCAAATGTGTACACATAAGAAAATATTTACCCAAACTCAGCATTTGAAGTCATATATTCCGCAGGTAGGACCTTGAACCACCAGTCAAAACAATAATATGTAAAACTTGTTCTGAGTCCTTTAAGGTTCATTTCAGGGTTCAGTTCAAAACACAGGAGAGATCAATGTGCCCATAATTTGTCTATTTCATATAAATTGGTACAGGGATATTATATATTTTTTCTTCCATTTCATCAATGGGAGTTTTACATTTTCAAGTGAGGAATCCAACTAATATATTTCAGCATTTTTTTCTTTCTTTTATCTTCCTTATAGTCATGCAAAATTGTCTTTTTCTCACTTAATAAATCACTAATGAACTTAAGTGTAGCCTTAAAACTGCAGATACAGATATGAATACATAAACATCATGCTTGCTTTTGATGACAAACAGATACATACATACATACATACATTCACTAATTAAATGCAAATATATTCACTATTTATCTGATCATTCTATCTCCTGTGATTCCCAAAGTGATTATTCAAAGTGGTCTCAACAAAATTGTCCTGGAGGTAACCAACTCATTAATTAATTAATTAATTAATTGTGTTTAATTTGTGAGATGCTCTTTTTTTTTGCTTTTGAATATTTTGTTGATCATAAAAAACCCCACAATAAACAATAAAAATATTTTTTTCCCTTCTCTGTAAGTTTGCTTAAAACATTTCTGGACTAAGTGTAACACAAGCATTGATATTTTAGGCTCTCACAGGGGCAGCTCATTAATGAAAAGGAATTGTTTGTCATGCCTTCATCCTTATGTTCCAATAGTACCTGATGTGAATATACATAAACCAGCATCTTCTGTTAAACAGTAACATAAAAACAACAAGAGAGCGGAATAGCCGAAGTAATGGCAAGGTGAAGTAATGGCTACGATGAATTAGCTATGGCATGTCTGATGTGTCAAGTTTATTCTCTACACATATTTCTCCCCAGTGATTTTTCAGCCGAACAGCAACCACTAGTGGTTCAGTACATTTACGCAATGCCAGTAAAAACTGTGAGTCCGCTGGATCGGCCACTCAGTAGGGAAAATAATCACAGACAGCATTTTTTTTTAATTTTGATGCTTTTGTCTGATTTCATTGCTAGGCACACCAGCCCTTGCCTTGTGCCAGTCACAAGCAGCAGTGACAGCATCAACACCTTTGTCAATGTAAAAGGAAGCGATTTGACTGTGCAAATATTTAAGATCATTATACTAGATGTCCTCTGCTCTCCCTAAAAGATGACTACCTACCTGAATGTTTGCTTTAGAGCTCCAACGGCATGTAATACTTAAGAGTACTTACACCGATAACCCAATTCTAGCTCTAAATGAAATACACCCCCCTTTTTGGCTCCCTATTGCTTTAGATACCCATAGAAAGGGGAGAACAAAGAAGGCCATTCATGCATAAGAGCAGCTTGCTTGCACTCCTTTACAGCACACAAAACAACCCCCTAAAAACCTACTTGGGATGTGGACATGATTTAGTGCATTTCAATTCTGAGTAGGAAAAAGACATTCTATTTCAAAACCCACCCATCACACACAGGAAGGTTACTTCTGGAATTCTGATAAGGGAAAAGAAATGGAAAATTCTTCTATCCACCACGCGGATAATATTACCAAAGATCAAACGGGGTGTTTTCGATAGTATAAAACAGCCGTTTATTGAGCTCTTTGAGACATGTCTCCAGTGTTATCTTGGATACTAGGGATCATGTAATGTATATTAACAGCATGTAGCATGACTTCGTTGTGCATGCAAATCTGGAACAAGGCAACAAAGGAGTTAAATTCTGCTTCAGAATTGAGCTCCCACCCTTGAACTGCATGTTCTGTAAGGCAATGA
This sequence comes from Anolis sagrei, assembly GCF_037176765.1. Taxonomy (NCBI): domain Eukaryota; kingdom Metazoa; phylum Chordata; class Lepidosauria; order Squamata; family Anolidae; genus Anolis; species Anolis sagrei. Next base: position 232,850,627 of record NC_090023.1, read on the forward strand.
TACAAGGTATTTGCAATGCAAAACAGCCTAGAATTCAAGGTCAATGTTTCCTAGTACTGCATACCTGTGAAGCAGGAGTAGTTGTCTAAGGACCCATGAAATGACTTGGGGATGAGGCGGGGAGACCCTGAATATTTTCCGCAACTAATAGAGAGGTAAAATAAGGTATACCCACTTTCAAAATCTGCTCGCAGTATATTAGGCAGTCTGACAGTAAATTTGTGAAAATGCGAGCTCAGCCACTGCCAGAGGCACAGAGAGGCAGATATAAATGACAATTACAAAGGTGTGTCCGGATGCTTCAGCTATGATGATGTGCTTGTGAAATTCACCTGCGTGGGTTGGGACAGAAGGTGGTGCCTTAGAAACTTTATTATTATTATTATTTTAAAAAAGGTCAGATGTTAATGCTAACTAACTTAAAGAAATAGATACACATCACAGCTAAACATTCCAGCTTGAGCAGGTAATAAATAATAAAGCTTGTGGGAATCAGTCTGAATCAGACCTCATGAAAGAAATATGCCACCAAAAAAAAAAGGCCTCAGTGCCCCATTTATAGTGGACTTTGGCTTACTGCACTGTTACAGAATTCTCTCTCTAAGGTGTCATGCTTTTGGTTTGACTTTTCTCTGCTTTGAAAATCTGTAGAGGGGAAAAAGCAAATATTTTTATGATTCCCAGAAATTGAGTAAAGGGGCAGGGGAACAAAAATCTCCATATCATTCAATTGTTCTGCTGAAATAGTTAATATTAACACCCATGATAGTCAGCAGTGAGTGGAAACAAACAAAAGAGAAACATCGAAATCCCATTATGGCAGCCTCGGCAAGCCTTTAAAATGTGCCACTTTTCACAGAAGGGAAAAAAAACCCTAGCATATCCGAATAGCTTTCACTCCATCAGTCCGTTGTCAGTAGTAAAAAGCTAGACTTTTTTTTTTTCCTAGGCCAGGGCATTTTCCATTAATGCAATCTGATTTGCCGCCACATCTTTTAGAAAGCGAAGGTGAACATGAGATTGAGGAGAAGGGCTGTCAGTATGCCTGATAAGGAAGGCTGAATGAAACTCCTCAAGCAGAGCAAACCCAATGAATGGCTGCCTATGGAAAAACCTTAACAACAAACTGCTCACGCACTGAATTGATTCAGTGTGCAAAGAAGAGGCATTTTTAAAAGGGAAAAATACATACACATAATACATGGCACCAAAATCATAAAATATGATCAAACAAAGGAAGATGCATTGCTCCGTATGAACAATTCCAACACCCTCTATCAGCCACAATCATTTGTTAAAATGTCCCAAATTTGATATTTTTTTTAAAAAAAGGAAATCATTCATTGTCATCACCATCCATGTGTAACTTGAAACCTGTATAACACCTAGTAGAATGTAATCCATTTAAGTCAAAGCTTCTAAAACAACAAACACCTAGTAGAATGTAATCCATTTAAGTCAAAGCTTCCAAAATAAAATATCAGTCTTTTATTCTCCGCTTCCACTTTTTAAACTTTAAACTGTATCAGAACCAAGTCAAAGAAATTGTATTTCTTTATATTGGTTCTGATACAGATACATTCTGATCATGGATTCTGGAACAAAACAACTGCAAATAATAATATAAATATAATAACAACTTTATTTTTGTACTCCGCCTCCATCTCCCCGAAGGGACTCGGAGCAGCTTACATCAAGCCTGAACAGACATAGATTAAAAATGCAATACAATAAAATAAACAACATATTTAAAACATATAACAACATCATTAAAAAAAACACTAGTCTGAACAGTAATACATACTTAAACTCAGGAAGGCAAGAGCTTGTGCAATAAAGTTTCAAGATGGGCTGGTGGAAAAGTGCAAGAGCCGATAATAAATTAGCGTTAGAAGGGGAATGTCCTTTGGAAGGCCAAATTTATGGGACAAGGGATAGTGATAAAGTGCAGGGGCTGATAGTAGGTTATAGTTGGGAGCCAATTCTCTGGTGAACTATTTTAATCATAGGCACAGTGGAACATCCATGTTTTTAGATCCAACGAATCCCATGTTAGTTGTAATGAATCTGCTCCACTACCAGAGCTGATCATTTTTTTTAAAAAAAAGAACCATAGAAACATTATTTTTAAAATGTAAATCACATTTTGTTGATTTCAATTAATTTCAACTTTTAAAATGCAAAGATATTATCATGAAAACTAATAAGGCAACTCCTAATTACATTCCATGAATAAATTATCAGCACTTTATAGAGATAGAAGATAGCAAGACTCTGAAGGGATTATGCACCAATTGCCCTCCTGCATTCCTTCTCTCGTACTCTCACTCTGTTTCCTGGATTTTCATCTCACTAAGCACAAAGAGAAAAGGTAAATGAATATGGAATTTGGAGAGATGATTTGAACAAAGAGGTGGAGTATAAATGTAAATGCAAAGGATCCCGTTTTGGCTGAACTGGAAAATTAACCTCAAAAATCAGAATAATTGCTTAGTTTGTATCCACTTTGTAATAAAATCTACATAGTTGAATATTTATTAAACAATATTTTCAATAAAATTCCTGCCTACGTTGAAAATTCCTCACTAGTGATTTAAACTGTAAATTATATTATTGAAAACAGAGATCAACTCTGTCTGGTTTTAATCTGCTATTTATATTTATAAGATTCAGCAATTTGGATTAAAAACTGGTTAAGTTTCACCAACTCTCTGCCCCGGAGTGTGGTGGAGGCTCCTTTTTTGAAGGCTTTTAAACAGAGGCTGGATGGCTATCTGTTGGGGGTGTTTTGAATGCAATTTTCTTGCTTCTTGGCAGGGGGTTGGACTGGATGGCCCACAAGGTCTCTTGATTCTATTATTCTAATCCATTTAAACCTGCTAGCTCCCATTTAAATTAAACGATTCAGATTTGTAAAGACATATCCACACATCTATTATCTGATGGATAAGGTCCTGTGTATGAAAAAGGAAGATGATATGCTTTCAATGCCTAGATCTAACTCTTTGCTTATACATATGGATCACTGTGTTAAATTGCACTAATGGAAAATTAAGTTTCCATTAATTTATTATGTCATGCTGACACAGGGATTGTCTATGTTTGCCTAAGCCACCCTTCTATTCAAGAAGCTGGACACAACAGTTCCTTCTTCCTTTCCATGACAGCACCAACCATCCAGACCTTTTACCATTTTGGTCACCCACTTCTGGACACATTCCAGCTTGTCAGTATTTTTGATCAGCCAAATATAAATCCACCTAATCGTAGCATTGCCTATTCCATGCTTCACTGTTCTTTTTTCCAGTAATATCATGGAATATCACAAATTTGCATTCAAAGAAATCCTTTAAAGTTGTTGTCCTATATTCTACCTGAGAGTAAACCCCTTACACTTAATAAAACTTCATTTTAAGAAGACATTTCATACCATAGTAAAAAATGTTAACATTTCACTGAACTGTGGGAGGCGACTTATTTCACCATCGTGACAAGCATTTATGAATAAAAGGCAAGTCTTTGAAGGTGAAAATTGCCACATTGCAGGCTAGATTATTTCTGCATAATTTAAAAGGAACTAAGACTTGCTCTCAGAACTAGTTTTTGAACAGACTAGTTCTAATTTTACAAAGACATGAGACAAAACTCTTCATTCTCATAAAAATTAACAAGAAATCTATTCTCTATAGAACAAATAAATGAAAAGATACACTGGAGACTTATATTTGAGATATTTTTCTTAATAATGAAAACATTTGGATTATTTTATTCTGAACAATGTTTGCTACACCTACAAAATTGTCTGAAATAATCTAGAATATAAAAGCAAAGAAAAACCTCAAACTTAATTTAAGAAGGAAGTCCCACCTCTAAGGGAATGCATAAGATCACATTACAGCATCATATCCTATTTGTATATAAAACAGAGTCCCACTAAACTTGTGTCCTCTGAATATGATACATAGGTCTGGGTGTTGAAACTGATAAATTTACTGCCCCCTAATGGTAACCCACAACTGAAGGTTGATGACTCCATTTTCTATGTCTTGTGGCAGTAACAATCTGGCTATTACATGCAACCAGAAATTAAACATTTTGAGATACTCATAGGAACAAAGTACATATAGTGGATCGCAGGAATCATCCCTCTTCCACTACTGAATACAGTACTAGTCATTATGTAATTGACAAGAGGGGACATACAACCATGTAATGCATCCTGTATAGAATCCTCATTAATGAGTATTGTATTTCCAATGGAGGGAGCCCATATATCTATATTTAGACACTTCTCAAATTGACAACAGTCATACATTGTCCAGAGTTGTGCCTTCTGCAGATGAAAGTATCTAGAGTTGTAATAATACCCCATATAATCTTAAGAGTCCTTCGAGTTTTTATTGTCCATCAGGTATTCAATCCCTAAATAGGACTAGAAATAGCATACAAGTATTACATATCAAGCAGCTCCTCAAAGCTGTTTTTCAGTATAAGCAAGGGGGGGGGAGAGAGAGAGAGAGAGAGAGAGAACTTTCATTAAGATGTGGCATATTTACTAAGGGTCAAAAAATGGATCCACATATTAGACCCAACACAAAAGCAATGAGTTGACCAACTCTACATTAATAATATTGAATGATGCATGCAGTCTACGGACCTGTCTGTTTGTTTTGAAATAGTGATCTTTTCCAGCAACTATATTGCTGAAGCCACATTAAAAAAAGGAAACATATTTAGCATCCAAGAATGTCACCAAGATTTTGAATAAAGTTCTATTGCAAAAGCTGTCATCTAGGGAAATTAATGAATATGCGATTGCCTTAACATTATTAATAGTTTTCACTTCTTAAAAAGTGAGATCTTCTTAACAGTGTCTTTTCATCCCTGCCTTCCGAACAAAGTCTTTGGTCTACAAATAGAAAGTATTTGTGAACTTGGGGAAATTGCAGTATATTAACTGGGAAAAACCTTATAGGTCTTTTGAAATGCAAATCATTGATTGATCCCTCACAAACTCTAGCAATGTGTGTTCTTTCAAGGAAGGAGGGTTTCACGGAGTGAAGAAAACAATTCAGAGTGTGTTTGAGAGGTGAATTTCAAATACTTTTCCGCTGTCAGAGTGTGGTTTGAATGGCCCTCTTGGAGGATGAAACAAAATGATGGATTGAGATTTAACAATCTATTCCATGCCCCAAATGCCATGAGCAGTTTGCTATCAGCTTTTAACCTTCTAGGTAGGAAGACGTTAGAGAAATTAACTAGATACTTTGTCAATAACAATCTCCAGGGCTGCTTGTTTTCCCTTCCAGGAAATAAAGCAGCTATTCTTTCCTGCCATGAAGGTTTCACCTGGCTTTCCTAGGCATTGATATGGAATATTAATTTAGGATGCAGATAAATTCATATGTAAAGATATGTGTTCCCTTCTGAAATCCCAAAACAACATATCCAGCAACTTGAACATGCTTCAGTTTGGATGCAAAGTAATTTGTGGCAGGAAGCAATTTGCATTTTTATTAATTCAATTATTGCTTCCTGCTACCAGGTAATTAAGTCAGTGTAGATGTGAATAGCCTCGCCTCCCATCCAGTTCTCAGATGAGTCAAAGGTGGATGTCAGAACGGAAGCAACTTTCAAAGATAAGCTAGGTCAGTCTTTTGAATTCAAGTCATATCTTTCATCTTTCACTTGTTATTTAATTATTCAGCTTCTTAGGATAGGAATCATGCATTCCTTTGGATGCTGAATTCCAGCATGCCTCACTCACCATTGACTGTGATGGTGAGGGTAGCTGAAAACTGAAATTCAACAACATGTAGAGCACTTCACACTTCCCACTTCAACCATGGATGCATCTACACTGTAGAATTAATACAGTGTGACACCACTTTAACTGCCATGACTCAATGCTATGGGATCCTGGGGATTGTAACTAGATGAGGTACTAACACTGTTTAGCAAAGAAGGCTAATGACTTCGTAAAACTTCACCTCTCTTGATTCCATTGAACTGACCCTAGCAATTAAGATAGTGCCAAACTGCATTAATTCTACAGTGCAACTGCATCCATAGATAATTGTGTAATCTTCCCTATGCTATTATTTTGTGTGTCTTTTATGCTGACATTGCATGGTGGCTAGTCAATAAAAGTCATTCTTCCCAAAGTCCGGTAACAGAGAAGACAATTGCTGAAATTCAATGCATATTTGACAGGGAACACGTCACAGTGAAACTTTACTTTGAATACATATAGCATTGTGCTATACAGATTGTTCCTAAGAAGGCTGGTATTACTGAGTAACTTTGGCTTTGAAATGGAATTGACATGCCATAGGCAAATCAAAGTAATCTAAATTTTAGTGAATGTTAGATTTCAGAAGCTCACCTTAAGAAAGCCTTCCCAAAACAGAAATTACAGTCAGGAATGTACGTTAATTCATCTGTCAGCATGGTGAAAGGTGTCTGGGAATGATGGAGATGAGATCCCCCAGAGCAGAGAATAGCAATTTCAGAAAGGCTGCTCGATGATTTAAGGTAGTATTCCCACACTCCAATTTCATTCATTCAAGGTGCATTCTGCCCACATAGCTTCACGCAACTGACACAGATTGATGCTGATTATGCAAGTATGCATAGCTGTGTTTCCACCACTGGATACACTGAAATCTCAGGGGTGGTAGGGAGGCCCTTGCCTTGGCTTTTTTGGCAATGTTGTCTTCACTTCCGATAGCTGATTCAATGAATCTTTAAAATAAACAAATGTCTAAAACATAAAAGCCTTAAAATCAGAGAAAGGAGAACAATTTTGCAGACAAATTTACACAATGTGTCAGCAAGTGAATTACAGTTTTTATTTTGATTAAGAACAGCGTCAGAATGAGTCGAGAAGGATTTATTCAGAACAAGGCATCTCTGAGAATGGGTTCTGAGAATATTTAGATATGGGTGGGCAGCCTAGTTTTCTATCAAATCCCCCAGATTCCTTTAGAGTTAATATTTTGGGGGCTGCATGCTAGTAGTGAATATAGTCAAAACTAGCAGTAGCCAAGCTTACTCCCTTTTCTTTTCTTTTTTTGCAAGCCCACGCTTTCTTCTTTCTCTTTTCTTCCATATGCAGAAGACTGCCAGGGAAGACAAAGCTCAATCTTGCAGAGACCTGAACAGATTGCAGTGCTTTTGAATTTAGATTGAGTGCCACAGGCGATCAAGTCCCTGCTGCAACCCCAAAACTACATATTACCCATGAGTGTTTTTTTCTCCAAACAATGTATGCAAGTCTAGAGTGGTGTTGGTGACATGTGCTAGGATACTCAGGCTACACCAGTATATGTAACTTTGGAGGATGTTGTAGAAGAACTTCTTTAGTATCTCCTTGCGTAAGACATATTTTATGAAGGAAGGGAACTTCTTAGTGCCTGCATTTCCTCCAATGATCATTATTGTGGTTGGGAGAAATCTGGAGATTCTTAGGCACCGAGTGATGGCAATTCTCCAGTCAGGGGGAAAAGAGGTAGAGATCTGTGTAGTCTCTTTATTTCCCTCTAGTTTCACAGAAGTTGTCAAAAAAACCTACCCCAAATGATCATCAGGGCATGCAAAGGTGCCAAGAAGATGTCCCATGCAAGACCACTCATGAAGTCATATATTATGCAACTGGTAAATGGGATTCAGCTATTATTTCTCAAAATGACCACCTTCTCTCGAGTGTAATATATATGGTTGCATACATTCTGGAAACTGTAGCAAACCCTCCATCCATTAAAGCACTATGACACAGTTAGTAAGAATAGTTATTATAATATCATTAGCAGGATCTGTTCCAAAATAAAGGAGACTTTCCAGCTTATACTATGGCTAATGGGATGGAAGTCTCATAACTCAAAGGATTAATATTTTCTTGGCATTTCATTCAACTCAAGCATTTATGCTGGCAAAGGGAATGAGTGCCGTACATTGAACTCCTGCTTTGATCTGGTAAATAAACCCGTAGCGAATTCAGGTCCAATTAAAGGGTTTAAATTTATAGCATTTCCACTTCTGTAGCAAGTTGGTGACATATGCTAGCTTCCTACAGAAAATGTCCATTAACAGGGACAGACTCTTTTTTTTTCTTTTTTTTTACAAAAGAAATCATTTGGGTTTCTACAAATTGATCAAAACATATTTGGGCATGTTTTATATAGTCATTCATATGTGCTTAATTCTTTTAAAAGCAACTTTATTTTACATAAGCAGCAATAGTGTGCATTTCTGCCTATTTGTGTGGCCAAGCATATTTGTATGTCACTCTTTCTGAACTGTAAAAATGGTATTGCATTTCAATTACAAGCACTGAAAATGAGTCGCCATAACATCAAGCAAAAAGCTTGTTACAGTCACAATTTTTGTTTGTCTCTCAAGATCCACTTCTGGAGGATAAATAAATGTAACCTTTCATCTATTTTTTAAAAAACTCACATAAGCAGATAGCAATTTTGTAGACCCCACATTTGTAAACAATAGCAATTTTGTAGACCCCACATTTGTAAACAAAAACAGAGTGGCACACCACAATGCACGAAAAAAGGAACAAAAGAGAAACTTGCACAGCACATTTCATAGAATCATAAAATCATAGAGTTGGAAGGGACCTCATGGGCCATCCAGTCCAACCCTCTGCCAAGAAGTAGGAAAACTGCATTCAAAGCACCCCCGACAGTTAGCCATCCAGTCTCTGTTTAAAAGATTCCAAAGAGGCTTTCTTTAGGCAGCATATATCAACACAGCTGAAATGTCTTTTCCTTGCTTGCTTGCATAGGATAAGAAGTTCGTGGTTTTAGTCTAGACTAAATCTGGCCCAAATGTTAACCTAGTCCATTGACTTGTATCAGACACTGGCTGGTATTGTAAATGCTTCAGGAAAACTTAAGAAAAAGGACATGACAGTTAAGATCTCTTCCACATCATTTGTCCCAAGTATTTGGAGAAAAATATAGGTCCCTTACTATTTTTGGACTACAGCTCTCAGAATCCCCAAGCCACCATGCCATTTCTAAAACTGGCCCTTCATGGGCAAACAGAAACTGTAAAAGCAATGAGATATTTGTTTTTGTGGTTTAGATGTAGAGAAAATAAATAATAGAGATTAAGGGGTCAAATTTTGATTCAAAAACATACTTCTAAACATGCAAGTGTCCTCTAGTTTTGAAGACTCTGAAAGAGCTATCAAATGACCTATTAACCCTTTAATAAAGATAGGACCATAAAGGCAAGTGACCTCCTGACAAAATCAATTTACTTGTTTCCTCATGTACTTGTGGTAAAACTATTTGATCATACCACATCCAGCTAAGCAACCATTATATTACCTTCCTGCATTTCCCATGGGGAAATGCACAGATTTGAGGTCTCTGTAAACAACTTAAGTTTGAATTGCTTTTACTACTCAAGATCAACCATTGGGAGTTGGTTGCAAAACAATGGTGAAAAGTACGTGCATACCAAATAAAATTACAGCAAAGGGATTACAAAAAATATTGGTTTTCTTATCATAACTCCACCTACAACCCTTTCCACCACACCAGAAATCCACTGTTTGACTTCAATAAGTTGTCTTCTAAACAGCTAGTGTTCTTTGTTTTGTTAGCCTAATTTGAGGGATTCAGAATTTCATTAGTGTTTCTGTGCTCTTAAAACAATTGGGAGTCTGATGCCCTTGCAGATCCACTACAGACTATGCACAAATCTATCAGCAGATTCCAATCCCATTCTACCTTCTATCCTCTCCCCAGTTAAGGCTGCTGACAACCCCTTATATAGAGTATTATTGTCCTCTCTCCAAGCAAGGAGAAAAGAATTCCTGCACAGTAGTGTTGGTGCCAGCAGAGATTAAGTAGTAAGTGGCTTTTACAAATTCTGCACGAAAACAAAATCAGGCAGCACACAATAAATATTTCCAGTGTTACCATACAGGAACTGAAAAAGGCACATGATCTTCCATAGGACATGAAAGTAATGGATGCCTACAGGCAGGGCTGTGAGGCATCCTGTTTTGTATAGAACCCCCATATTTAAGTACTGAAAAACTTGTCCTGAATCCATTATACAGAATGAACCAAATCCTGTATTTAAATCACTTCATATTATGAGTGAGAAAAACAAGCACCAGCCATGCTCACAACAAACAGACCTCCTAGCATTTGGGATAATCAAATGACCTCATATTACACACCAAATGGTCCATCTGTTGCCACTATGGGCGATAGTGTTCCTTTTGCTCTCCAGACCAAGACAAAGAGCATGCTTACAAAAGTAAAATTCCTCATCTTGTGATGATGGCTTACTAGCCATCATGGAATTTTCTTGGGTTTAGAATTTTTGTGTGACTTGCGAAAGTTCAGACTAGATCTGTGTACAAGTTAGTCTTGAGCTACAACCCAGTTTCATGGACATAATCACAGCAAGGCTGAGGACTAAGCCTTCTCTTTCATCTGGCTATGTTGCATTGCTTTATGAATTTCTACTGTTTCCTATTCCTGTTTTGAGAATGTAGCAGGCCTGTAGCCGGAGGGGGGGGGGGTTAGGGGTTCAACCCCCCCCCCCCGAATTTTTTCAGGTTAAAAAAAAACTTGTTTACTCATGAATTTTAACTGGTTAACCAAATCCCCATGCTAAGATGCAAAAAATTAAGAGTACCTCCAGAACTGCAAGCACTATCTCAAGCATATATTGACAATTTATTCACACTGTCAGTACTTGCAGTAATAGCCAGTGTAATGAAGCAACCAAATTAGGGGGGGGGGGGTGTTGAATGCTCTCATTAAGGAGGCCAGACTTGGTGGAGGTGGTTGATAGGGGCGGAGATGCAGGCTATTGAAGGCTGCTCTGCCCCCTGCTGTTCTCTTTGCTTCAGTGTGAGCTAGGAGGCATGTTTCAACCTCCCGCCCCCCAGTGAAATTTTCAACCCCTCCTGAATTTTTTTTCTGGCTACGGCCCTGGTAACAGGATATCAGACACAAACCAAAATTCATTCATTCCCTCACTTCGATACATTTCTGGGTAACAAAGTTGAAGGAAAAATAGCATTGCCTTTCTATACAGTTATAATTGCCAATTGATAACACTTTGATCAATTTCTATTTTTATGTGCAATAATGTGTTTTTTGAGTACCGATATTTCCAAATATTGACATGCTGTCCTAAGTGATATTTATAGAAAACCTCTGGTCCATCTGCAAATGTCAAATTCCTTTTACAAACAAGATCACATTTTCATCTGTCATGAGTAGATGTTTTGGGAAAACCAGCATCAGATAACGGTTTGAGTACTGAGCTATGATCCTAAAAACTGTGTCTGAATCCTGATTCAGCCATGGAATACACCAGCAAACCTCTCCGAAGAAATCTTGCCAAGAAAGCCACAGGGCAGGTTCATCTTAGGCCCCTTCTACACTGCTCTGTATCCCAGGATCTGATCCCAGATCATCTGCTTTAAACTGGATTATACGAGTCTCCACTGCCAGATAATCTGGGATAAGAAGGTTATCTTGGATCAGATCTTGAGATATAGGGGCAGTGGAAGCTGCTTTAGAGTTGTCATAAATTGGAATTGCTTTGAAGGCACTTAACAACAGGTTTGAGGACTTCAAATCCCAGAAATCTCACCCAATATGATCAGTGGTTAGGGATTATGGGAAATGAAGTCTAAAGCCTAAACATTCCTCAGTAGAACTGCAATTAATTTTCCTTTATTTTTACCTTTACCACATCAAGCAGATTGCCCCAACATCTTCTTTGTAATGTTAAGAGCTACAAAAAAATTCTTCTTTTAATTAAAGGTTTAGGGACTTTACAATCACATGATTAGGGATAATATCACGACTGCTGGTAAAAGTACATTTTCTTTTGCCATTCCGCCATTTGGAATTTTTTTCAGACTCTCTCCACCACAGGAACTCTGCACTGCTATTGTTGCTTTATATATGCCAACTTATTTTTCTTTTTTTGATAAACCTCTTAGTTTCTCTCTCACCACTGCTGGAATTCATCCTGATTACAATAATATTTAATCCCGTGGGCCTTTAGGGAACCAACTTGCAGAAATGAAACTAGCTGGAGAACATTACAGATATCAACTGTTTTACAGCCCTCCTAAAGCCATTAATGTCTTTCATATCACAGAAAAAAGTGCAACTAATGGTTTATTCAGGTTTATAATTAGCTGCTTGCCTGGTCACCTGTGGTGTACAAGAATTATACCCAAGTGACCAGGCAAGTCCCTGCTCTCCCTCTGAGCCTTAAGGAGGTACTCAGTCTTTATGGCTGGATGGGAAATAACACCATATGTAGCTTTCAAATCAAAGTGTTTTATGAAAGAGGGTTGCATTTTACAGGTCAGGCTTTCTTCCTTTGATCTGTAGATATCTGAGTGATAACTACAAAAGAGACAGCACTGCATGCAGCCAAGAGGGTAGGGGGAAGGTGGTCGGCTACCTTTTAAACCTTTTTTGCAGATGGGAGGGACATGATTTCCTTTTCTTCCCTCTCTTCCTTTGTTGGTGTCATTGAGCTGCAATTGTAGGTCTTTTTTCTCTGAAGACTAGAAGAGTCTCTATATGGTGGGGTTAAGCAAAAAGGTACTAAAGTCATTGCTTCAGGGTTCATTATTCAGAAGTTCAATTGTAACTCTGATAATCGTGTTCCTTTGGACATGATAACAAGTTTTGGGCAAGTCTTTTAAACTAGATATGAATGCAGGCATATACCAGTCTTTGAAACTTCTGCCAACGAAGCTCTCTTTTACAAAGTCTTTTCATGAAAGCCTGAAACCTTTGGTGGAAAAGAACAGACCTTCAGAAGTGCTAGCCCAAAAGATCCAACCTGCTACAGTCTTGACAATGGCCAAATTGCCATGCATAATGATGAATCATACAGAAGACTCTATATGGTGATAATGAAAAATGATTGGAACTAAAAATGTATTTACTGCAGATAGCAGTTTAAGGACTTCATCACATAACTGATTTTCACAGAGCCCCATGCCACCAATCAGACAATGTAGGCTCACTTCTGGCAGGACTCCATGGCTCAACGAGTGCAAGTATCCAATGACTCTGCACCAGGAACATGGAAGGTTTCCCATGCATACCTGGGTTCAGTCTGGAAACCACGAGGCCAGTGTGGGGGCAGGGAGGGGGGAAGCTGCATGACAACCCTTCCCCACATGTGATAGGGAAATGTCACTGCTGGCAAGGCAGGGCACCAGGATTGCTCCATTGTCCCACAATTTTTTCCAAAAGGATGGTGAATTGATGAGGTTCTTAAGACTGCTTGTGGAGCAAGAAAGAGACTCCATTTACACCTACCAAAATAATCCTGAGTAATGTGCTCTGAAGCTGCCCCAGGTGCAGCACAGAAGCATCTCCAAAGCCCTTTGACCACTGAGCTCAGGAGCACTTTGGGACTACTACTGTTGTTTCACCATCCAACAGCATCTCCCTAGCAGAGTTTTGCTGGCAAGGTCACTTCTGATGGGGTCACAACACGGCAGCCAACTGTGTTATGACACAATTGCAGTCAGTCCACCATATCCACAAATTCTGAATCCATGGAATTCCACCACTCATGGCATGAAAATATTTATTTTTAAATCCCAAAAGCAAACCTTGATTTTCCCATTTTATACAAAAGACACTACCTTATTATGCCATTGTTTAAAATGAGTCCATAGATTTTGTTATGGCAGGGGGACCAATCCCAGGTGGCTACCAAAGGTCCACTGTATAGAACTTTGATTCTACTGTAACGGCCATGGTTACATCCTATGAAATCCTGGAATATAAAGCCATGAGGGGCATACAGTCATTCTAATATGGAATTTTAAATATTCTACAAAATTCCAAATCCCAGAATTCCACAGGATATAGCTATGGCAGTTAAAGTGTTACAGATTAGCTATACCTGTAGTGTGAAAGGTCCCAGAGATAGGAAGTGATTACAAAGGGTTCCCAAAGCCACCTTCTACTTCAGTAAGATAAAAATTGTGTTCACATTTTCAGAAGGAGAAACCTTGGAGAACTGTGCACAGAGGTTTAAATTGCTTAACTAAGACATCATGAAAGAAAAAAAGCGAAGGCAGACATATTTATTTAATGTATTTTTATACCGTCTTTCTTAGTCCGTAGGTGACTCAAGATGGTTAACAGGGCAAATTCAATGCTTACAATGTCAGAAATACAATTAAAAACGTAACATATTATAAAAACTAAACAAATCGATAAAATATAAATTCATAGTGTCTCCTTGTTAAAAACATTGTCCGGACTCATTGTCTAGTCATTCCATTTTCCTGTGTCAGTTACTCTGCATTTGCAAACGCTTGTTGAAAAAGCAACATCTTGACTTTTTTTTCCGGAATGTTAAAAGGGAGGTGGCCGATCTAATATCTATAGGGAGGGTGCTCCACAGCCGAAGGGCCACCACCAAGAAGGCCCTGTCTCTCATCTCCACCATATGACCTTATCCCATCCTAATTTCCACCTGTTTTCTTACCATCTTCATATACTGACAAAACAGTGTCCCGCAGAGCCTACTCCATGACACATAGCCACTTCTGGAGCCCCATGCTGCCCATCAGATGATGTAGGCTCATTTCCAGTGGAGCTCCATGGTTCAACTAGAGTGCAAATGTCCTATGATGCTGCACTGGGAACATGGAAGGCTTCCCGTGTATAACTGGGTTCAGTCTGGAAAGAGCTTTTATGTGGTATATATATTGCTTATTTTTATTTACACTTAGCTTTTCTCCCAAGATGGACTCAAAGTGGTTTATTGTAAATTAAAACAAAGTGCAGGTAATATCTTAGTATACAACAACAATTAATGTCCAGAATGTTTTTGTTTTGTTTCATTTATTTATGCCAGGGCAGACTAATTTGGCTATTTCACATCATACACAGCCATACTGATAATTTTGAATTAAAATTTCCTTAAATGCATTGAATTCCTCGGTGGACTTCCGGTGGGGAACCATGGCGGCGAGTCGGAGGTTCTGAGGGCTCCTCAAACCTCAGCATTTTTCGGCTTAACCAGGCGAGTTACTCGCCTTCCATCGCCCGGTGGATGGAGGCCGGGTTGGTCGCAAACCCATAGGGGGGTCAGCCGATGGTCTAACTCCCCTCTCCCCTCAAGGGTGGGGGGCAAAAGACCCGGTAGTGACCCCCCGCAGGATAGCGGGTTGCCGAAGTGCGAGCCGGCCGGCGGGACAAGCGGGCTCCGGCACTTTCGCCGTCACCTCACTCTCATTTTTGAAGAAAGAAGTAAGAAGAAAGAAGACTCTGTGAGTACCAGGTCAAATCTAAACTCTCTCACTTCAGTGACGGAAAACGGAGGAATGAATTAAGGTACACAGGAAAAATAAAACAAAAGATCTCAGGCTCTAGAAAGGCCTGGGACGCCGGGAGAAAACTAACTACAAGAAGCACTTATAAGAATATAGTGTAACGGACGTGACAGACTTTGCAGAACCCCGTTTCGTGGATTCATGGATTCATGGCATATAGAACATAAAAGTTAACATAATTCCCCATCCTGTCGTGTGGGAGGCGAGAGCGAGACCGGCGGGACCAACGGGACTAAGGGAAAGCAGCGGAGCTCTCTAATCCCAACTATTTGCTGCTGTTTACAAATGCCAGTCGTATCGTTTGGAGTTTTGATTTATGATTTTTGCCGTGCGGTTGGAATGTCGCTAGAACGTTTATCTGTATAGGTGAGATCAAATTGAACACCTGAAACCGGAGTTTGAAACAGGAAGGCCAACCAGCCGAATGTGGAATTTGGAACTTAGTATTGTGAGATTCATTTGGAAGCAATGAGCAACGAATAGTACTACAAGCTGTTCTCTGATTGCAATCTAGGCTCCCTAATTGCTTAACTACCTGCCTAATTACTTGCTTAGATTGCTTAATCACTCACCCTCAGCTGGAGAACGCCACTCTCTGACCTCCGGTTGCTGGCGAGAGCAAGGAGACGAGAAGTGGCGCGAAGACGCGAGAGGACGCAGCCACGGCTACAACTCTCGCGAGAACTGGAGCCCGGGAACCGGCGAGATTGAAATCGTGATCTGATCGGCACAAGGGGAAGGAATAGGAAGAAGACAAAATTTTACGAAAGAGACAGACGCATAAGAAGATTAAAGGAGGAAGAGAATAGAAGGCGGAGACAGAATACAAAGGGAGACAGAAGAATGCCTAGAGGTGTAAGTTATTAGAGACGCAGCAGAGACTTAATAGAACTCAAGAATTAAATAAAATCCAGGGTTATCAGTGACTGAAAGACGCATGGGGGCTAAGAGGTGACGAAAGGGCCGCATAAGAAAAGGAGTCAAGATGGCATTTATGTGATACCTTGGTGTTTATATTAGAGAATATATTGCATATTGTATTAGTGATTATATTGGATTTATTATTGCGTAGTGTAATATAATGTAAAAAGTGCATCCATTTTGTGCAATGTAAAACATGGAGTATTAAAAATGTAAAGGACGGAGAGAGAGAGACCAGAGTTGGGAGAAACGTAAACGGGATATATCTGTACCACATATCATATATATACATATAAATTTATATCTCCCTCTTCTCCCTCTCTTTTCTATTTGCTCCCCCCCACTCCTCCCCTCTCCCCCCCTTTTCTCTCCTCTTTATTTTCCCTCCCCCCCCCTTTTTTTTTTTTTCGTCTTCCCCTCTTTCTTTTCCCTATATAATTCCCAGGGTTATATTGGTATTACTATAAAAGGTAACTTTAACACCCTCCTCACTACACCTTATACTCTACCTTAAACATAATAGAAAGCAACAAACCTATTCACACAAACCGAACAGTAGGAAAGGTAGACTTTCAGGTAACAGAAGAGAGTGTACAAGAATCTGAGAGGAGGATAGGGAGAAGGTGTGAGAGAAGGATAGAGACAACAGGAAGAAACGAACATCAAATAGTAATAAGGAGTCAGAAAGTAATACAAAACGGACCAAAAGTCACTAATCCAGAAAAAATAAAGATGACTACACCTAAAATTAAGAAGGACAAGGGAGAGAGAGTAGACAAAGAAAAAGAAAAAGAAGGAGACAAACTCCTAGGGCAACAACCTGTGGGACCAACTCAAAAGGCTCCAACCTCGGGAGAAATAATTATGAAAGAAATATTAAAGGAAATACAAGGAATTTCAGTAAAACAAGACACGCACCAAGAAGAACTAAAGAAACTTTCGGAGAAGCAAGACGAACACCAAAAAGAGCTCCAGAAAATGAGGAAAGAAATGTCAGAAGACTTAAATGCGATGAAGAAAGAAATACAAGTATTCCAACAAGAAATGAAAATCTTGAAAGAGGAAAAGCAGGCCCTGGTAAGTAAACAAGAACAATGCGAGAAAAGACTGGAAGATCTGACTGGGAAAAGTTTAATGCTAGAAAAACAGCAGGAGAAGCTAGAGTCCAGCGAACTTGAATTTCAACTTAGATTTAGAAATATAATGGAAGACCCAAAAGAAGACATCAGACAAATCGTGATAGAACTAACGGCGAAGTTATTGGAATGCCCGGAGGAGGTTATAGAAAAACAAGTCGACCGTGTTCATCGCATATCAACCAACTACGCAAAAAGAAATAAAACTGACAGAGACGTCATAGCAAATTTCACCAGAAAGACAATTAGAGATAGCATCCTCAAACAAAACAACCAACGTCAAACCCACTATCGAGGAAGAAAAGTCATCATCCTGAAGGAAGTCCCACCTGCCACCTTAATGAAGAGGAAAAAATACCTCTTCTTGACAGAAAAACTGAAACAACTTAATATAAGATTTCGTTGGGAAAGAACTGAAGGAATAATGGCTACATATAAAGGAGAACGAATATGGTTGACATCGGAAGAAAAAGCCCAAGACTTTTTCAAAAAACTACAAAACGAACTAGAAACTCAACCATTGAGGAGCCAAAAACAAGGGGTAAAAAGAGCAAGATTAACATCCCCAGGAGGTACAACATATGTCAAAGAGCTGAAGGGTTGGGATCCGGATGCAGAGGAATTAAGAAAAGAAGAGGATAACATCGAATCAAATGAAAATGGAGTGGAAGCTTAACTTACTATCATTGAACATAAACGGCTTAAACTCCCCAAATAAGAGGAGGAAAGTATTTAACAACATGAAAAAGAATAGATATGACATAATTCTCCTCCAGGAAACACATATCCATCAGAAACATATAGCACACCTAAATCAGAAAGGTTTCAAGGTATTTGCATCCTCGGCTCCAGAAAAAAAGAAAGGTGTAGTGACATATGTGAGTGACTCAATTGTAGCCAAACAAGCTTTCAAGGACACAGATGGCAGGATTATAGGGATAGTCATAGAAAGAGGAGGATCAAAACTGTTGATATGTAACCTTTATGTACCCAACGGAGCAAAAAATGTATTTGTTAATAAATTGAAAAGTTTTCTTGTGGACCAGGAGTACGATGAACTCATTCTTGCAGGGGACTTCAATGGGGTCTTAGATACCACCATGGATAAAAGCCCAATAGTCAATAAGAAAAAGAATAATGAAGGAGGTAAACTACCCACTAATCTGCTTAAACTGAAAGAGGAATTCAGCCTAAGAGATGCATGGAGGGCACATAATAGAAATGGAAGAGACTATACATTCTTTTCGGATAGGCACAAAAGATGGACCAGAATCGACATGGTCTGGGTTACAAAGACGTTAGTGGGGAGAATCAACAAGATCAAGATCTTACCACGATACCTTTCGGACCACTGTCCGATAGAAGTAGCCATTAACCACAAGAAAGAAAGGAAAACATGGAGATTAAATGAGTATTTATTAAGATCGGAGGAGGACATAAGGAAGAACTCAGAGATATTAACAGAATTTTTCAAAATCAATGACACCGACGATATGGCAAAGGACATCATCTGGGACACCAGCAAGGCCTATATGAGAGGGATATTTATACAACAAAACAGCAGAAAATATAAACAGAAAAAACAGAAGGAACTAGATATCAACAACAAAATAGAGGAACTCGAGAAAGAACTTAAAAAACATCCAAAGAATGAAAAAACCAAACTAGAACTGCAATTGCTGAATAAGCAAAAAGAAAGTATGGAGCTGGAACAAATGGCTAGAAACTTGGCCTTTCTAAAACAGGATAACTTTCAGAACGCGAATAAGGCAGGAAAGTGGCTATCCAAGAGAATCAAGAAGAAAAAATGTAAACAGAACATCGTACAAATCGAAGAAGGAGATAAGACCTATACAAAAAATGAGGAGATAGCAGCCCAGTTCCATAAGTTCTATAAGAAGTTATACAGAAAAGACCCGATAAGCAGAGAAAAGATCAATGAATATTTGGGCAAACAAAAAATAATAAGACTATCAGAATCCCAAAGAGAAACCCTAAATAAGGAGATCACTACAGAAGAACTAGAAGGGGCAATAAAGAGACTCAAGCCAGGGAAAGCACCGGGTCCAGATGGTCTTCCCATATTATATTACAAAAAATTAAAGGAAACAATAATACCACAACTTAAAAAGGTAATGAACAACATCTTACAAAATGGAACGATGCCAAAAACCTGGAAAGAAGCCAGCATAATAATGCTATATAAAGAAGGCACGGACCCTCTTAGCGTAAGGAACTACAGACCGATTTCGCTATTAAATAGCGATTATAAGATATTTACATCAATCCTAGCAGAGCGATTAAAAGCCTTCCTAACAACATGGATTAAAGAGGAACAGACAGGCTTCCTGCCAAATAGGAAGATGAAAGATAATGTCCGCAACATCTTAAACATCATCGAATACTTTGAAAGCCATAATGAAAAAGAACTGGCAATATTATCGGTCGACGCAGAAAAGGCGTTCGACCACTTAAGCTGGTCCTTCTTCAAATCAATACTCGGAGAAATGGACATTGGATTTAAATTTATGAATGCCATTAATGCCATCTACGCTGATCAAAGCGCAACCATCAAGATAAACGGACATGAATCAGCAAGAATATCGATAGAGAAAGGCACGAGGCAGGGCTGTCCACTCTCGCCGCTAATTTTCATCCTAGCGCTAGAAATTCTGCTAAATGAGATTAGGGAGGATAACAGACTGACAGGAGTGGAAATACAGAAGGAATCCTTTAAGCTAAGAGCGTTCGCAGATGACCTTATTTGCACAATACAGGACCCCCTCAGTAACATCAATTTATGGATAGAAAAAATAGAAGAATTTGGCAAGGTCTCAGGCCTTAGAATTAATAAAGCTAAATCAATGATACTTACCAAAAACATCTCAAAGGAAAGAAAGGAAAGATTGACAGTCCTCACAGGTCTACAAGTAACAACGAAAATCAAATATCTCGGCATATACATCACCGCGAAGAACTCACAGCTATTAAAAAACAACTACGAGGAAAAATGGAAACAGATTAAAAAAGACCTAAAAGACTGGCAATACATGAAACTCTCTCTCATGGGCAGAATAGCCGTGGTAAAATCTAACATTCTTCCCAAAATGCTGCACTTATTTCAAAATATCCCAATAATAAGAAAAAAACAACTATTCGTAGATTGGAACAGAGACATCTCAAGATTTATATGGAATAACAAAAAACCTAGAATTAATCTTACCAACTTAACAGATGAAAGATCAAGAGGGGGTCTAGGCCTACCAAACCTCAAGTTGTATTTTGAGGCTAGTTGCATGGAATGGATCGCAGACTGGATCCTAGTACAAAACAAAAAATTGTTAACGCTAGAAGGCCATGATTTAAGATCTGGGTGGCATGCCTACATATGGAATAATAAAGCAAAGGTGGAAAAAAATTTTCGAAATCATTTCATCCGTGCGGCCCTCCTGAAGGTGTGGGACCAGTATAAGGGGAGAATGTACTCGAAAACACCGCTGTGGCTTTCCACACTGGAAGCTCACCAGAGGAGAGAAATAGGATGGAGAACGTGGCCAACGTATAAAGATCTTCTCGTAAAGACAGGAAAGGAGGTAATAATGAAACCACTTGAAGAACTAAAAGAAAAATACAACAATCTCACTTGGCTTCAATATTGGCAGCTGAAAGAGTACTTCGCAAAAGACAAACAAATAGGCTTCTCGGAAAGTCTATCGGCCTGGGATAGGTTAATGGAAAAACCTAGAAAATTCATCACCAAAGCATATAAACTATTGCTCGAATGGTCTACAGAGGAGGAGCGAATCAAGGAATACATGATTAAATGGGCAAGACTGATAGGAAGAACAATATCTTTAGAAGAATGGAACATCATTTGGAATATAAAAACAAACTATTCATACGCCTATGAATTAAAGGAACACTGGATCAAAATGACATACCAGTGGTATCTAACGCCCTCCAAGATTGCCAAATTTTCGAAGAACATGTGCAACAAATGCTGGAAATGTGGGTTAGAGGTAGGAACATATAAACATATGTGGTGGTCCTGTGTGAAAGTGAAAGCTTACTGGAAAACAATACAAGAAAACTGCCAAAAGATACTAAGAAAAAACATCCCTTTAAATCCAGAAATATTCCTTTTGGGTTTAACAGAGAAATTATGGGACAAAGAGACCGACAAGCTTTTTGTCTATCTGATTACTGCGGCCCGCATACTCCTCGCCAAAGTTTGGAGGAAAAAGGATATGCCATCAGAGGCAGAATGGATTAATAAAATAGTAGACATAAAGAATATGGACCATTTATCATTTATCCTTTCGACAACACGAAATGTCCCGATTGCAGAGACAAACTGGTCACCGGTAGCGGAATGGTTGGAGGGGAAAAAGCTAAAATTATAAATGGGCTAACACCAAACATACAGGTATGGCTTGAATTCTTGCATATTCTGGCAAACACGTCAATTTTAAAAAAGAAAAAAAAAACCCGGTTCTAGGTATAAATCTTTTGCAAATGAAGACACCTTGAGTAAAGTCCGAGTTAAACCTTTGTTTTCACAACAAACACTATATCAAAATGCAAAATAAACTCAGTATAGGAAAGTAGGAAAGATTAATGTTAAGGGGCGGAAAGGAACTTATGGAACAAATCAAAAAGGCAAGATGCAAAGGGAATTCATGAGACAGATAACATGAGAATCTCCTTAAGAAAGAATAACAAAGATACATACAGTTAGTAATATTACAATTGCTGATCGAGTCTGTCACGAGCAGTGAAGAATTCGACGCACCAATATAAATATTCAAACTACAAAAGATTTGATAGTAAAAAGAACTATTTGGAGTATATTCTTACAAGAAACAGCCACTACGGGGGAAAAAAAAAAAAACTTTTACTACTACATACGAATGAAGATAGTAAACGAAAACCACGAGAAAATTCACTCGAGTGGGAGAGAGGAGGTCCGGCCAACTGAGGTTGGTCATGTTTATTTTTAAAGTATTTGTATATTTGTAATTTGTTATACTTGTATTAGCTGTTTGTATTAACTGTTTGTAGATGTGGTGGTTTTGTGTGTACTTTTCAATGTTGTTTAATAAATTTGAAAAAAATAAAAAAATAAAAAAAAATGCATTGAATTCCTCTATTCCTATCCTTTCCATATTATTTTTGCCTTTGACACCAAATTTTATTTATACCCTACTTTTCTCCAGAAGCTCAGTTGTTAACTAAAGTTTACCTGTAATGAACTGTCGTCCAGCAATTTAATCTTAGATGCAATTATTTTGATATAATAAATAGCTGTTATGCTTCTGAGTGTGTTGATCTTTCTGTTATTAAAAGAAGCAACCAAAAGCAAAATACAGACTATGTGCAAGGTGTTTCTGTTGCTTTTCCTATCTCAGTTCCAAAGACATAAAAACTCCCCATCTATCACAGCAAGGTACTTTTCAGGTAATGATACAATAATTCAGAAATGATGCATGCTTCATGTATGGCTCTAAACCCATAAACAAGTTTAATATTTCATAGCCACCTACCAGCTCATGTCAGAGAGAAAAAAATCAATAAATACCTTATTTCCCGAGATATCACTATTTGTTCTTGACTTTTAATTATTATTCGTGTTCATTGACCAGGTAGAGTTCAGGTAATTAGAACAAGCCATAAGCACCTAGGAAGTCTTGGGGATTTGGAGAGCTTTCTGATTGTTTTTGCTTTGATCTACAGAATTTTTTACATACCCACACCTCTCTTTCCTTGACCCACATTACACAAAATAGAAAATGGAATGTTCTTGAACCATTCAAAATTTCAAGATATATATATAGAGAGAGAGAGAGAGAGAATGAGTTTAGACAACAGACTTTTGTATGTGATCAGATTTTAACTTTCAGGGTACATGGTGCTGTACCCCAATATTTGGATGATGAAAATGGTCTTCTACAAACTAAACAAAATGTGCCGATGATGATAATAATAATATTTGCATACATTGCAAGATTACCCTGGAATCAATGGAAATTAAAGCTGTTAGTTTCCATGTCAGGGAAATTAGAATATGACTCCTGAACTTTTGCATGTAATAAAAAATGTTCTTATGATCCCCATGACCACATTTAGCATATATCATGTATAAATCCAGAAATTGTAGTCAAAACATCAACCCAAAAACTGGGTCAATGTAATTATTGTGCCTTAACTCTTATCCAAAAGGGAGGCATCATCTTCTTTGAGCCAAGAACTTCTGTCTGGGAAGAACCTAAAAGAAGCACAGACCTCCTTTATGCTCTCCAGAAAGGTGCCACTTTTGAATGCCTGGATGAGGAAATGGTGGCTGACTCCTGAGGCAGCCTTGGTGCTTTCCCTTCTCTGCAGAATGACCACCAATATACCCATGGTCAAAGCCTACCCTCAACACATGCACAAGGTGACTTAAACATGAGTACATACTATAATAAGAAGGTACAGAAACCAGACACTGGAGCATGCTTATACAATAACTTAGTGTGACACAGGAACTCATAAATATCAATTGACCCTAACTTGTTTCCATAACTGTCCACCCTGAAATAAAAGCTTACAAAAGGCACAAGAAAGAAATGAATAAAAAGCAAATACCAGATGTGGAAGATAAACCAATTAAGTTGGTTGTCTGCAGTTCAATTAAGCAACAAATAATTAATAATTAATTAATACAAACCATTGCTTATTGTGACATCTGAATGGACCATTTCAGTAAATTAAAAGTAAAGGTAAAGGTTTTCCCCTGATATTAAGTCCAGTCGTGTCTGACTTTGAGGGGTTGGTGCTCATCTCCATTTCTAAGCTGAAGAGCTGGTGTTGTCCATAGACACCTCCAAGGTCATGTGGCCAGCATGACTGCATGGCGCACCATTACCTTCCTGCCGAGGCGGTATCTATTGATCTACTTACATTTGCATGTTTTCAAACTGCTAGGTCAGCAGGAGCTGGATCTAACAGTGGGAGCTCACACCGCTCCCTGAATTCAAACCTGCA
Organism: Anolis sagrei; assembly: GCF_037176765.1. Classification (NCBI taxonomy): domain Eukaryota; kingdom Metazoa; phylum Chordata; class Lepidosauria; order Squamata; family Anolidae; genus Anolis; species Anolis sagrei. The sequence goes on from NC_090023.1 coordinate 232,875,086, forward strand.
ACCTTTCAGTCAGCAAGTTCAGCAGCTCAGTGCTTTAACACACTGCGCCACTGGGGGCGCCCAGTAGATTACAATTAGTAGATTGCAATGCACTTATCCATTACAATGGTGAGCAAGCAATGTGGTTACTCAGTTCCATAGGATTAAGTGAGTCAACTCATGCACTATCAAAGTCAATTACTATGAGTACCAATGTTCTATCATAAAGAGAACGTGTTAGTCAGAATCACATATTTATCATGTGGTCATTTTAGCTAGATAGAGGACAGTCATATATAGATATCAGCTATATACTAAATTGGCCAACACATAAACCCAACTTTCTTCATAATCATATTTTAAAGTATATGCTAGAAAATCATAACACTTTTCTCCATGTAGTTACAGAGAAAATGATATGGATATTTGAATATAATTCTCACAATAAAAAAAACACAGTAACTTCTATAAAGAAACATATTCTCTAAATTGTTTAATAACTTTTAAATAATGGAACACCAATAAAGCCTGTGCTCTGTAAGTAATCTATCACAAGTCTGAACATACTCCTGACAATAAAGCTGAACTATGCTCCCCACCTGCCATAGGCCATATTCATTGATATTTTTAGAGTCTACAAATGCCTTCCAAGCGGAAGAGCCATTTTTCTCTCCTCAAATGAATTTTGTATAATAAACAAATAGCAGCCCTCTTCCTATCTCCCCAAGGTTGGAGAATACACCATTGTTCAGTTTTTCGTGCTCTCTACAAATGAAAGATTAGTGAAAAGAGGAAATCTGCTATAGTCTTTGGCCCCTGGGACTACAATGACCTTGAGTTATGGCTCTTGAAACTGGAGAAATCATGTGTCTTGTGATGAGACTGTCAGGACTTTTGTAGCAGAACTAGTTTGAGTTATTGTCATTAGCTCAGTAATGTAGAACTTGCTCTACACATCTGGCAGAGGAAGTCTGCAATATCTGAAATGGCTGAATGGACAGCGCTACATCAGAATGAAGGCAGAAGTTGCTATTTTAATGTACTCCTTTTGTTAAAACTTCCCTTCCAGTATAGGTAAATAAGTGTGTGTGTGTGTGTGGGTGTGTGGGTGTGTGTGATGTTTATATATCATTTTCTAGAAACCAGATAGTGCATCCAGACTGTAGAATTGATGCAGTTTGGCACCACTTTTACTACCCTGACTCAATTCTATGGAATCTTGGCAGTTGTAGTTTGGTGAGTTACCAGCACTCCCTGGCTAGGAAGACTAAAGAACTTGTAAAACTAAGGCACTCATAATTCTATAGCATTGAGTCATGGCAGAGGGTGTCAAATTGTATTAATTCTATAGTTTAGATATGCCCTAAGTAAACATTCAAGAAAGGGAATTCTTCACACTTTTAAAGGTTGAATCAAAACATTCGTGCTTCTGCAGCAGAGCAAATTACTACAGAGCCAAAAACATGGCAGTTATCTTTGCTATTTGGCAAGGCAGTACAGCCAATAATTTTACCATGTGTTTTACATGTGTACTGTGGGTAAGCTACCATTTAGTAAATATTCCTCAGTACTCACCCTATAGAACCTGCTGCCAAGATAATTCACTTAGTATTATATTCAGTAACCCTCAAAAGTAGCATATAACTTAATACAAAAGTGCTATTAATTATTTTCAGCCTTAGTAATTCACCATGTAGGGCAACAAAACAGAAAACTCAAAAGTTCCTAACTATAGCCGTCATAGCTCCCAACACAAGTGAAAAGCCAAGCACTCCATTTCCTTATGAGCATCCGCCAAATTGCAAAAATGGAAAGAAAATCTGAAAAATAGCACATCACTTTCATAGGGGAAGACAGACTCTCATCTAATGGTGTTTACCAAATATCACTCAATGAATAAAATATATGGAGGTAACAGATACAAGACACACTCCTCAGAATGCTGAAAACCATTGGTTAAATATAAAATCCATTTAACAAAAATGTGTGTGTCAAGACAAAATTAACTCTGTATCAAGATTCTACCTATTTGCAGTGGCAGGGGAATAAAAAAAGAGAAGAGTTTCTTTCCACTGAATATGAGCCATAAAACGTAATTTTCTAAGTGTTTCCTCTGCAAGGGACATGTATCATCTGGTTACTTCTACCTTTTCTCGTATGAAATTGATTAGTACTAGACTTCATATGTATGGACATCAAGAATGTAATGGGAAATGTTAAGGGAATTTTCCAGTGATGTGCTAGCATTTACTAGTAAATATAGTTTTCTTTTTCAGCTGGCTTTTTACAGATACAGCTTTCATCACAAAACCAGAAACCCCAGCTTGTCACCTTTTGAGTCATTTTTTCCACCTCCTCATTTAATTCAAAGGGCCGGCTCCTACTGTTAGTGCAATCTGGCATCAACAAAGTGGTGTGGATGAATGTGAAGGCTGAAGCTGACTCCAATCTTTGTGAGGTTAAACTAATAAATGCTGAGAGGGAAAATTACATGCCATTTTCTGTGATGCCCCTCAAAATATGTGGGGTAATGAGTGCCACATATTCGATCAAATTTTTCAAGTTGTACATAACTTCCCTCCCTCTTGCACAGCAGTGCCAGCAGAACAGTAATTACTCAACATTGCAGTAAAACAAGGACTTGAGATTTATTAATTACATAATCATTTTATCTTCCCAGGGTCAGCAGGGACCCAGAAAGGGAGGTCACAAATTGACACAAATGTGTTTGAATTTGGAAGGGCAAACTTCAAGCCAAACAGAAATAATGTTTGCACATGAATAAACTTAGTTAGATATTTGCAGCTTTCCAAATGAGAACTTGACGCAGCAGTGAGGAAAAATAAAATGAAATAAATTGCTAACTGCTTCTCATCACCTGCAGGCAAAATCACAACAAAGATGGACTTGTCAAACTACAGGAGGTACACAGACATTAAACCAATTAATAATGAGAATTATTTTTTAAAAATCCAAGAGTGACAGTGCAATCCAATGCACAGGAGTAAGTCCCACTGAATTAACTAAAGCTTATTTCTAGATAAGTATGCACAGACTTAGTGCTCACTTACATGAAAGCAAGGGCTCATCTACACTGGATAGTTTAACCAGGTGTAAATATGCCAAGTGGCAATCCCAGAGCTAGCACAATCATGCCAAATCTTGGCCCTGATGTTGACATGGCTGGGGAGCACTAGGGCTGGGCAACCACGGAAAAATTTGTTTTTAAAATCTATTCGTTTTTGGGGGGGGGGGGTTGCATTTCGATTTTTAAAAGAATTCCGAAATTTTTCTTTTAAAAAGTTCGATATTTACGAAATTTCGTAAATTAAAAAACAATACGAAACAATTATGAAACAATTACAAAACAATTACGAATTGATTCGTTAATGGCGGACGCGACCGCGCAATATGCTAAAAAACCTCCAAATGGGACAGGGGGAACTTCTGAAGCTTCCCTCTCCCTCTGTTGTTGACTGTTGGTGTGATATTTATAATTTTTTTTCACTGATTAAACTTGCCCCAGACATGCAGAAATAATAACGAAACGATTTCAAAACGATAACAAAACGAATACAAAACAAATTCGAAACAATTATGAAATGAATTTAAAAATTCGTTTCGTTTTTTAGTTGCTCCTGAATGGTTCGTTATCGCTTCGTTATAAAAAAATAACGAATTTTTAACGAATTACGAAATTACGAAACGAAACCACCCAGCCCTAGGGAGCACATATCTCACCTCCTTGTTTCACCAGTGATGCCACTCTTCTGCGGCAATCAGAATGGGATGCCCACATAACAAAAACAAAGATTTCCCTTCCTCCTTCTAAGCCAGACAGACATCCCATTCTGATATTGGCGGGGCACTTGTGTGACCAAGTAATCTCTCATCCTTCTCCTTGGTCATATCCACACTGCAGTATAATCCATTTTCATAATGCAGATTAACTGCAATGAATTGGATTATATGGAGTGTAGACTCATATAATCCAGTTCAATATGCATCATATGAATCTACACTGACCAATATAACCCAGATCAAACTGCATTGTATAGCAGTATAGATGGGGCTACAAACATGTCTGCAGAACTCAGCTGATGAGTGAAACAAAAGGGAGGACAGTCTGTCAGGCCAAATTGGAACAGATGTGGCTATACAGACTACCACAAAGTTGTGGGATACCCCACAGGTTTCAGCAAACTCTGGAGTATCCCCCAATGCAAATCAATTCAACCTCCACCCCCTCCCAAAAATATAAAACCATCCAAGATATTTACCAGATGTAGGTGTGTAACATCCTTCCATTCAAGGTGAGTATGAGTTTTATTTTGCTAGTGTGGACAAGCTCCACTGAATTCACTTGGACTAACTTCTGAAAAGACAAGAATGGAATTTCCCTGCATTGGTGGTCTAAGGGCATTTTCAGACAGCAATTTATTGTGGGTAAAAACAGGCACAATGATATGCCAGAAGGGAGAGATTTCCCCCGCCACCTCCTGGTATGTTCCAGGAAGTCTGCAGAGAGACCAAATAGCAATCTGCTAAGTTTTACTTTATTTTTAAGGCTTTGGGAGGTAACATTGAGGAGTGGGGTGCCCTCTTTGCTTCTTCGGGCTCATGGGGCCCAAAGAAGTGAATTGGGCTGTGGGGACAGATTACTGGGACTGCAGAAGCAGTCCCAGTAGTTTGTCCTCACAGGGCACATATTCCATTAGAACTAGGCATTTAAGAAAGGCCCAGATCTAATAGGGTATCTAGATAATTTGCAACAAAGTAGGGTTTGCCTGCTTTGTCTCAAATTACTTTGTTTGGACATCTCAGGTAAAAAATCCAACAGGGCCCAGAATATGGACCCTGTCTGGAAAGATCCTAAACCTCAGCCTGCAATGATTGAATTTGCCCTATTCAACAGCTTAACAAATTTTAAATGAAGTATTTTAGAATTCTGCTCACACTTCTAGTATGCACTCCTCAATAAAATATATTACAAAATAATTCCTTAATCGCCCTTTCCCTCTTTTTCCCAGTGTCCTACCTCTTCCCCATTCTTTTATTGTAACCTAGAAAATCTCAATAAAAATATTAGTATCTACTCCTATCCCTCTCCTCACAAAGAGAATAAGAAATTTCCTTAAGCATAAATGTTCATCATGTAATTGGCAACACCCACAAAAGTGGGTTTTGCAGATGTTGGAGAGCATCCATGCATATAGAACTTTGCCCATTAAGAGTCATTGCCCATCAGATACAGCAAAACAAGGGAATTAGATATAGAAGAGGTCTATGTGTTTCCTCCTCCAAAATAACCCACCTAACAAATCAATAGGGATGAGAGACATGAGGGTTGGAGTAAGGCTACACTGTAGCCACCACTAACTTTGATCAGTTGTAAATGTTGATGACAATGTTGTCACAGCCAAAAGTCCACAGCAATAGCAGTGACGATCTGTGATATAGAAAAGGGCCCAGTACATGCTCCAGTATTAGAAGACTCTGTTAGTACCTCCATCTTTTCCAGAAGACAAAGAGAGGCCAGGAGAAGGTTACTGAGTATTTTTCCAGCAGCACAATTTGTTGCTAACACTTGGATGTATTATTCCTACTTTTTTTCTCCAACGCCATTTGGTGGCAAGCAGATGTATTTTTCTAGCTGTGCAGCTTCAGATTCTGCAAAAGGGAGAAAGGGGGCACCAAAAGGTCTAAGACCCTACATGCAGATGGTTACATTTCCTACCTCTGTTTTAGCAACTGCCTCACAACTACAAACTATTCGAGGCCCAAGTGTAGGAGGGAAGCTGAAGTAATCCCCGCCCCCCCCCCCCCACCACACACACATACATTTCATTACAGTAACTTAATACTCTAGTATTTCGAAATTAATTCAGCATTTAAAAAAGAGGTTGTTATCAAAACATGTCTGGTCACGAGCATTTTGGATAAGGGACACTCAACCTGCATAGAACTGCCTATTTATTCTGGGTGTTTTTTACTAAATTCAAAGTCTGTGGGGTGATGGCTGCCTGGTGAATGATCCTGAAAAGGAAGAGAGAAATAGATACTGGATATTTCACTTTCATTTAGCTAAGAAACACTAAGCCCTAATTGCACAAGCCTTTTACCCAGCAGAGGCAATTTTTTTCTACTTTTCTATTTGACAGTTGACAGAGAGTTCTGATGAACAGTTAGAGTAGCAGGTGGTATATAAGTGTGTGAGGAAAGCATAGATGAAAAGCTGGGGAAGACACATAAGTGTGATAATTAAAATTTATTCTAGGTCACAAGTAAAGTGGAACTCAACTGGTATAAATTTAGGGGAAAAAATGGCTAAGATAAGAAGTCCTTCAGACAGCAGCAGTTTCTCTTGATGTCTTAAGAAAAAAACATGAAACAACAATAGTATCCCCTTCTGTAAAAATATACAGTTAATAATTTAGATTGTATTTAAAAATGTGATGGTAGCAGGTTTAAAGAATCCCATCAGAGTAGCAAGGAGTTCCATAAACTCAATGGGAAAGATTTTTTTAAAAAAGTCCATTGCAGTAGAAACACATTTAAAGGCAAAGGATCAGTATGCAAAGGGTTCTTGTGGTACCTTTGAGACCACCTGAGAGAAAGAAGTGGGTACCATAAGCTTTTGGAAGGGAGCAAAATGTTCTACAGCTAAGGACCTGAAAATGTCACTGTGATTGTAATTGTTGAAAACACTAGCATCTTCAGGAACCTACACAAATGATGTTGGGAAATATCCACACAGAAGGTTCCTATACATTCTATGTTCTACCCAAATGAAGATGTGGATGGTAGAACATGTAAAAAATCCCACCATCTCTCACAGGCAATTATTTCTTCTCAGTTTGTCATGAACTGAACTGTCACTTCCATTAAGTTTCCAATTCGCCTGCATATTGGAGGAGTACAAAGCTTATGGCTGCAGTGGCAAAAAAGGCTTGATGGTTTCAGCAAAAAGTGTATGATAGTGTTTTTGTGACCAGAAGAAGCAGGCAGAGAGGAGATTTGGATTTTGGTAGGATTTTGGTAGGAGACAATGAGGAGAGGATGGAAAAGGAGTGCAGAGAGGTAACAAACATTTGCCAGGATTAAGAAATTGCCTTTGCTTGTACAACTAGGTCAAGAGCTAGCGGGCTTCCTTTTTCCTGAAATTGAGCAACTAAGATGATGTTAGTTAGTGTGGTTGCCACTAAATAGCTGAGATGTAAAGACTCGCCAATTTTGAACGCATGAGGTGGAATAGCAAATTAATATTTTGCATTCTATGAATAATCTTTTTCTATTAATGAATCACATTATTCCTAATTCACACATCTTTTAACAGAATTTACTGTAATATGACTTTTTCAGAACATGATACATTCACCTGTGTGGAAAATCATTTGAAAAATCCTATGGTGACATGTCTACAAATGGCTATGAATCATAG